>NW_026652281.1:101119595-101669442 GCF_009828535.3 Hylobates moloch
AACACCTTCCAAGTATAAGAGTGATGAAGAAACTCTGGAAGCCAACACATTTGCTTTCAAAGAATGGTTGATTGTGTTACAGTCTTTAAAATGAAAACTTCTACTGGGTTGTCTAGTGTAAATGAATCTTCCTTCCTTCCTCCCTCCCTCTCTCCCTTCCTTCCTTCTTGTATTGTATTGAGTACAATAACTCAAAACTTTTAGTAGATTGTCTGGTGTAAATGAATCTTCCTTCCTTCCTCCCTCCCTCCCTCCCTCTTTCCCTTCCTCCCTCCTTTCCTTCCTTTCTGTTAGCTATTTTTTCTGATGTGGTCATGTACTTGACCACGAGGAGATTTCCAATGCATTTCAAAAAGCATAAGTTACACAAAACTTCTTGTTTTGCTGCTATACAATAAAATTAGAAATTAAGAAGTAGCAGCCAGGTGTGGTGGCTCACACCTGTAATCCCAGCACTTTGGGAAGCTGAGGAGGGGGTGGATAGCTTAAAGCCAAGAGTTCAAGATTAGCCTGGGCAACATGGCAAATCCTCATCTCCACCAAAAATACAAAAATTATTTAGTCTCATGACCTGGTTTCAAAAAAAAAAAAAAAAAAACAGGGCCAGTTCCAAGACGGCCGAATAGGAACAGCTCCAGTCTACAGCTCCCAGCGTGAGCAATGCAGAAGACGAATGATTTCTGCATTTCCAACTGAGGTACCGGGTTCATCTCACTGGCGACTGTTGGACAGTGGGTGCAGGACAGTGGGTGCAGAACACTGAGCATGAGCCGAAGCAGTGCAAGGCATCGCCTCACCCAGGAAGCACAAGAGGTCAGGGAATTCCCTTTCCTAGCCAAGGAAAGGGGTGACAGATGGCACCTGGAAAATTGGGTCACTCCCACCCTAATACTGCACTTTTCCGACAGTCTTAGCAAATGGCACACCAGGAGATTATATCTCATGCATGGCTCGGAGGGACCTACGCCCACAGAGCCTCACTCATTGCTAGCATAGCAGTCTGAGATCAAACTGCAAGGTGGCAGCGAGGCTGGGAGAGGGGTGCCTGCCATTGCTGAGGCTTGAGTAGGTAAACAAAGTGGCCAGGAAGCTCGAACTGGGTGGAGCCCACCACAGCTCAAGGATGCCTGCCTGCCTGCCTCTGTAGACTCCACCTCTGGGGGCAGGGCAAAGCCAAACAAAAGGCAGCAGAAACCTCTACAGACTTAAATGTCCCTGTCTGACAGCTTTGAAGACAGTAACATTTCTCCCAGCATGCAGCTTGAGATCTGAGAACACACAGACTGCCTCCTCAAGTGGGTCCCTTACCCCCAAGTAGCCTAACTGGGAGGTATCCCCCAGTAGGGGCAGACTGACACCTCACACGGCGGGGTACTCCTCTGAGACAAAACCTCCAGAGAAACGATCAGGCAGCAACATTTGCTGTTCACCAATATTCAGTGTTCTGCAGCCTCCGCTGCCGATATCCAGGCAAACAGGGTCTGGAGTGGACCTCTGGCAAACTCGAACAGACCTGCATCTGAGGGTCCTGACTGTTAGAAGGAAAATTAACAAACAGAAAGGAAATCCACACCAAAACCCCATCTGTACGTCACCATCAAACACCAAAGGTAGATAAATCCACAATAGTGGGGAAAAAACAGAGGAGAAAAACTGAAAATTCTAAAAATCAGAGCACCTCTCCTCCTCCAAAGGAATGCAGCTCGTCACCAGCAATGGAACAAAGCTGGATGGAGAATGACTTTGATGAGTTGAGAGAAGGCTTCAGACAATCAAATTTCTCTCAGCTAAAGGAGGAAGTCCGAACCCATGGCAAAGAAGTTAAAAAACCTTGAAAAAAGATTAGGCGAATGGATAACTAGAATAACCAATGCAGAGAAGTCCTCAAAGGACCTGATGGAGCTGAAAACCACAGCACAAGAACTAGGTGACGAATGCACAAGCTTCAGTAGCCGATTCGATCAACTGGAAGAAAGGGTATCAGTGATGGAAGATCAAATGAATGAAATGAAGCGAGAAGAGAAGTTTAGAGAAAAAAGAATAAAAAGAAATGAACAAAGCCTCCAAGAAATACTGGACTATGTGAAAAGACCAAATCTACATCTGATTGGTGTACCTGAAAGTGACGGGGAGAATGGAAACAAGTTGGAAAACACTCTGCAAGATATTATCCAGGAAAACTTCCCCAATCTAGCAAGGCAGGCCAACATTCAAATTCAGGAAATACAGCGAACGCCACAAAGATACTCCTCGAGAAGAGCAACTCCAAGACACATAGTTGTCATATTCACCAAAGTTGAAATGAAGGAAAAAATGTTAAGAGCAGCCAGAGAGAAAGGTCGGGTTACCCACAAAGGGAAGCCCATCAGACTAATAGCTGATCTCTCTCACCAGAAACTCTACAAGCCAGAAGAGAGTGGGGGCCGATATTAAACATTCTTAGAGAAAAGAATTTTCAACCCAGAATTTCATATCCAGCCAAACTAAGCTTCATAAGTGAAGGAGAAATAAAATACTTTACAGACAAGCAAATGTTGAGAGATTCTGTCACCACCAGGCCTGCCCTACAAGAGCTCCTGAAGGAAGCACTAAACATGGAAAGGAACAACTGGTACCAGCCACTGCAAAAACATGCCAAATTGTAAAGACCATCAAGGCTAGAGAGAAACTGCATCAACTAACGAGCAAAATAACCAGCTAACATCATAATGACAGGATCAAATTCACACATAACAATATTAACCTTAAATGTAAATGGGCCAAATGCTCCAATTAAAAGACACAGACTGGCAAATGGGATAAAGAGTCAAGACCCATCAGTGTGCTGTATTCAGGAAACCCATCTCATGTGCAGAGACACACAGAGACCATCAAAATAAAAGGATGGAGGAAGATCTACTAAGCAAATGGAAAGCAAAAAAAGGCAGGTGTTGCAATCCTAGTCTCTGATAAAGCAGACTTTAAACCAACAAAGATCAAAAGAGACAAAGAAGGCCATTACATAATGGTAAAGGGATCAAGTCAACAAGAAGAGCTAACTATCCTAAATATATATTCACCCAATACAGGAGCACCCAGATTCATAAAGCAACTCCTGAGTGACCTACAAAGGGACTTAAACTCCCACACAATAATAATGGAAGACTTTAACACCCCACTGTCAACATTAGACAGATCAATGAGACAGAAAGTTAACAAGGATACCCAGGAATTGAACTCAGCTCTGCACAAAGTGGACCTAATAGACATCTATAGAACTCTCTACCCCAAATCAACAGAATATACATTCTTCTCAGCACCACACCACACTTATTCCAAAATTGATCACATAGTTGGAAGTAAAGCACTCCTCAGCAAATGTAAAAGAACAGAAATTATAACAAACTGCCTCTCAAACCACAGTGCAATCAAACTAGAACTCAGGATTAAGGAACTCACTCAAAACCACTCAACTACATGGGAATTGAACAACCTGCTCCTGAATGACTACTGGATACATAACGAAATGAAGGCAGAAATAAAGATGTTCTTTGAAACCAACGAGAACAAAGACACAACATACCAGAATGTCTTGGACACATTTAAAGCAGTGTGTAGAGGGAAATTTATAGCACTAAATGCCCACAAGAGAAAGCAGGAAAGATCTAAAATTGACACCCTAACATCACAATTAAAAGAACTAGAGAAGCAAGAGCAATCACATTCAAAAGCTAGCAGAAGGCAAGAAATAACTAAGATCAGAGCAGAACTGAAGGAAATAGAGACACAAAAAACCCTTCAAAAAATTAATGAACCCAGGAGCTGGTTTTCTGAAAAGAGCAACAAAATTGATAGACCACTAGCAAGACTAATAAAGAAAAGGGAGAAGAATCAAATAGATGCAATAAAAAATGATAAAGGGGATATCACCACCTATCCCACAGAAATACAAACTACCATCAGAGAATACTATAAACACCTCTACGCAAATAAACTAGAAAATCTAGAGGAAATGGATAAATTCCTCGACACATACACCCTCCCAAGACTAAACCAGGAAGAAGTTGAATCTCTGAATAGACCAATAAGAGGCTCTGAAACTGAGGCAATAATTAATAGCTTACCAACCAAAAAAAGTCCAGGACCAGACAGATTCACAGCCAAATTCTACCAGAGGTACAAGGAGGAGCTGGAACCACTACTTCTGAAACTATTCCAATCAATAGAAAAAGAGGAAATCCTCCCTAACTCATTTTATGAGGCCAGCATCATCCTGATACCAAAGCCTGGCAGAGACACAACCAAAAAAGATAATTTTAGACCAATATCCCTGATGAACATCAATTGCAAAAATCCTCAATAAAATACTGGCAAACTAAATCCAGCAACACATCAAAAAGCTTATCCACCATGATCAAGTGGGCTTCATCCCTGGGACGCAAGGCTGGTTCAACACACGCAAATCAATAAATGTAATCCAGCATATAAACAGAACCAAAGACAAAAACCACATGATTATCTCAATAGATGCAGAAAACGCCTTTGACAAAATTCAACAACCCTTCATGCTAAAAACTCTCAATAAATTAGGTATTGATGGGACGTATCTCAAAATAATAAGAGCTATTTATGACAAACCCACAGCCAGTATCTTACTGAATGGGCAGAAATGGGAAGCATTCCCTTTGAAAACTGGCACAAGACAGGGATGCCCTCTCTCACCACTCCTATTCAACATAGTGTTGGAAGTTCTGGCCAGGGCAATCAGGCAGGAGAAGGAAATAAAGGGTATCTAATTAGGAAAAGAGGAAGTCAATTTGTCCCTGTTTGTAGATGACCCGATTGTATACCTAGAAAACCCCATTGTCTCAGCCCAAAATCTCCTTAAGCTGATAAGCAACTCCAGCAAAGTCTCAGGATACAAAATCAATGTGCAAAAATCACAAGCATTCTTATACACCAATAACAGACAAACAGAGAGCCAAATCATGAGTGAATTCCCATTCACAATTGCTTCAAAGAGAACAAAATACCTAGGAATCCAACTTACAAGGGACGTGATGGACCTCTTTAAGGAGAACTACAAACCACTGCTCAATGAAATAAAAGAGGATACAAACAAATGGAAGAACATTCCATGCTCATGGGTTGGAAAAAAACTACTTTAAAGTTCATATGGAACCAAAAAAGAGCCTGCATTGCCAAGCCAATCCTAACCCAAAACAACAAAGCTGGAGGCATCACGCTACCTGACTTCAAACTATACTACAAGGCTACAGTAACCAAAACAGCATGGTACTGGTACCAAAGCAGAGATATAGACCAATGGAACAGAACAGAGCCCTCAGAAATAATGCCACCTATCTACAACTATCTGATCTTTGACAAACCTGACAAAAACAAGAAATGGGGAAAGGATTCCCTATTTAATAAATGGTGCTGGGAAATCTGGCTAGCCATATGTAGAAAGCTGAAACTGGATCTCTTCCTTACACCTTATACAAAAATTAATTCAAGATGGATTGAAGACTTAAATGTTAGGTCTAAAACCATAAAAACCCTGGAAGAAAACCTAGGCAATACCATTCAGGACATAGGCATGGGCAAGGACTTCATGTCTAAAACACAAAAAGCAATGGCAACAAAAGCCAAAATTGACAAATGGGATCTAATTAAACTAAAGAGCTTCTGCACAGCAAAAGAAACTACCATCAGAGTGAACAGGCAACCTACAGAATGGGAGAAAATTTTTGCAATCTACTTATCTGACAAAGGGCTAATATCCAGAATCTACAATGAACTCAAATTTACAAGAAAAAAACAAACAACCCCACCAAAAAGTGGGCAACGGACATGAACAGACACTTCTCAAAAGAAGACATTTATGCAGCCAAAAGGCACGTGAAAAAATGCTCATCACCACTGGCCATCAGAGAAATGCAAATCAAAATCACAATGAGATACCATCTCACACCAGTTAGAATGGCCATCATTAAAAAGTCAGGAAACAGGCCGGGCGTGGTGGCTCATGCTTGTAACCCCAGCACTTTGGGAGGCCGAGGCAGGCAGATCACGAGGTCAGGAGATCGAGACCACGGTGAAACCCCGTCTCTACTAAAAATACAAAAAAATAATTAGCTGGGTGTGGTGGTGGGCGCCTGTAGTCCCAGCTACTCAGAGAGGCTGAGGCAAGAGAATGGTGTGAACCCGGGAGGCGGAGCTTGCAGTGAGCCGAGATCGCGCCACTGCACTCCAGCCTGGGTGACAGAGCAAGACTCTGTCTCCAAAAAAAAAAAAAAAAAAAAAAAAGTCAGGAAACAACAAGTGCTGGAGAGGATGTGGAGAAATAGGAACACTTTTACACTGTTGGTGGGACTGTAAACTAGTTCAACCATTGTGGAAGTCAGTGTGGCGATTCCTCAGGGATCTAGAACTAGAAATACCATTTGACCCAGCCATCCCATTACTAGGTATATACCCAAAGGACTATAAATCATGCTGTTATAAAGACACATGCACACATATGCTTACTGCGGCACTATTCACAATAGCAAAGACTTGGAACCAACCCAAATGTCCAACAACGATAGACTGGATTAAGAAAATGTGGCACATATACACCATGGAATACTATGCAGCCACAAAAAATGATGAGTTCATGTCCTTTGTAGGGACATGGATGAAACTGGAAACCATCATTCTCAGCAAACTATCACAAGGACAAAAAACCAAACACTGCATGTTCTCACTCATAGGTGGGAATTGAACAATGAGAACACATGGACACAGGAAGGGGAACATCACACTCCGGGGCCTGTTGTGGGGTGGGGGGAGGGGGGAGGGATAGCATTAGGAGATATACCTAATGTAAATGATGAGTTAATGTGTGCAGCACACCAACATGGCACACGTATGCATATGTAACAAACCTGCACATTGTGCACATGTACCCTAAAACTTCAAGTGTAATAAAAAAAATTAAAACAAATTAAAAAGCAAAACAAGGCATACGAGATAACAAATATATATATAGCTATTTTTCCTGATGCACTCCCTCCCCCCACTGCCCTCCACCCCCCAATTGTGGGTTTTATGTTCCTTCTTATTTTAAACCAAGAGATAACAAAAGGGAAAAACAATTTAGGAAGATGCAAATTCAAAAAACAAAAAAAGTCAGCGAGTTAAAACTAAAATATATTATTTTATCTTATTCTAAAAAATAATATGCCACTGTCTCATATTCTTTTACACCTATTTTGGCCTTAATGTCAGCTCGCCTAAGAGGAAGACTACCCCTGGGTTAGGAGTAAAGGTTCATACTGGGCTTTTCCAGTCCTCTAGTTAGTGTATTCAGGCCCTGATTTCTCTACTTGCCTTAGGAGCAGTTGTATTTGTAAAGACACAGGTGGAAGTTTACGGTGTAAGGTCTTTACTCAGGTAAAGGGTATTTCCTTTGAAAATTCATCTTCTTTTTCATGAATGCCCCCAAGAGAATGTCATCTACCCCCACAGAATTCAGTAAAACATAGCTAAAAAATTGGAGTGACCCCACTAGACCTTTAATAAGAATCACTCTTGACAGGATGAGAATAAAACCAAAAGCACTTGAGTTGTTGGGTGCTTGTAGACAGGTTAGGAACACTTCAGGTTAAGAGGGTCATGTCAGCACCACAGTAAATATTCATACACAACACAGGCCTCAGCAACATGGCATACTTCGGTGCCTTAAGACGTAAGTAGGGCCAGAATCTAACTTACCTCTGAGGTTGCCAATGCATGAGATTCCTCATATGTCTTCTGATGGGCATGACCTCTCATCAAGGCTCCCCTCAAACCTGTGCCTTTTCTTTTAGCATTCCTTGCCATTGTGGCAAGTAAATTGCTGGTTTATTTATTTACTGAATGTCTTTCTTCTCTGTTGGATGGTGACTTCTGTAAGGTCAAAGACTGTGTCTTGTGTAATACTTGGCATGACACTGAGTAAATAAGTGCTCCATGAACATCCATTCCATGAATGAATGTACCAACCAACCCACCACAGCCAGGGTCCTACATCCCTCAGGTGTGAATGAGCAGATATTTTCATCCATACAACTATTTCCACTTCCAGGTACCACAGACATAAATAAAACCCGAGTGTTTAAAATACTTTTCCTTTCTGCGGTTGGGGTATTCACATTGATAAATTGTTCCATGCTCTCAGGAGTGTTAAGAGGCTGCCATTTATATGAGACCACTTTCTACCACCACTACTTCTTAGGAGATTATTTTTTAAAAAAGAAATAACTGTCGGTGTATGCATGATTTTCAACTACACATCTTTTATTCTTCAAAACTTGAAGAAAAGCTGTTGTGTTTGTGTTTCTTTTACATTTAGTTTGGTCTTTCCCAGTAAAGGTGCCCAGGAGTCTGTTTAAGCGAGACATTGTTCAAAGCCCTCTATAATTTTACCCCCCTCTGTCAATTTTCCTTCCTCTTTTCTCACAACTTCCTACCATGCCCTAAACGCCCCAGCCCACCATTGCACGAAGGTGTACACAGAGGGGTGGTAACCAGGCATCAGATCTTGAGGAAGATCCTGAGAACACGCAGAGAATAACACAAATATAGTCTCAGCCCTCATGGGTTTATAGTTGATTGAGGAGGGCAAGAATTAAAGTATTTTGAGTTTGATGAAAGTTAAGAAAGAGGGCTTTTAGGCTCTTTTAGGAGCATACATAAAATAACTGGAGTCTAATGTACCAGGACAGGCCAACTTGAGAACATGACATTTGAGCTGAGAATTAAAGGAATCAGTAGCAGTCGGGCAAGTGAGCAGTGTTGGGTTGAGGACACTTTGTAGGCAGTGGGAAGAGTGTTTAAGAAGACCCAATGTTCAGAAAGAACATGCTGGATTAAAGAAAATGAAAGAAGCCAGAACACCGGCAGAAGGGAAAGAATTATCCTAACACAACACACGTACAATTTCATTCATTTCCATTTTTTCACTCTTGCTGTTCCCTTGGTCTTAAATGCTGTTCTCCTTCTTCTCAATCTATTACATGCTTAATTCAACATTTATATTCTGAGAGTTTTACCAACATCTCCCGTGTTGGAACATCTACCACCATGACTCGTATTTTGTGTATGTGACAGGGTGACAGAGTCTCACTCTCTCCCAGGCTAGAGTGCAGTGGTGTGAACTCAGTTCACTGAAGCCTTGATCTCATGGCTCCAGTGATCCTCCTACCTCAACCTCTGGGTATCTGGGACTACAGTTATGTGCCACCACACCCAGCTCTTTTGTTGTTGTTGTTTGCAGAGATGGGGCTTCACCATGTTGCCCAGGCTGGTCTCAAACTCCTGGGCTCAAGTGATCTACCAGCCTCAGCCTCCCACAGTGCTGGGATTACAGGCATGAGCCTCCACACCTAGTCCCCCCAAAATTCTTTATGCAAACTCTTACCATTGTTCCCATCTGTTTGTAGTTCTACCCTATTACTGTGCCCTCTACATTGTAGTAACTCCCATACACCTTATTCCCTGGGCTCACATTCTGGACAATGCAAAGACAAACTCAATGCTTTTTCCAAAGTGAATTGAATTGAATTGTTTGATACAGCAACATTCAATGTGGACAATATTCTAGAAGGCTTTCAGTCCACAATCCCACCTAATACTGGAACACATTCTTCTTTATTTCTGACAAGGCTTTCCAGCTAATTATTGTCTTCATAAAAGCCCACATAGGGCAAAGAATGTAAGCTTCAGAGTTTGGAAATATCTATAAAAGAACATATTGAGAAAAAGGCTTAACTCGGGTAAGAAGATTAATAGACTGAGCTTAAAAGTCATTAAAAAGATGTAAAGGAGGAATAAAGTTTGAATAAACAAAGCCATGTCTAATGAAACTTTTTTTTATATCAAAGGCAAGTTATGAGCAGTGGGACTGACATTGGGTTTATAAATATCATAAAGTGTCATGGATATTGTGAGTGGGAAAACCTGTCACTGAAGGATGCAAGCTGCAAAAATTAGGTCAGCACTGAAGATCTTAGGACATTCCAGAGTTGCTCTCATTGTGGGTTCCTAGGCTGAGTAACTGAGCTCCCCGCTTATTTCTCTAATCCAGCTTGTACTTCTTTAGCAGGTCCTGGCCTCTGGGTCCTTACACCAGATGCTCAAAGGTATATGTGAGGCTGGGCACAGAGGCTCACACCTGTAATCCCACCATGTTGGGAGGCCGAGGTGGGCAGATCACTTGAGGTCAGGAGTTCAAGACCAGCCTGGCTAACATGGTGAAACCCCATCTGTACTAAAATTACAAAAATTAGCTGGGAGTGGTGGTGGGTGCCTGTAATTCAAGCTACTAGGGAAGCTGAGGCAGGAGAGTCTCTTGAACCTGAGACGCAGAGGTTGCAGTGAGCTGAGATCATACCACTGCACTCCAGCCTGGGTGACAGAGTGTGTGAGACTGTCTTAAAAAAAAAAAAAAAAAAAGGTATATGTGAGATAATTATAACAACAAGAAACACAACGACTGCAGCAACAACAAAAATAATGTATTATTTTAAAAAAGGATCTCTTCACCTCTGTGAACTGCCCTTCTCTCTTTATAAAACGCAGATAATAATGTTCACCCTGCATAGGTCAGAGTTGTCCTATAGACAGTATACGCACATAAAGGGTCATTGGAAATAGCAGCATCATGTCATAGCAGAAAAACATTGGTGTTCACTCAGGTAAACATGAAGCAAACCTGATTGTTATACTCATTCGTTTATTCAATCATGCATGCATTCCTTAATCAGCAAATGTTCGTTTCATGACTTAGTTTTGAAAACCCAGTAACTATCATGAATAATACATCATACTTTCTACTTCCCACCAAGCATGCTTTATGAAGTTGCCAAGATGAGTAAATTTGATGGCAAGTCAAGGTATACAGTCTTTTGATTTAGAGCTTGTATTTGCAATCTCTGTTTGCTGTTTTCATAGCATATAGTATGAAGAGCTTTTTCTCCTTCATTTGGCTGGCACAGGGCTCTTGTTGGATTTCAGTGTCTTCAACTCTAGAATGTAGTTGTCTATTTTTTATGGTGCCCCCTGGAGCCACCCGGTAGGAATTTTGGCTTTGACAAATAGTTTATATTATCTTAGTCTATGCCTTCCAAATCGCCAGTATTTCATCCAACAGTGTTTGTGAAATATGGTAACAATCAGAAATTTAACTTTATTTATGTGGACACCATAATAGACCTTGAGAACATAATGTTAAGCAAGGAAGGCCCAGCCAGCGCCATCATCTGCCTTCCTGTAGCTTAGTATCTATAAGGGAAGACAATATGTCATGCAAGTAATCATAGGAAAGTGTGAAGAGTGTTAAAATAGGGGAAGAAGAGGAAAATGTGCAAACATACCGCAGAAAGGGACCTAACTCAGTTTAAGTAAGGGTCCATGACATTTAAAGAGATCGTTATGAAAGTGCAATCTTAAGTGATTCAAAGGCAGAGGTGAGGCTAGGCGAGGAAGTAGTGAGGACAGAGGAAAGTGCCATTCTCACCGTAAGTTGGCATTTTAATGCTGGCATCTAAGCATAGTGGTTCAAATCATACATCCGTACCTTACTAACTCTGTGACTCTGGACAAGTCACATAACCTTACTGTGCCTCAACTTATTTGTAAAATGTGAAAATACCCAAACTTGTTGCATTATTGTCCTCAAACAAACTCATACATAAAAAGCTCTTAGAAACATGCACGGCTCATAGTGAGAGCTACATAAATGTTGGCAGTTATGATCATGATTTTTACTACTGCTACTATTGCTAGCTATGTCATTCCAAGAGATGCAGCTAAACTCCCAGAGCTTCAAGATCATCATCCATAAAATGGGACTACTAATACCTACATTATAAGGAGATTATTAACTGGAATGATAAATGCAAAATATGTGCATCTGATAGGTATCCTATAGATGCTCAATAAATATTATCAGGTATTAATAGCAATAGCCTAAACTTCATGGAATGCCTTGACCTTGGCCCTGACCTACTATTTACAAGTGATCTATGTGTATAAATACTGACTAGTCTTTCTTGTCTAGGTTTGGCTAAGGCAACAAAGCTCAGGTAGAGGACAGGTCAGGTGTGCTACTGCCACCCTAACACAAAGATGGGCCACCATTCATAAGTCTTAAGCAAAGTCCAACACTGTCTAATGATAATACGTTCCCTTTATAAGTTATTTAATCATGGTGCTTCCGATGTCCCTGACCCTGGAGAGTTTTCCATGTCTCTTGCTCTGAGTGTCACATTCAGTGGGGAAAAGGTCAGCAACAAAGAAGAGATGAGAACTAGGAAACTCTTGTGCCAACACCCGTCAAAGAGAGACTCAATGACCTTTCAGTGGCTTCCCTTGGGCTCCCCTTGATGTAAGTCCGAGAGGCAGAAGACTGAGCTGCTCTCAGGGAAAAAGGATCCATCACCCAGCCATTTCCTCAGGTCCATTAAAAGGCTGACACCATTAATCTGCACTACTTTACTTCTCATTATGTAGAAATGTGCCTTGATCAAAAGTCCCCTTGTGTAGGCCTGATTCATTACCAATAGCTGTGGGCCACACACCAGAAATTCATAATCAGCTGACATTATCCACCCAGATCATCCCTAGGATTTGAAAAGCTCCCCATGTCTGTCATTACAAAGAGGCAGCCACACAGGATACAACCTGCAAACAGCCCTGAGGGTTAACACAATGGAATGCCCTTTGAACAAGTTTCCAGTTAAGAAATGAACTCCTATCTCCCTTGTACATGTTTGGGTAACCTACTTTCCGAGAACTCACCCACATGAACCCTATATGGGAACTAAGAATCCTACAATTTGGAGACAAAAAGGACCTAGAATAGGTAGACACAAGCTCAAGACACCAAGATGCTATCTCTGGGACACAAAGCCCCTGGTAAAAGACGAGATACTTCTAGTTCAAGCTTACATGTTTCTAAGTTTAGGGCCCTTTCTCCAACATCCAAATTTTCCTTTACCATTCACTTGATGTGTGATCTCAGTCCAATCACTTGCATTCCATTCTCAGTTTTATTTTTTGAGACAGAGTTTTGCTCTTGTCGCCCAGGCTGGAGTACAATGGTGCGATCTCAGCTCACTGCAACCTCTGCCTCCCAGGCTCAAGTGATTCTCCTGCCTCAGCCTCCCCCGAGTAGCTGGAATTACAGGTGCCTGCCACCATGCCTGGCTAATTTTTGTCTTTTTAGTAGAGATAGGGTTTCACCACGTTGGCTAGTCTGGTCTCGAACTCCTGACCTCAGGTTATCCCCCTAGCCTCAGCCTCCCAAAGTGCTGCGATTACAGGTGTGAGCCACCACGCTCAGCCTCTCAGTTTTATTTTTTTCCTTTATTTGTACAAATGTATAGGGCACATGTAAAATTTTGTTACATGCCTAAAATGCATAGTAATCAAATCAGGGTATTCAGAGTATTCTTCACCCAAGTGTAATACATTTTTGTTAAGTATAATCATTCTACTCTGCTATCAAACATTGAATTTATTCCTTCTGTCTTACTGTATGTTTGTACCCTTTAACCCACTTCTCTTCATCCTCCCTCCTCACCGTCATCACCCTTTCCACTCTATTTTATCTACCTTTCTACTCTCTACCTCCATGTGATCAGGGTTTGTAGCTCTTACGTATAAATGAGAATATGCAATTTTTATATGGGTGTGCTCGGCTTATTTCACTTAAGATAATGACCTCCAGTTCCATTCATGCTGCTACAAATGACTTGATTTCATTCTTTTTTAAAATTTTACTTTAAGTTCTTGGATACATGTGCAGAATGTGCAGGTTTGTTATGTAGGTATACATGAGCCATGGTGGTTTGCTGCACCTATCAACCGATCATCTAGATTTTAAGCCCGTCATACATTAGGTATTTGTCCTAATGCTCTCCCTCTTCTTGCCCTTCACCCCCTGGCAGGCACCATTGTGTGATATTCCCCTCCCTGTGTCCATTTGTTCTCATTGTTCAACTCCCACTTATAACTGAGAACATTTGATGTTTGGTTTTCTGTTACTGTGTTAGTTTGCTGAGAATGATGCCTTCCAGCTTCATCCATGACCCTGCAAAGGTCATGAACTCATTCTATTTTATGGCTGCATAGTATTCCATAGTATATATGTGCCATAGTTTCTTTGTCCAGCCTATGATTGATGGGCATTTGGGTTGTTTCCAAGTCTTTGGTATTGTAAATAGTGCTGCAATAAACATACATGTGCATGTGTCTTTACAAAGGATTTCATTCTTTTTTATAGCCATATGGTATTCCATTTTGTATATATACCACATTTTTTAATCCATGTATCCACTGATGGACACTCAGGTTGATTCTTTCTCTTTGCTATTGTGAGTAGTGCTGCAATAAACATGGGAGTGCTTTATTCTACCTGTCTCTTGCAGGAGTGATTTATATTAAATAAAAGACTGAGTAGAAATGTGTTATGACTCTGTCTATTCTATGGGCAATAACCTTTCAGTTGACTAGCAACATTTTTTGCAAGAAATGGGAACCTAACAAAGCAGTTAATATTAATAAAATGATTAGCTACCTAATTCCCTGAGAGATAATTAGGTGCCAGATAATGTGTGGCAGGTGCTTTGCAAGCATCATAACAGTTTCAAACAGTCACAGCCATATAGTTTCACGGAAATTGAATAAATAAATATAAAATGTTTTAAACATATAATAGTAAGGGCTTAATAAATGATATCCATTAACATCCATTAATGGTATCACTAGAATCCTTACTAAACATGCCTTAAAAATAGTACTTTTGTCATTGTTCAAACATCTGACAAGGAGATCATTTTCTCCTGGAACCCTCTATTGCAATTCTAGACCACTCTGGTTGTTGGGTTGATCTGCCATGACTTAGACTAGAATCTGCATCTTCCCAGTTCCAAGCCACTGTTTCTACATTTGCCCTCTAGTCGCATAGAAGAAGTCTACCTCCTTTCATATGGAAAAATACCTGGAATTACTTAACGAGAGTGATCCTCTTCTTGTCAAGATTTTTATTTTCTAGGCTAAAAAAAGACATGTCTTTCAGTTGGATCTGGTGTGACTTGACTTCAACTTTGTTTCTGAACTTATCATTTAACTCTGAGTATTATCCACATCTCTGGGATTCACATGGAGGAAACAGTGGAGAACAAGCCAAATAACTTTTCTGGCTAATAAAGTGAAAGAGGGAGCCGGCAATAAGCAGATACCTGGGTATGTTCCTCCCAGATTAAACAGATGTTATTGTTTTGCTCATTTGCTTCAATTTTCTTTTAAGGAATAAACAGCACAGTATGGCTAAAACCCTACCACAATATTCCTTTGCTTCTCTATCCCTCCCCAGAGATGACCAATACCTCGAAGTGGATATGGAACTTTTTGTGAGAGTTTTTCCATTTGTGTACATATGGATGTCTCCACAAATAATATGTAGTATTGTTGTGAACATTCAAAATGTAAATAAATGCTTCCATGCTGTGCATACCATTTTATGCCTTACTGTTTGTACTTCACATTACAGAGATTTTTTTTTTTTTTTTTGAGACAGAGTCTCGCTCTGTCGCCCAGGCCGGAGTGCAGTGGCACAATCTCGGCTCACTGCAAGCTCTGCCTCCCGGGTTCACGCCATTCTCCTGCCTCAGCCTCTCCGAGTAGCTGGGACTACAGGCGCCCGCCACCACGCCCGGCTAATTTTTTTTTTTTGTATTTTTTAGTAGAGACGGGGTTTCACCGTGGTCTCGATCTCCTGACCTCGTGATCCGCCCGCCTCGGCCTCCCAAAGTGCTGGGATTACAAGCGTGAGCCACAGAGATTTATCTATGTTGATACACATACTAATTCATTTTAATTGTTGCATAGCAATCCACTGTGTGAGTTGCCCACAGTTTATTTACTCGATCCCACTATAAGTAAGACCACTTACCTGTAGATTAGACTGATTCTGATTTTTTTGAAATTGCAATTTTACAAATATGTATACACATACATATATGTACATACATGTTTATATACACTTGTAAACACTCTTGTGCACGTATACATATCTATGTATGACTTTCACATACATCTGTAAGAATAGCTGTCATAAAATTTGTACATATACAGCAATATTCGATATTGACAAATTGTTTTCCCAACACTATGCCAGTTTATCACCACCAACAATGTATCAAATTTTGTGCTTGACCTAAAAAAATTTAATGAAATGTAAAGCAAAGAAATTATATAGGTCACATTCCCTAGTCATAATGCAATAAGTTAGAATCATTACAAAGAAAAAGCAAAAATCAAAACTACTTGAAAATCAGGAAACATATTCTTAAATAACTGAATTATAAACCCAGGAAGCAATGAAGAGGTAAACACTCGCATAGCAAAACCGATGGAAGCTAACTGACAGCTGAATTCAGGGGAAAACTTATTGCCAGCAAATTAATACAGATTAAAAAATGTATTGATTTCAGAATTACGGGACAAGGAAAAATTAAGAAAAGTACTATTCATCTTAATAAATGAGAAAATAGGCCGGGCACAGTGGCTCATGCCTGTAATCCCAGCACTTTGGGACGCCAAGGCGGGTGGATCACCTGAGGTCAAGAGTTCAAGACCAGCCTGGCCAACATGGTGAAACCATGTTTCTACAAAAATACAAAAATTAGCTGGATATGATGGCAGGCGCCTGTAATCCCAGCCACTTGGGAGGCTGAGGCGGGAGAATCACTTGAACCCAGGAGGCAGAGGTTGCAGTGAGCCACGATCATGCCATTGCACTCCGGCTTGGGCAACAAAGTGAGACTCTGCCTCAAAAAAAAAAAAAATAAAATAAAAATAAATAAATAAATTAGAAAATAATGAAACAAAATAAAAGAAAAGAGAACTTAATAAAGTCTATAGCTAATAAAATTTTGAAGGTAGCAATGACAATGAAATCCAAGAATTATTTCCTTGAAAAGACCAATAAAATAGACAAATTAGGAGCTTTAGAGGGAAGAGGAAGAGAGAGAGGGGGGAGAGAGAGATGCAAGATTATGAGAAAAAAAGATAGATACACTATAGGCAGAAAGAAGACTAAAGAATTAAAGGAATCATATATACAACTTTATGGAATTAATTCGAAAACTTAAAGGAGATGTATGACTTCCCAGAAAAATATAAATTACCAAAATTAACCCAGGAAGATAAAAAATAGAATAGTTACTGCTATATCAGCTTAGGTAATTTGGAAAGGTAACTTAAAATTTATCACTGAAAAAGGCAACAAAACAGACTAGGTCAAAGTTGACTTTCATTCACGTGACATTTACAAAATGGATGATTCAAATGTTATATAAGCTAGTTTAGGTCATAGAAAAAATGGAAAACTAGCTAGTTTTATATGCAGCCAGCAAAATACCATATCTGATGAAGATAGTATAAAAATGCAGAGCACTTTCACTTATGAGAATATAAGCACAAATAACAAATCAAGTGTTGACTAATTGAACCAGTGATATACTAAAGACAAACATATGTGAGAAACTGCAAAAGTGGCAAAGCCTTATTTCAATTCATTGGGGGAAAAATAGATTAATTCAAAATAATTTTGGCACAACTGGCTATCCATCTGGAAGAAAAGAAATAAATGTTTAAGAGTATATACAAAATACTTATAAATACACTCACATCTTCAATGTAAAAACATATATATACAGGAATACACATACAAAATATAGGGTCCTGCAGGGAACATGTCTTGATCAAACCTGAGAACTGAGAAATCTTGAAATAAAATGTAAACACATTTGTTCTGGTAAAATATTTTGTAGCACTATATAGTATACCGAAAGTTAATATAAAAATATTTCCCAAATGACTTAATGACTTTGCAATGCAGATGACACTGGGCTTATATTATAATGCTTAAAGTAAACTGACATAATGAGAAAAAAGAGGCCCCAATGGAAAAATGAGCAAAGTTATGAATAACACACAAGAGAACAAATCAAAAGGGCTCACAAACATTTATATATGTCCACATTCAGAACCAGAGGCATGCAAAATAAAATAACGGTGAAATAATAATTTACATCTATGGTAATTTTTTAAAATTTAAAACCAGCCATTGCTAGCCAGGCATAGTGACTCACACCTGAAATCCCAGTACTTTGGGAGGTCAAGGCAGGAGGACTGCTTGAGGCCAGGAGTTTGAAACTAGCATGGGCAACATAGCAAGACCTTATCTCTCCAAAGTATTAAAAATAAAAAAATAAGCTGGGCACAGTGGCTCACGCCTGTAATCCCAGCACTCTGGGAGGCTGAGGTGGGCAGATGACTTGAGGTCAGGAGTTCAAGACCAGCCTGGTGAACATGGTAAAACCCCGTCTCTACTAAAAATATAAAAATTAGCCAGGTGTAGTGGCAGGTGCCTGTAATCCCAGCTACTTGAAGGGCTAAGGCACAAGAATTGCTTGAACCCAGGAGGTGGAGGTTGCAACGAACTGAGATCGCATCACTGCACTCCAGCATAGGCAACAGAGTAAGACTCTGTCTCAAAAAATAAAAAAATAAAAACCTGTGTGGTAACATGCACCTGCAGTCCTAGCTACTTGGGAGGCTGAGGCTAAAGGAGTCCTTGAGCCTAAGAGTTAAAGGTTACAGTGAACTATGATCGTGCCAGTGCACTTTGGCCTAGGTGACACAGTGAAACTCTCTCTCTTAAAAAAAAAATAAAAATTTAAATTTTTAAAAAGCCATTTTTGGCAGGGGTACAAGAAAATGGGTACTCTCGCATATTACTTGTAGAAATCAGAATTGTTAATTTCTATTATGAACAACCTAGCAAAATGTATTAAGCCTAGAAATACACATACTCTTCAACCCAGCAATACTGATCCTGGATCTATTCCATAGAAATAATAAGTGTTTGAGGAAGGAGATGGATATTTTAATTATCCTGATTTTCTCACTATATATTGTACCTGTGTATCAAAATATCACATGTACCTTGTAAATATGCATAATTATTATGTATCAATGAAAATGCAATTAAACAAAAGAGTCTCCAATGAGGGATGATATATATGTGATCATATTTTTGAATATTACTTTATATTAATGTATTTGGAGTAAAAGTGAATAGATAACACATCCACATAGAGACTTACATAAAGGCATATAGACATATTAACATTATATAATTGTCTCCAGAAGGCAATCATACAGTACAGTTGTCTGCATATTGCTTTGCTGATTTAACAGTACCTGATGGATATCTCAGCAAATTAAAGGGTGTACCTCTAACTAATTCTAGTTAATTCTTCAGGTTAGTTTTTGATGTAGGAGCCTAATAATTTGACCCAACATTTCCCCAGACTCAGATGGTTTCACTAATGAATTTTACCAAACACTCAAAGAATTCATATCAACTTTGACAAACTCTTCAAAAAATTGGACGGGAGGGAATGTTTTATAACTCATCCTATGAGGCCAGTATTACCTTGTTACTAAAACCAAATAAAACATAAGAAATTTAGACTAATATCTCTTATGAATATAAATGCAAAATCTTAAACAAATACCAGCAAACCAAAGCTAGTAACATACACACACACAAAATTTTACAGCATGACCAAGTGGAATTTCTCACAAAAATGCAAGTTTGGTTTAACATCTGAAAACTCAGTTAATGCAATTCAGCTTATTAATGGAATGCAGGACAAAAACCTTATGTTCACCTCAGTAGATCCAGAAAAAGCATTTGACAAAACCTAGCACTCATGACCAACAACAACAACGACGACAAAAAAACCACATTCAACACACTAGGAATAGTAGATAACTTCCTCAACCCGATGTAGAATACCTACAAAAAGCTCATAACTAACATCACACTTAGTGGTGAAAGACAGAGTGCTTTCTCCTAAGATCAAAAAGAAGAAAAGGATGTCTATTCTAATTACTTCTACTCAACATTGTATTGGAGGTGCTAGCTAGGGCAATTAGATAAGAAAAAAGAAACAAAGGCAGTAGAATTGGAAAGGAAAAAGTAAAATGATCTCTATTTGAAGACAAGATTATCTTACACATAGAAAATCCTGAAGGTTCACAAATTAAAAGTTATTTGAACTAATAAATGAGTTTAGCAAGGCTACACGATATGAGTAATATATAAAATATTTTTTGTTCAACATTTGTGTTGTTTCCACTTTTTGTACTTCTATACACTAATATTTTTGTATTTCTGTACACTAACAATAAAAAATCTGAAAATGAAATTAATAAAAACAATTACACTTATAGTGGTATCAAAAATAAAATACTTAAAAATACATCTAACATAAGAAGTACAAGACTTATACATTGAAACTAAAAAAAAAATTATAGAAATGGAAAAAAAACCTAAGTAAATGGAGAATTATCCCATGACTATGAATCAAAAAGCTTGATAGTGTCCAGATGGCAATACTCCTCAAATTATTCCACAAGGTCAATAGAATCTCTATCAAAATTTGAGCTTTTTTTTCCATTGAAGAACTTGGCAAGTTGATCCTAAAATTCACATGAAGATTCAAAGGATCCAGAATAATCAAAACAATCTTGAGAAAAAAAAAAGTTATAGGCACACAGACTTTCTAATTTCAAAACTGACTATAAATATACAGGAACTGAGACAGAGTACATCTACTATAAGGATAGCCATATAAGGAACAGAATTGAGAGTCCAGAAATAAACCCTGATATCTATGATCAATTGCTTTTCTACAAACATATCAAGACAATAAAATGGGGCAAGAAGAGTCTTCAATAAAGATTTCATCAAAATTAAAAACTTTTGTACATCAAAGGACATTATCAAAAAAAGATACAGAATGAGAGAAAATACTTGCAAATCATATATTTGATAATATAAATATAACTATATCCAAAATATATAAATAACTCTTACAATTAATGACAATAACACAATTAAAAATAGGCAAAATATTAAATACACATTTCTCCAAAGAAGATATATAATTGGTCAATAAGCACTTGAAAAGATCCTCAACATCATTGGTCACTGAAAAAATGCAAATTAAACCACAATTAGACCCCACTTCATACCCAGTAGAATGGTTATCATAAAAAAGAAACACAATAGCAAGTGCTGGCAAAGATATAGAGAAATTGGAATCCTCATGCAATGCTGGTGGTAATGTAAAACAATGGCAGGTAAAAAGAAAGATCTTCCTCAAACTGTTAAACAGAGTTACCATATGATCCCACAGTTCCACTTCTAGGAATGTACTTAAAAGGAATGAAAATATATGTCAACATAAAGACTTGTACACAACGTAAACGCTGTGTAAACTACCAGCATTTTTTATACTAGCCAAAAAAGTGGGAACAACCCAAATTTCGGCAACAAATCAATGGATAAGTAAAGTGTGGTATACTCATGATAAAAGCTATATAACAAAATGAAGTTCTGATATATGCCACAACCTAAATGAATGTTGAAAACACTAAGTCAGAAAACACCAAATATTATATGATTCAACTTACATGCAATGTCCGGAATAGGTAACTCTACAGACAAAAAGTATATTAATGGTTGCCCAAAGATGTAAAAAGAAAACGAATTTCTTTTTTGAATGGCAAATACGTCCAAAATTAAATTGTGGTAATTTTAACACAATTCTAGAAGTATTCTAAAAACTATTCATTTGTGCACTTTATATGGGAAAGAGGCATAGCATGTAAATTACAATTAAAGAAAGCAGTTCAAAAAACATGAAAGAATGGGTCAAAATTCTGAAGGTAAATCAGACTGACCCACGTTTGTGGTCCGGTAATATGGGAATGTCTCTTTTCACCCGTGAGACTCCAGATTTATTCCCTACTTCCAGTATTCATGAAAAATAGGACAGAGAGACGAGCCTTTTCTTCTTCCATGGAAATTACCACCACATGAAAATTGCCATTCTATTCTAGAATATAAGGAAATATCTCATTGTAAATGGTATGTCTATTTACAAACTGATAGCTAGAAACAGCTGGAAAGTGTGTTTTGAAATCTTATAAATTTAAAATTTGAAATTTTAGAAATTTAGAAATTTAAAATTAGAAATTTAGAAATTTAGAAATTTGAAATTTTAGAAATTTATTTGAAATTTTAGAAATTTAGAAATTTGAAATTTTAGAAATTAGAAGTTAATGTAAAAAAGTACTTATGCCATTTGCAAACTTGATACCTAAGTTAGTAAATTCCAGAATGTGCTAGTTACAAAAATAAATGTTACTCAGTGTTGAATGTGATCTTTTACCATTATTTTTAATTTGGGAACAAATTATTGACTCAAACTTAATGCATATTCTTTTTCTATAAATGTTCTGGGAAATTAACAATTAAGTATGACTAACAACTGAAAAATGAAAGAGTGTATACTAGGGCTGATTCACAAGTGAGATACTTCTGGAGTTCATGATAGTCTGTGTGGAGTTTCCTGGAATCTTTGCAGTCACTATATAACATAGTGGTCATCCTCTTCTGGCCACTTTAAGTGACCCTTACAGGCTTGCCCAAGATGCACTGGGAACTCATAAGAAGCCACCAGAGTGTCTATCTTCTGTACTTTCTCCACACCATCTCCTATCAGTATGTCCTGACCCTCTTTCTCAGCCTTTCTAAGTAAGAAGTCCTATTCCAGTTTCATGCCTTGGCCACTTGGGTGAATGTTTTGATCAGGGACTCCAGATCCCATAGGTTTCTGCAGTGATATGTTAAGCCTGGAAACTGTCATTGAGAGGTATCTATACCTCAGAAACCTCTGAGCCAGCCCTGACCTTCTCACTGGGGTGGAGGTAATAAGAGTAATTATTATTGAGCACGAAGTATACATGGAGACTGATGTAGATGCTTTATATAGATTAACTTCCAATCTTCATGGCCGTTCTCTCCCATAAGATTTCAGGCTTAAATACTTTAGAAACTTACATAAAATGACTCAGCTAATATGGACAGAGTTTAAGCACTTCATGCTTGCAACAGTATTTTGCTCAGCCTGGCCAAAGACCACCTATAAGATCACCTGGAGAGTTTGTCAAACACACAGATTTTCTGGCCCCAGCTAGTATCAACTGAATCAGTTGTTCTCAGAATCTTAATAGTTTCACACTTTTCTGAAGTAATCTGTGATTCTGACACACAGAAATTTGAAAAACACCACTTTCTTCTTCCTTGAGCATCAGTACAGTGTTTCACGAATTTTCTAACAAGTTGAAACCTCCAAATGGCCTTTCATTTTCACAGTGGATGGGGGATGGTTTTCATATACTTCTTTTTCCAAAATCCATTTGTTATATTCTTCACATTGCATGATATATTAGAAAATCCAAACAGAAAAAAAAAATACCACCACTATTAAATAACTTTGCGTCGGAGGCACCACTTGACTAAAAAGACGAGCTCAGGAATCTGCTTTTTACTAGTCTTTATTCAAACATATATAGAAGATTCCTACGCCCACTCTCCAACATCTCACATGGCTAAGCTGCAGCCTTGGTACTTAGTTACTAAACCCTCTCACTAATGCCTAGAGTTTGGGTTCCCAATCACAGGCCTATTTAGACATAAGATCCACAGGCATAGAGAGATGTTGCTACTCTTCATACTCTTGAGAATAAGGACCTTCAAAAATGGGAAGGGTTTTGTTAGGTGCTTGGTAGAAAGGCTTTGTTTAGGATTTAGCTAACTAGTTGTATATATCAGCCCCAAATTTAGTATTCTCCTCTACCCAGCACAATGCCTTGTTAATGGTGAGTTATTTCAGAAATATTTACTAGGTGAGTGAGTCAAGATACTGATCATTTGATGTGTGAATATCAGAACTGCAAGAGACCACCGGGAGATGCAATTCAAACCTCTCCATCTCTTTTTACAATTGAGAAAAATTACTGGGATTACTGGCCAGAACTCAAGTCCCTTCCCCAATGGGGCAAGGTCACTCCCATTGTCTTCACATCTCAGAGCATTTAGTTGAAACTATGTTGTCCTATCCAAGATAAGAACTCTGTGAGTTCCTGATTCTTTATAAATTTATCAGTTGTAATGTCCTTTCCCCAAATCACTCTGCCTCTAGGCAGTAGAATTTTGCCTCTCATTTTTATTTAGTATTGATACCTGCAATATGCCTGAGAAAGAAATCTAAAGGGACACTTATTGAGACAATAAAGGCACATGCAAGATCATGAAAGAGACAGAGAGGTGGAAAAGATGATGTTCTAAAGATGATGCCCATTGAAAGATGAGCAGAGAAAAGAATGCAGGAGATAATTTCAAGGAAAAAAAAATTTCACTGAGCTAAAAGTGTTCAAGCCTAAGAATACCCCCTCTAAGGGTAAGGTTTCATTCTCACTGATATGACAAACATTTTCCCAACAAAAGAAATTTAACACATTATATAAATACCCCAATACGCAAACGGTGGTAGTAATAATTAGTTTTCTCCCCTTTCATCTCTGTTGTTTCTGCCCACACACATTTCCTATTTCGAGCTTTGGTGTAACAAATGCATCTTTCAAACTGGAAGCCCACGCCTTGTTTTTGCACAAACACAGGTCTCTTTATCGCCACGTGCAGTCTCTCCAGCTCAGGGAACCGAACAATGAGGCATTTTCTTCTCTCCCTGGCTGCAGAGCTCTGACAGAATTCATTTAATTTCCATGTAAAGTGTAATCTGCCGATAATAATAGGTCACTCACAGCAATATCATTCTGCTCGCCCTGATCACCCATCATTGTGCTAATTGTGGGATAATGTAATATACAGCTAAGGCACACACATAAAATTAGACTGAGCATTTGTTATTGTGCTGCTATGAAGAGGATATGACAGTGTCACGTCAGCAAATATCACACACATAGCCCCACTCTTCCTAAAATGACTCAGGAAATAAAAGTAAAGGTTCTCGTAAACAGAGCATCTTTGGTATTCTTGATGTCACCTGCAAAATCCACAGGACTTAGGTGATTTTTCTGGGCACAGCTAGACCACATAAATGCTCTATCACCCCTGATGTTGCAGCTTCTCGGCTTCTTGGGACAGAAGCTTAGAGCAGCCAAATGATTGCTTGGGCAGGTGACGATCACCCACTAATCGGCTGTGCCCGCTTTAAAATATTTCAAAAATATTGATCACAAACCTTAGATTCTTCTAAGCCCAAAGACCCCCAAAGCAGCAGAGGCCTTTTCTGTATAGAATTGCTTTCCTGGCCGGGCGTGGTGGCTCACGCCTGTAATCCCAGCACTTTGGCAGGCCGAGGCAGGCGGATCACGAGGTCAGGAGATCCAGACCATCCTGGCTAACACGGTGAAACCCCATCTCTACTAAAAATACAAAAAATTAGCCAGGAGAGGTGGTGGGCGCCTGTAGTCCCAGCTACTCGGGAGGCTGAGGCAGGAGAATGGCGTGAACCCGGGGGGCGGAGCCTGCAGTGAGCCGAGATCGTGCCACTGCACTCCAGCCTGGGTGACAGAGCGAGACTCCATCAAAAAAAAAAAAAAAAAAAAAAGAATTGCTTCCTTCCTGTAGACACCTAAATTTTCCCATGCATGCTGTGTCTTTTTTGTTTCTATGTTGGCAAAGTCAGGAGCTATCATAGCATGTGGGTGCCAAAAAGGTGGGTCCTAAAGATGGCCTAGCCCAACATGTTCATTTATTTCATGATTTTTTATTCTTGTTACATAGACAATTCATGTTTATTATAAGTTATCTGGAAAGAGGGAAGAAAATAGAAGTGAGCCTAACCCTCCAGAGAGCCCTGCAGTGCAGAGAATGAAGGTGAAGCCACAGAGAAAAAGAATTTTTCTTTCTCAGAGAGGGACACTAGGAAGGGTGGAAGGATGTGTTTACAAGAGGTTTGAAAACTAATACCTGAGAATAGTGTATGTCCGTCTTAGCAGTCAGCATCACTCATGGATGTTGTCTAATCCTCATGCGCTGGGTGGGGCCTCCCAGCAACTCTCCTGCCAAAAAGCAAGGCAGCCTACCGGTCAGCACAAAGCTTGGCCAGCTCCAGCGCTTAAAGCCAGATTTTCAGGCTCTGGAAGAAGAGAAGAAGGAGAGCAGGCTTATCAAGGTGCTCTGAGTATCTAGGGGTAGACATGAGTGTGTGAATCAAAAGTCAGAGGAAGCTTTTTTTTGAGACAGAGTCTTGCTCTGTCACCCAGGCTGGAGTGCAATGGTGCTATCTCGGCTCACTGCAAACTCGGCCTCCCAGGTTCAAGCAATTCTCCTGCCTCAGCCTCCTGAGTAGCTGGGATTACAGGCACCTGCCACCACGCCCAGCTAATTTCTCTGGTCTCCTGCTCTCCTTCTCTGGTTTTGTTGGGGTACGTGTGAAGATGGAAATTATGCTCATGACCTGAGAGAGACAGAAAGAGAACTTCAGAGACCCTAGGAGATGGAATCAGATGATAAAGAGCCTGTATTAATCTGTTTTCACATTGCTATAAAGATACTACCTGAGACTGGGTAATTTATAAAGAAAGGAGGTTTAACTGACTCACAGTTCCGCATGGCTGGGAAAGCCTCAGGAAACTTACAGTTATGGTGGAAGACGAAGGGGGAAGCCAGGCACTTCTTACATGGCAGCAGCAGAGCGCAAGGGAGCAAAGGAGAAGTGCCACATTTTTAAATCATCAGTTCTCGTGAGAACTCATTCACTATCACGAGAACAGCGTGGCGGAAACCACTTCCTTATTGCAATCACCTCCCACCAGGTCCCTCCCTCGACAGGTGAGGATTACAACTTGAGATGAGATTTGGGTGGAGACACAGAGCCAACCCCTACCAAGGTCCAAGGGAGAAAGAACCAGAGAAAGCAGATGGAGCTCAGAGACAAGTGTGGGGGAGAAACGAATACAGCACCAGGAGTGAGAGAGTGAGGAAGGGATAAAGGAACAAGACAGAGGCTCAGAATGGTAGGGAATAGAGAAACAGAGGGAGAGAGGCACAGAAGGAGAGAGAAAAATGGGCAATGAGGGATGAAAAGAGAAAGAGAAACCCAGAGTGAGACAGAAACTAAATGAAACTGACATGAGTGGCGTCTATACAACAGATTGAGCCCAACGTTGTGGCGGGGGTCTGGAGAGAGGTGGGTGTGAATGGGGGGCGCTATTGGTGCTAGAAAGAGCCTTAGACAATGCAAAGGATTTAAAAGCGTTCTCTGGCTGGGCACGGTGGCTAACGCCTATAATCCCAGCACTTTGTGGGGCCGAGGCGGGCAGATCACCTGAGGTCAGGAGTTCCAGACCAGCCTGGCCAATACGGTGAAACCCCGTTTCTACTAAAAATACAAAAATTAGCTGGGCGTGGTGGCAGGTGCCTGTAATCCCAGCTACTCAGGAGGCTGAGGCAGGAGAATTGCTTGAACCTGGGAAGCCGAGTTTTCAGTGAGCCGAGATGGCACCATTGCACTCCAGCCTGGGTGACAGAGCAAGACTCTTGTCTCAAAAAAAAAAAAAAAAAGCTTCCTCTGACTTTTGATTCACACACTCATGTCTACCCCTAGATACTCAGAGCACCTTGATAAGCCTGAAGAGGAGATTGTGTTCTTTATTCTTTCTCTCTTCGCTGAAAAGCATTACTTCTTCCCGTATTTCAACCATTTCATCAACAATTTGGTGATTCCCTGGTTCAGAATTCTGCACACTGAGAAGCATGAGGTCATTTTGGAGGGGGCTTCTACCAGACCAAATGTGATGTGAGCTGAGCAGAGGGAGTGGGGTTTGGTGAGTGGGAAAGCAGTGAACACCCTCTGTTGGTTCAGTTCAGGGGTCAGACCCAGCTTCCCCAGGGCACTGAGAGCTAACTCAGATTTCCAGCACTGAGGTTACAGATCCAGGAATGGGGACAAAGAGTGCCAAGCCTGAGGCTTCAGGTGAGTGGTCAATGACTCTCCATCCAGGGCGTCAGCCTATAGGTCCGTAAGTAGAAAGTAGCAGGCATCAGACTGAAGGGACACTGGACCCTGGGCTCAAAGCCCAGGATAGAATTCTAGAAGCCAACATAGCAGGGGGTGGAGGTGAAGAGAAAGCTCTGTTCCTGAGCAAGGTGGCCCTAGGGACACTGGATTCTGAGAATAAATGGCAGTGGAGGGTCCCTAAAATGGAACAACAGAGTTACTCAGTAAACGTAGCTGGGCTTCCCCATCCTAGATCATAGTGGCTGACTTGATTCAAAGCATCAGAAGGTGGACAGAGGAAGCAGCTGCTACCCTCCTGCCTGTGAACGTTGTCTTGAGCCCTGGTCAATAGAAGACTCATTTGTGAAGAATGGAGAGAGAGAGGGGAGACATTGTCCCTGTCCTATAGGTGTGCCCAGTTACAAGGGAGACATGAGAAAACACCCCCCACACACACACACAAACACATATCCAAACATGCTTATGACTACCATTATGTGATAATGGAGATACGCACAAAAAAAAGGAATAACAAATTCTACATCCTTGCTACTCAAAGCATGGTCCACGGACCTGAAGCATCAGCATCACCCAGATGCTTATGCAAAATGCAGTAGCCCAGGCCCTGCCACAGCTATAGAAGTAGGATCTGTGTTTTATCAAAAACACATGAAGCCTGAAAAGCCACACTCCACATGACAGGGGATTGGGGAAGGCTTCTTGGAAGTGTAACCCTTCCGTGAGTTGGGTGTTACTTTGTCCTATAAGTAAGGAAAATGATATTTGAAAGACTCTGGCTGGGTAGCCCAAAGCAGCATATCTCTTAAATGACCAAAGCTGGTCTCAAACTCAGGTTTATGACTGAAAATCAAACTTACTAAATCAAGGATCACCACTTATGTCATGGCGGCTATGTGCCAAGCCCAGAGCTAAGTACTTTATTACTCAGTCCATTGTGTGTTTGGATTCTCACAACAACCATGTAAGATATATTTTCCCCAGTCCGAGAAGTAACAACAGGCTGAAAAACGGCAGATGATGTTTCCCAAAGCCACATAGCTAGCAAGAGGCAAAGCTGAGATTCAAATACACAACTGTCTATTCCTGAGTCTGGGCTTGCTCTTTGATGTGCTTTATATTGCCCAGGCCTGGTCACTGTGCCCCGCTGCCTCATTTTCTAAAGATGGAAAACCTGAAGCTGGGATTCAAATACACAACTGTCTATTCCTGAGTCTGGGCTTGATCTTTGATCTGCTTTATATTGTCCAGGCCTGGTCACTGTGCCCCCTCTGCCTCATTTTTTAAAGATGGAAAACCTGCTCTTCTGGTGACATCTGTCATTCTGTTCTTCTCTCTGGTCACAGCCAGCCCACTGTAGCCAAGCCTGTGGCCAGCCGGCAAGGACAACAGAAGCCACAAGCTGGGAGCAGGCAGCAGAGAGATCTGTGGCACATGCAGGCCCCTAGCATTGGGCACGAGGGCTCCAGATCAGCAAAGCATTTGGAAACGCACTTTAGAGTCAGAATTGGACATTTGTGTGCTTTGTGCCTGAACCATGCATTTAATGTCCTCCCATATCCACAGGCCAGACCCCCTGGAGCTGCCAGCCTGGGAAATGTTAAAGGACGTCAGGTTCCCAGAATGTTTTGAGTTTTCCCAGTAGCAGGATGTCGGAGCTGGGGAGACACTTCTGTCTGCTCGACTGTTTCTCTCATTATAGCAAGATGTCTTTCAACTCTCCCTGCCCAGTGTTCTTCTCATGCAAACTCCACGTGGCATTTCCTGTCCTCGCAGCTCTTGCCTCAGATATAGGCAGCCATAGAATCCTTGCCCTTCTACATTCATCTGCAAAGAACTGACAAAAGGAAAGCAGGTGGACATTCTCTCCACTTTGTTTTTAGACTTACAAACTCCCCCAGCCCGTGAATGCATCTGCCTGTAGGAGGGAGCTCTCTGAAATGCAAACCACGTGTACCTAAAGAAAGAAAGCTTGTTGTATTCCATTATAGGAAGGCCAGCAAAACCCAAAAATAAAATCAAATAGAGTGACTCTGAAAATACCCGCAGATCACCATCATGTATCCCTCCGGGACATAACCATTCAGAAGTCTCTGAATCTCAATTCTCATTTTCTGAACTGCCTCTGTAAGTCATTCCCCCATTGGGCTCAGCTTGCCTCAGGCAGGCTGGAGGCCCAGGGCCCTGCTCGGGTGCTGCTGCTGAGTGGAGCAGGCTCCTAATAAGGCAGGTGTCAGTCCAGAGAGAAAACATCATTAGTGATTGTTTGTGAAGGAGAAAACACTCACAGGGTGGTTGGGAAGGGAGGTGACTGTCTGCCTCACGGGACAGTGATCAGGATATAAAACCCTCAACCCCGCCAGCAGTTGATGGGTATTCAGGAAGCAAGAGCATGCCGCCTCTATCCCTTAGAGAGCAAGGAACTCAGGACAACACATTATCTTGTGAGCTGGGGTTCAGGATCTCCTAACAAGTACAGAAATACTTGACCAAAGTGGTGTTGGTTCGAGTGTGCGCACTAGAGAGGCTTGGTGATTTCCCAGAATGTCACCTTGGGAGTAAAAGCACAGCATTCAGCTCTACAAATGCTTTTGAGATTAGAGGAGCCCCTTGATGGCTTTGAATTTAAGTGGAGATTGTTCCCCTGGGAGAAATCAGCCACAGATTTGCACAAGCACATGGGCATAATGAAGGCAATTGTTCCAGCAGGGAGGCTTTTATCAAAGAACATGATGTGGAGTTGGAAGTAGAGAAAGGCCCTCCATGGACATCAGTTGGGTGGACTTCTGGAGCTCCGTGGTAAGACAGGGGACTGAGAAGACACGAATTCAAAGCTGACGGCTGCCCCTTCTCAAAATGAGGACTTTGCTCAGGAGGTGGCAGAGGAGAAAGAAAGAGTGTGGGGCTTAGAACCAGGAATCCTGGCTTGAAGAACCCAATCCAACTTGTTTTCACCACCCTGACCCCAGCAGGATAAATGTTTTTGGTTTTTTGTTTTTATAACTGAATTATTATTTACAGGCAACAAAATTTTCCAATTTTAAGTGTGCAGCTCATGGAGGCTTGACAAATGTATTTTCCATGTAACCACCATCCCAATAAAAACATAGACTATTTTCATCACCCTAGAAAGTTCCCTCCACCCTTATCACTCAATACCCACCTGAGCCTACTTATCTTCCAGAGGCAATCACTGTTCTGGATTCTCTCACCACAAGGTAAGTTTTGCTTATTCTAAAACTTTAAATAAATTAAATCATACAGCGTATACTATTTTATGTCCAGCTTCCTTCACCCAACAGAATGCTTTAAAACTTTGTCTCTTCTGTTGTGTGTAGTAAAAGTTGGCTTCGTTTTACATTATATAGCTATATCAGGCCAGGTGTAGTGGCTCATGCCTATAATCCCAGCACTTTGGGAGGCTGAGGCAGAAGGATCAGTTGAGGTCAGGAGTTTGAGACCAGCCTGGGCAACATAGTGAGACCATGTCTCTACAAAAAATAAAAAATTAGCTGGGCATGGTGTCGTCCTTCTACAGTCATAGCTGAGGTGGGAGGATTGCTTGAGCCCAGGAGTTCAAGGCTGCAGTGAGCTATGTTCTCGCCACTGCACTTCAGCCGGGGTGACAACGAGACTTTGCCTCAGAAAACAACAAAAAGAAAAATATACTTTGTTTATCCATTTACCTGTAGCTACAGGTTGAGGTTGGTAAGAGTTTCTGTCTATTATGAATAAATCTATTAAGAACATTCTTTTATAAATCTTATTGTGGAAATATACATTCATTTTACTTGGGTAAATATCTAAAAGTAGTATTTCTGAATCATAGAGTAGATACATTTTTGGCTTCATAAGAAGCTACCAAACTGTTTCTCACTATAGCTGAACTATTTTACATTCCCATCAGCAATGTAAGAAAGTTCCAGAATAATCTACATCCTCACCAACCCTTGGTATTGCCAGTCTCTTTAATTTTAGCCATTCTGATGTCTGTAAAGTAATATCTCATAGGATTTTGATTTGCACTTCCCTGAAGACTAATTGTAAGATGCATCTTTTCTTATATTTGTTGGCTAATTATATGCCTCCTTTTGCAGGAAATCTGTCCATTTTCCTATTGAGTTATTTATTTTTTATTATTGAACTTCAGGAGTTCTTTGAATATCCTGAATATTAACCCTTTGCAAATATTTTTCCCTGTCTGTGACTTTATCAATGGTGTTTCTTTTTTTCCAAGAGCAGATTTTAATTTTGCTAAAGCCCAATTTAAGATTTTTTTTCTTTTTTGATTAGTACCCCTTTAATCCTAAGAAATTTTCACCTACCTTACAGCGTGAAGATATTATTGTATATTTCTTCTAGAAGTTTTATAGTTTTCATTTGTATGCCTGGTTCTATGATGTAGCTCAAATTATTTTTTGTGAATGATATGAGGTGAGGATTGAGGTACCCCTTTTTTCCATATAGATATTTAGCTTGTCCAACACTTTTCTTGAAGACTTTTCTTTTTCTGTTTAGTTACCTTGGCACCTTTATTGAAATTGGTTGAACATATAAATGTGTATTTGCAGACTCTCCATTCTGTGATAGGGCTTCTCAGGATATCTTTTCTTCTCATATTTGGTCTTTGGCCTTGGTTTCTGACACAGAACTCCTAAACTCCTTGGAATTCCTCATGACAGGAACATCTTTTGTTCTAATGAGATGACTCTTGATGGGCTCCCAGATGGGGGCTAGTCACTAGAAAACCAAGTCATACACAGAAGCATGAAACTTTCAGTCTCAGCCCCCATCCCTCCAGAGAAGGAGGAGAAGCTAAAGACTGAGTTAATAACCAATCACGTCTGCATAATGAAGCCTCCATAAAAATCCCTAAAGTAAGGGACTTGGAAAGCTTCCAGGTTGGTAAACACATCCATGTACCAGGAGGGGCAATATACCTCAACTCCATGAGACAGAAGCACCTGCACTGTGGACTCTTATGGACCTCATCCTGTATGTCTCTTTATCTGGCTGGTCATCTGCAGCCTTCATCATATCCTTTATTTTATAATAAACCAGCAAACATAAGGAAGCATTTTCCTGAGTTCTGTGGCTGTTCTAGCAAATGACTGAACATGAAAAGAAACTCCAGGGAACCACCAATTTTGTAGCCACGTCAGAGAGAAATTGTGGGTCACATAAAGACTTACCACTTGCAATTGGTATCTGAAGTAGGGGGACAGACTTATGGGACTGAGCCCTTAACTAATGGGATCTATGCTAATTCCAGGTAGATAGTGTGGAAATTGAATTGTAAGACACCTCGTTGGTATCCCAAGAAAATTTGAGAATTGACTGCTGTAGAAGAAAAAAATCCTTCACATTTCTGGTGTCATAAGGGAAGTATTGAAAGTACCATGAGAGTAAAGGAAAAGGTATTTTTTCCTATATATATTGCAGTTAATTACATTGATTGATTTGGGCATGCTAACCCCACCTTGCATACCTGGGATAAATTCCTTTTATATACTTCTGGATTAATTCTTCAACATATTTTTAAGAACTTTTGCATTGATAATCATGAAGGATTTTGGAATGTAATTTATTGTCTCCTTGGCAGGTTTTGGTATCAGAGTAATGGTAACCCCATAAAATAGGTCATAAGTGTTCCTTAACCCTCTATTTTCTGGAGCAGTTTCTGAAACTTGTGTTATTTCTTCTTTAAGCGTTTTACAGAACTTTTCAGAGGGACCATATGAGTCTGGAGTTTTCTTGTCAATAGGTTTTTTTCCTGAATCAATTTATTTCAAGGGTATATTACTATTCATATTTTTTCTTGTGTTAGTTTTAGTATGTTGTCACTTTCAAGAAATTTGCCATTTTGTTTCAGTTGACAAATATATGGACACCAAGTCATAGTTTTGTAAAATTTATAGGATCTGAAGTCATTTGTCCTCTATCATTCTGATATTGGCATAAAGCTATTAGTTTTGCAATATCATATAGTGGTGCAGAAGAGTTAACATCAAAGTTCTGACTGCTATCATTTGCTGTCATTTCAAATGTGGCCCTTGGCTGGCATCTGAAAACTTTGATTTTGGAAGGGTCCTTGCCACCCAGTCTGATAAGAGTAGTGCACTAACTACTGAACAAGAAATATGGTTTATGCTGAATACCCACTTTCCTTCTGGGAGTCTGCAATTTTGGTATATGGTGGGCAGAGACTGCCAATGTGTTCCCAGTAAAAATCCTGGACACAGATCTCTGATAAGGTCATTAGACACTTCATACATGTTGTCACAAGTCACTGTGGGGGAACTAAGCATATCCTGTGTGGTTCCACGGAGAAAGCATGTTTGAAACCTTGCATCTGGTTTCCTCTGGGCTCTGCTCCATGTACCTTTTCCTTCTCTGATTTTGCTTTGTTTCCTTTGATCGTGTCTTAGTCCGTTTTGTGCTGCTATAACAGAATACCCAGAATACCACAGACTGGGTAATTTATAAGAAACAGATATTTATTTCTCACAATTCTGCAGGTTGAGAAGTTGAAAATCAAGGCACCAGCAGGTTCAGCTGTCTGGTGAGGGCTGCTGTATGCTTTCAAGAAGGCACTTTGTTGCTGCATCTTCTGGAGGCAAGAAACACTGTGCCCTCCCATGGCAGAAGGTAGAAAGGTAAGAGAGACAAACTCCCTCCCTCAAGCCCCTTTATAAGGGCACCTAATTCCACTCATAAGAGAAGGACCCCTAATAACATAATGACCTCTTAAGGCTCTTCCCTCAGTACCATCACATTGGCCATTAAGTTTCAACACCTGAATTTTAGAGGGAACTTCTTCAATCCATAGCATGTTGTAAAAAATCTTAGCCAGGGGTAGTGTGCTGAGTTCTGGGAGTCCTCCTAGCAAATGTTCAACCCTAGGAAAAGCCTGGGGATTACCAGCACAGAAGTTATTTTTCTATCATACTGTTATTAGTAATTGATATTTTCTCTCTTCTTTTCTTAGTTGGTCTAGAAATGTTTTTAAAGAAAATAATTGACCTTGTTGACTTTCTCTGTTGGCCAACATTTATCATTACTACTTTATTTTCTATACTTTCTGTTAGTTCTGTTTCTATTAGTCTATTTTCATAATTTCTGTTCTTTATTATTTCCCATTTTTACTTATTTTGAGATTAATTTGTTCTTTTACTTGCTTCATATGGTAGAGGTGTAGATCACTGACTTGAAACCTATCATTTTTCTAATATAAGCATTTAAAGTCACACATATATTTCTAAGCATTTCTTTATTTACCTCTCACAAATTTTTGTATGTTGTGTTTTCATTGTCATCCATTTCAAAATCTTTTAACCTCCTGTGTTATTTCTTCAATTTCCAAATATTTTGGGCTTTTCTGAATATCTTGTTATTAATTTCAAATATTGTTCTACTCCTGTCAGAGAAATACTCTGTATGATTCTAACCAGCTGACATTTATTGAGACTTGTTTTAAGAATCAGCAAAAGGCCCATCATTATAAAAGTCCCATATGCACTTAAAGAGGACATGCATCCTGCAATTGTTGGGTATATGTTCTACAAATGTTGTATGATCAAGTTGGTTAACACTATTTTCAAATCTTCTGCATTCTTTCTGTATTGTTATCTACTTGGTTTTTGTTTTTGTTTTGTTTTGTTTTGTTTTTTGTTTGTTTTGAGACAGGGTCTCACTCTGTCACCCATGCTGGAGTGCAGTGGCAGGATCTTGACTCACCTCAGCACCCTAAGAAGCTGGGACCACAGGCATGAGCCACCATGCCCGGCTACTTTTTATATTTTTGGTAGAGACACGGTCTTGCCATGTAACCCAGGCTGGTCTCAAACTCCTGAGCTCAAGCAATCCACCTGCCTCAGCCTCCCAAAGTGCTGTTATTATCGGCGTGAGCCACCGCAGCTGGCCATGTTATCTATTTGTTATATCAACTCTAACTGAATGGTATTAAAATCACTATGTTTGTGCATTTTGCTATTTATCCCTTTACTTTTGTCAACTTTTTCTTTATGTATTTTGGAGTATTGTTATTTATTGCATACATTTAGAATTTCCAGGTATTCTTCAGTAATTGACCATTTAATCATCATGAAATAATGCCATTTATCAATGGTAATACTCCCTGCCTTGAAATCTACTTTGCCTAATATGCAATATGAGCGCTTTCATATTTATTTTCACACAGGTCATGAGGTTCTGCTCAGCAATTTTTTTAAATCTTTTTGCATTTAATTCACTTTTGTCTCTATAGATCATGTATATCTCTTTAAAAAAAAAAGTACTTAATTCTTTATTTATATCCAGTGTGACAACCCCTGCTTTTTGATTGGAATGTTTAGTTCATTAACATTTAATGTAAATATTAATGTAATTTGGATTAAATATAGCAGCTTGCTATTTGTTGTTTATCTGTGCTTTTAGTTCTTAGTATTTTTATTCCACGTTTCCTGTCTTCTCTTGGGATAACCATGCTGTTGGTTTTTTTGTTTAGTTATTCAACTTATCTCTTCTATGGCTGTTTTGCTTTTATTCCTCTTTTTCAATGGTTGCTCTAATAATAACAATAAGCATCCTTACTTAACTTGTCTACATTGATACTGAATTGACATTATATCACTTCATATACCACGTAAGAGCTGTAAATAGCATCTTCTCATCCTCTATTTCTGCAATCATCACGTTTTACTTTTCCTTTGTTAGAAACCATCATTTTGTTATTATTTTTGCTCTAAACAGTCCATTACATTTTATAACATTTGAGAAAGGAAAATATAGCTTTTTCATATATACTATTCATAGTGCTCTTCCTTCCTTTCTTTTGGATTCAAATGTTCATTTGGTATCATTTACATTCATCCTGAAGAGCTTTCTTGAGCATTTCTGGTAGTGCGAGTCTGAATACATTTTCTTAGCTTCTGTCTACAGCTTATCTGGAAACTATCTTTATTTTTTCTTCATTTTTAAAAACGTACTTTCATTTGATGAAACAATCTATATGATAGTGTCTTCCCATGCCTCATCCCCTGCCCTGACACTTTAAAATGTCATTCCTTTATCTTCTAATTTTCATTGTTTTCTTTTTTCTTTCTTTTTAATAATAAATATGCTGATATGCTGTTAGTCTTCTCCAGATTCTCCTGTATATGTCTTTACCCTGCTCTAAATACGTTTAATGCTTTTTCTTTTGCTTTGGTTGATTACACTTTGACTACAATGTGTTCAGGTGTGATTTTCTTTGTATTTGTTCTTCCTGGAGTTTCCTGGGCTTCTTGAGTCTGTAAGCTGATGTTTTTGTTTTATCAAACTTTGTAATAGTTCGGTCAGTATTTCTTCAATTTTTTGTGTGTGTAATTCTCATTCTCCTCTACCTCTGGGACTATATTACAGGTTTTTGTTTTGTTTTCCTTTGTATTTCAGTTTTTCTTTCTCTCTCTCTCTGTTCTTATTCAGGATAAGTTTTAATAACATATCTTTAAATTTATGAACACTTTCTTTTGTTGAACCCAATCTGCTGTTAATCTCATCCAATTAATCTTTTATTTTAGCTATCTTATTTCTTTAAGATATGTATTTGATTCCTTTTTAAGTTTCTATATTTCTTCTAAAATTCTCCATTATTTATTATATCTATTTCTTTAACACTTTTTATATTGGTTATTTTAAAGTAATTACCTGCAATATACAATCTCTGGTCATCTGTGGGTCTGTTTTTTATTGATTTGTTTCTTCATGAAGATGAGTCACATTGTCTTTTTTTACATGATTTTTTTTTCTTTTTTTTGAGATGGAGTTTTGTTCTTGTTGTCCAGGCTGGATTGCAATGGCACGATCTCGGCTCACTGCAACCTCCGCCTCCTGGGTTCAAGTGATTCTCCTGCCTTAGCCTCCCGAGTAGCTGGGATTACAGGCATGTGCCACCACACCTGGCTAATTTTGTATTTTTAGTAGAGACGGGGTTTCTCCATGTTGGTCAGGCTGGTCTCGAACTCCCAATCTCAGGTGATCCGCCCACCTCGGCCTCCCACAGATGATTTTTTAAATTGTGATTTAAGTATTGTTTTTAATACATTGTAGGGACTCTTTTGTTAATGTATTTGGAACACTTGCTTATTTGTTCTAGACGTTAAATATATTATTCACAGAGCACCTGGATCCTCAAGCACTTAGTTTTAGTCTTTGTTTGAGTATGCTGCTTTTGCAAATGTCTTAGTTCTCAGAAGTAGTCTTTACTTCTAAAGTATGGCCTTTCTAGAAGTTCAGTGACAAACCAAAGGTATTTAACAAACCCCTCTCACACAGAGGTATTCTAACTCCAAACCCTTACTTCTCTATAGTGAGCAGCAGATTACAACTCTGCTTAGTTTATTCATCCTTCAAGCTCTTCATATTGCCTTTTAGATCCAGAGTTTCATCCACACATGCATAGTTTGGGAGTCAGATGAAGATTAGAGAATAATTCAGTCAGTGGGTCCTACGTATCATGGTTTCCCATTCATTGATTCAACCATCTGCAAATCAAAAATATTCAAAAAATTACGGGGCACAGTGGCTCATGCCTGTAATCCCAGCGCTTTGAGAGGCAGAGGCAAGCAGATCGCTTGAACCCAGGAGTTCCAGACCAGCCTGGGCAACATAGAGAAACCCCGTCTCTACCAAAAAAATACAAAAAATAGCTTAGCGTAGTGGCATTGTCCTGTAATTCCAGCTATTTAGGGAGCTGAGGCAGGAGGATCACTTGAGCCCAGGAGGCAGAACTTGCAGTGAGCCGAGATCACGGCACTGCACCCTAGCCTGGGCAACAGAGTGAGACCTCATCTCAAAAAAATAAAATAAAAAAGTTAATAACAATACCCCCCAAAAATACAAATTAAAAAACCAATACTGTATAACAATTATTTACATTGTATTAGGTATTGTAAGTATATCTAAAGATGACTTCAAGTATATTAGAGAATATGCGTAGGTTACAAGCAAATACCGCATCATTTTATACAAGCAACTTGAGTATCCACAGATTTTGGTATCTGTCAGGGGAGGTCCTAGAACCAATCTCCTACAGATACAGAGGAATGACTGTATGTGGACTTTTGGCTGTAGTCTTTCTGGCTGTACTCTTTCTTGGAATTTTCCTTATCAACATTCCAGGATCTCTGGAAATTCTGACTCCTCAGACCCAAAAGAGGGTGGCCTGAGTTCTAGCTGCTATACTCTGTAACTATTAGAGTGTCCTCAAGAGAAAAATAAATGCACATCTCACCCAGTATGGCTCCCTTTTTTCAAGGATCAATTCCTTACTGCTTTATGTCCTCTCTTTGTTACTCTTTGGTTGCTCCTGTTGTTTTTTCTTATATTGTATCATAATTTTTATTGTTTGTTCTGGGATGATTAGTCCAATGCAAGCTGCACTATTACTTAAATTAGAACTCCTTGAGTAAGCTTTATCTATATTCATTCAGGAAGAGTGTACTAAGCCCCTGCCGCATGCCTTGAGCTTGGTTAGACGTTGGAGATGTAGTGGTGAAAAAAAATACAAAGGGAGAGAGAGAAAGAATAAAGAAAGAAAGTGGTAATTCCCATTTTTGTGGAACTTATAGTATAATGAGAGATACACACACAAAAAATCACATACATACATGTCTAATGAGAGCATGTGGTTATGAGAACCTATAACAGGGCAATTTGAACTGATCAAAAAGATCCAGGAAGATATCCCTGAGGAAGTCTTAATGGAACCACCATCTAAAGCTGCTGTTACCACCCAGGAAGTTTTCATGTGGTTCTAGAAGCTGAGAATCCTTTCCTGAGACCATGACCATCACCTTGAAATCAGATGACCAGTTAACCATGGGTGGTTTATGTCTGTCCTAGCAGAAGTCCAGTGATATGCTAGATACTGTGATGCAAGGATTCATCCTGGATATATCAGCTGTCTGGTAAAGCATTCTCTATAGTAGAGTCCATGAATTAGGAGCACTGTCATGGGAGTCAGAAGAGAGAAAGGAGGAAGAACCAGACGCACCAATCCAGTGCAGGGCCAGCTGCAAGAGCATCTGGCCACCCCAGCATTTTTGAAAAATTGTGAATGGACTTAAATGTCATGGAAGACACGGTTTCTAAGAACTGCCTTTCTACTGAACTATTTTTAAAAATTAGAAAAGGATTTTTTTAAAAAGAAAAGTTTCTTTATGGGTTAAAAATTCTGTTGAAAGCAACAGAGCTGTGTGAGAGAGAGAAATCCCAGGATTTTGTTTCCTCTCTGGGAGCCTGGGGAATTCACGACCAGGGAGGGATTCATGTGGAGATCCCCTGGGGGTGGAAGGAAGGGGGCTACAGGATGAATCTTGGGGTGGGGAAGAGCACTTCCACTTTAAACCACGAAAAGGGAGAGGGCATCCCTCCTTCACTCTTGTTATAGTAACGTTCTTTTATGAAGGTTTATTCTGAGTCCTGTCAGCCTGATGGTAATGTTTTCTCCACTTATTCTGTAATTATGAAATAATTATAAACGGATGACACAGATCCTTAGTCCCCCTTTTCCTTTCTGGGCAGCGGTAGACATTCTGCCTGAAATGTGTAGTCTGATTAGTCATCTCTTGAAATAATTTGCCTATGGTAGACCTTCCTAGTCTAGTGGAAAATAAAAATTATCAACCTGAATGCATTTATTATTTTAGTATCAATTATATTTTACTTAACAGAGGTTCTTATTTCATGAAGAATATTTTAAAAAATGAAACAGGACAATAGGAGGAAAGACATAGAAATTTGCATAACCTAGTGCCTAAAGTTCACCACCGATAACATTCAAGGTTAGAGCTTAGTGCCCATGAGCAGGTGCATCTGGACAGAAAGCAGGACTGAACGTGGACCAACAGTGGCTGGGGTATATGGGCAAGAAATCATGAGGCTGAGGAGGTCTCCTGTGGCCAAAATCACGGATAGCCTTTTTAGGCACGTTAAATATTTTAGAATTTACTCTTAAAGAAATGAAAAGTGGGGCTGGGCGTGGTGGCTCACGCCTGTAATCCCAGCACTTTGGGAGGCTGAGGCGGGCAGATCACTTTGGGAGGCCAAGGCTGAGACTGAGGTCAGGAGTTCAAGAGCAGCCTGGCCATGATGGTGAAACGCTATCTCTACTAAAAATACAAAAATTAGCTGAGCGTGGTGGTGAGTGCCTGTAATCCCAGCTACTCAGGAGGCTGAGGCAAAAGAATCGCTTGACCCTGGGCAGCAGAGGTTGCCGTGAGCCGAGATCCCACCACTGCACTCCAGCCTGGGTAACAGAGTGAGACTCTGCAAAACAACAACAATAAAAAAGAAATGAAAAGACACTGAAGGGTTTAAACAGGAAAAATTCTATAACCAAATTCATATTTAAAAATCCCTCTCACTGTAGCATAGAGAACGTATCTGAATAAGGCAGGGGTTCCTGGGGAGAGGCTATTAGGAAGCTGCTGCTGTCATCCAGATGAGAGGCAGCAACAGGACACTGATGGGACTGATGGAGAAGGAGAGGAGTCCACAGATAAAGGAGACATTTAGGGAGAGCAAGTGGTGATTGCTTGGACACAGGGTGCTCTCCAGGCTTTTATTTTTTTCTTATGCATAAGTTTTTCTTTATCTTAATAATGTGACCTTCTATACACAAATATTTTACCCTGCTTTTTTTGACTCAACAATAAGAGTTTATTTGGTATTATTTACTGTTATTAAATGCTGTGTAATAATTTCTCGAACTTATGCACATAATTTAATTCCCAGCCTCTCACTGTAGGATGCTAAGGTTGTTCTCCAGGTTTTTTTAATAACATGTAATTCCATTGGGCATAAAGAACTTTCTTTATATTTGATTGTTTCTTGAGAATAAATTCCAAGCAGATAATTTAATGGGTTAAAGTATATAATCTTATTAAGATTTTTATGGCAATAAATTGATATGTCTATTTTAACATCATAGTTACATCATTTCTTTGGGGAAATGGCCTTATATCAGGCTAGTGATGTTGGGTTATTTTCATCATAGAAGGGACAGTGATTTGTCTTCACTGCAACAGATGCATATTCTGGATATAGATTTGTCTTTCCTGCCCCCACAACTTATTGTCAGAACCACCATCTATGGACTGACAGGATGTTTTATTCGCCACCATGGAATAACATGCAACATTACTTCTGAACATAGGAAACTCATGTTATGGCAAAAGAAATGTGGCAGCTGGCTTTTACTCTGGAATTCAATGACCTTACAATGCAGCCCATCCCTAAAAGTATCTAGCATCCTAGACTGATGGAATGGCTTACTGAGGACTCAGTGATAGGGCCTATTAGGAAAAAACATTCCGAAAAGTTTGAGGTTATATTTTAAAATGTGCAGTATATATGCTTTAAATAAGCAACTAATATATGGTGCTGTTTCTCCCACAGGATATATGGGTCTGGGAACAAATCTTTACTATTGTACCCATTCACAGAGTATTTGTTCCCTGTCTCTACAACTTGGAACTGTTCTGATTTGAAAGTTTAAGTTGTCAATGAAGAAATATTTTCAACACGGGACACAATGATTGTCCCACTGAATTGACAGTTGCAGAGGCCATTTCAGGCTTGTTACATCACTAAACCCTTGGGAGGAAAAAAGTTACCATCCTAGCTAGATGATTGATCTTGATCATCAATAGGAAATTTGAGTTCTCCTCAATAGGAAATAGGTCAGGAAGGACTAGATTTGGAACCTGGAGGATTCTCTTGGGGAAATTTTAGCATTCCCATGTGCAATAGTAACAGTGAATGGGAAGTTGCAGCAACCAAGATAGAAAGCAAAACAACCAAGGATTTACACCATATAGGAATGAAGATTGGGGCTGCCTACCTGGTGAAGAACATTGATTAGTGGAGATAATGGATAAGGGGAAAGTGAACATGGATCCAACTATAAAGGAAAGTAGTTATAAATAGCAACCATGGCCTAATGAGCAGCTACAGAAGTAAAGACTGAAATACATGCATACATGCACATGTGCACATGCGCACACATACAGAGCTTTTTATTTCACTTCTCTTCATCCTTTCTCATTATTATTTTATAAGGCATATTAGCAGTGGTTCAGAGCACATGTGGTATCCAGTTCACTTGTTATATTTAAAGAAAAATGTTCTTAGTTTCACCGTGTATACCAAGGCAGAATAAATAAAATGGAAAAGTTCAGAGGATATGCACAGAGTTAAGGGTATATACTGCCTTCTGGAAGAATCGTCATAGTGCAGAAAAAGTATCCCTGTCTTGGATGGCCAATGGAGAACAGATTCCAGCTTAATATAAGAAATAACTTTCGTAACAGCACTATGCAGAAATAAAATGGGTCTCACCATCAATGTAATAGGCTCCCTATCACTGGGAACCTAAATAACGTTCAAGGGGATTGATGCATTAAGCACAAGACTGCAAAGTCAAACAGGATATTGTTGTTGTTTTACATTTAAGGAAAATAATTCTCAGGGAGGTGATGTGATTTGTCCAATATCACACAGCTAACAGTGAAGCTGGATAACTCCTTCTAATACCAAGATGTTGTTTTACTATTTGCTGATAACCAAAGAGGAGGCCCGTGAGGAAAATTAGGGTTTGTTTTCTTCTTTTTCCTTTCTCTCCATAAGAATTTTAGCTCTTCTGGGGAGTTGATGAGTTCCTTTCAGGGATTAGGAAGCTTATGTTGGGCTTACTTCGATATATATCCAAAATATATCATTAATTATTTACTTCATTAACCTCTAGAAATTTATAGAAAACTGGCATATCATTAACAAAACCCAAAGTCAATAACTTTTGTCAATATATTGCTTACACTCTCCTCACCTATTCAGCCACACACAGTACACATGTACACAGTACATGCCCCCCCAACACAGACACATAGTCACTCACACATCAAATACTATTTTCATTAACATGTGTGTTTGAATTAAGACATTTTTTGTCTAGTATTGTGAATACTGGAATACCAATGAATTTTGGAAAATGAAAGATGGCTAAACTATCTAGATACTCAGATATTTCTGTGCACAGAAATGGGTCTAGTTCTCCAGTCAATCCAAGGACATGGAAAGATTGTACTTCCCTGCACCTTTGAAGTACAATGTGGGCCAGGCACGGTGGCTCACGCCTGTAATCCCGGCACTTTGGGAGGCCGAGGCGGGTGGATCACGAGGTCAAGAGATCGAGACCATCCTGGCTGACAAGGTGAAACCCCATCTCTACTAAAAATACAAAAAAAAATTAGCCGGGTGTGGTGGTGGGCGCCTGTAGTCCCAGCTACTTGGGAGGCCGAGGCAGGAGAATGGCGTGAACCCGGGAGGTGGAGCTTGCAGTAAGCCGAGATCGTGCCACTGCACTCCCGCCTGGGTGACAGAGCAAGACTCCGTCTCAAAAAAAAAAAGAAGAAGAAAAAGAAGTACAATGTGGCCATGCAACTTATTTTATCTAATGAAATGTAACTAAATGTCCAAGTCACCCTGAAGCCTGATATTGAGATGTTGATATCATAAGTTAGTGGCGCCTCCATCAGATTGGATCCTTGCAGGACTACAGAGAACAGAGGACCCTCTCAAACTTGACTGGCTATGTAGAATGCACAAGAAATAATTGTTGTTTTATGTCCCTGAGAAGCTCCATTTGGTTGTTACTGTCTGAGAATCTAACCTATCGTGACTGGTAGACATGCCGACCAAACTCTATGTTAGAGATTGAATGTACAAAGCATCTCTATAAGACAGACCTTATTATTTTCATTTTACAAGTGAGGAATTTGAGGTTTAGTCATCAATAACATGCCCAAAATCACACAGTAAGTTAGAGAGGAAAGAGGTGAATGAGATAGTAATCCATGTTTCTAAGGAAAGACAAGTCTTTGTGTTTGATGCTGGAAATAATCAATTGTTTTCTCCAAAGGGCAACTTTGGGCTTTCCACAGGCTTGGAAAGCTCCCTTCCCTTACTAATTTATCTTAGGGCTTGCTTTATACATAACATCCCTAAGATTGGGCTCCTGGTTGAGGTCAAATGAGAATGACTACGGTGGAGACAGAGGGCTGGGGAGGAGTTATCTTCAAATAGATAAGAAATACATTCACAATAAAGATAATTTCTGGAAAACAAGACACAGAGGAAGCTGCAAATATATCCCAGTGGACTGCAGCTGCTTCTAACCTGTCTGAATTGTAGGGGATGAAACAACATCACAGGAGTGGCTGAGCTCACATGGGTGAATGCACAACACTAGGAAAGAAAAGATTGATGAGTCTCTTCCCAATTCACCAGAATTGATACCTTAAATTTAGACAATATTCTTCAACTTTATTCTAAATTCAGTATAGAGTTTCTGTTTACTAACTTGCCTACCAAATGGTCTTTGGAACATAATGTAAATTCTTGCTTCATTAATGTATATGTTAACTGATATTTACTTGCTTATACATTGATATTGTTCTTCAGAATTGCTTTTCAGGTTTTACATTTTTTCAAAAGAGAGCATCACATCTATCTAAATGCATGTATCTAGTAATTCATATTAATTCTTGTGATGACATTTAGACTAAATTTAAGGTATCAATTTAGAATAAATTTAAGGTATCAATTCTGGTGAACTGGGAAGAGCCTCATCATAATATTGTAAGTTACAACCAAAGTGTTATGCCTATTATGTGAATTGTCCAATAAGGAATGACAAACATGTTTATCACAGAAAGTTTACAAATTTTCAAGCTGACTGGCCCATTAAAGCCTGTTCCTTACTTGTCCTACAAAGATTTACACAAGATGATGGAGGTGCTTGCTTCTGAACATAGGAAACTAGAAACAAAAGATGTCCAACTTCTTCGTCCTCTTAACAATGTTGTCTCATCTACAAAAACAAATCAACAAACAAACTATCCCTTTACCTGGAGTGTTCTCCAACAGATGACGGAGATATATGGTTCCTAAAGATACATTGATTTCTAAAAGTGAACTATATAAACTTGCTGTTTTACGTATTAGAAAAATAACCTCAAAAAAGGCAAAATAGTTCGCCTGGCCAATAGCTTGAGGTAGGGCAGAAGAAGGAAGCCCTCTGCTCTCCTTTGACCCTGCATGTAGCCATCTACCTGGTCCCGTCTGAGGTGCCACCATACCTGTCCTCAGTGTGCTCTTGTCTTTCTCCACTTCCTTGCCTGCATCTTGGCCATTTCTTTCACTTAGGACATTACAACAGCCCCATACTGGTCTTCCTGCCTCTGGTCTCTTCCCACCTCCCATTGTGTTTCCAATAAATGACAAAATGATTTTTCAAAATACCATTTAGGTCACATCACCATCCTGATTTTAATCTCTTCCATGGTTCACTGTAACCCTCAAATGAAATCAAACATCTCTTGGCTGAGAATGCCCTTCCTGATCAGGTGTTTCTCTACCTTTTTTGTCTTATTTCCTGGAACATGCTCATAAACACCTTTCCCCTTAATTCTATGGAATTACGTGAAGTTTCCTCAGCCCACCCTTTGTTTCTCTCCAAACTCCTACTCACTCTTCAAAATCCATACCAGGCATTTTCTTTTCCGAGAAGCTTCCCTTGACATCTTATCCCATCCATCCTGGTTAGGACATATTTGATACTTTGTTTTGATTCACTGTTGACTTGACCTTCACCAATAGTAAATTTTGAAGTCATTGAGATCAGGAAATTAATGTTCTTAACTTTATATCACAGGATATAATATTAATATATTATATCACATAAATGCCTGTCACATAAATGCAGGGAGTGGGTTGGGTGGAGAATAAAGGAAAGAAGGAGAGAAAGGAAAATAGGAAGTAAAGAATAGACTGACTCTCATGTTCCCTATCACTTGATCCAGAGTTCTTCCTCCCACTTCATGGTCATTTCTGCAAATATCAGTAAGTAAGATAAAAAACAAGTGGCTATGTGGGTTTTTTAATAGTTAATGAAAATAATATTCTCACATTATTTTCTTCAAGTTCAATAAGAATATTTAATACGGAAATTGATATGGTTTGGCTGTGTCCCCACCTGAATCTCATCTTGAATTCCCATGCATTATGGGAGGAACCTGGCGGGAGGTGACTGAATCATGGGGCCACGTCTTTCCCGTGCTGTTCTTGTGATAGTGAATAGGCCTCATGAGATCTGATGGTTTTAAAAATGGGAGTTTCCCTACACAAGCTCTCTTCTCTTGTCTGCCACCATGTGAGACATGCCTTTCACCATCTGCCATGATTGTGAGGTCTCCCCAGTGGAACTGTAAGTCCAATAAACCTTCCTTTTGTAAACTGCACAGTCTTTATCAGCAGCATGAAAGCAGACTAATACAGAAGTAATATGATTTCTATAGTTAGTAGCTATTGTAGAGGTATTGACAAGCTCAGAAACTGGTGTTTGCATTTGGATGTTGATATGCTTTGGCTATGAGATTTGGCCACCCAAATCTCATCTTGAAATGTAGCTCCCATAATTTCCATGTGTTATTCTTCTTTTTGTCCATTCAATTAATCATTTAGTAAACATTAAGCTCCTACACTGTACCTGTGAGAGGTAACTGAATCTTGGGGGTAGGTTTTTCCAGTACTGTTCTCATAATAGTGAATAAGTCTCATGAGATCTGATGATTTTGTAAAGGGGAGTTCCCCTACACAAGCTCTCTTGCCTGCTGCCATGTAAGACATGACTTTGCACCTCCTTTGCCATCCACCATGATTGTGAGACCTCCCCAGCCATGTGGAACTGTGAGTCAATTAAATCTCTTTTTCTTCCTAAATTACCCAGTCTCGTGTATGTCTTTATTAGCAGTGTGAGAACAGACTAACACAGATGTTAAAATAAGATGATCATAAAAATGACAACAAAATAGTTTGTTATAAAGTTACACAATTTTTAAATGGCATTCATGTGCAATATTTCATCTGATATCCCAAGATACCCAGAACACTATACTTGAGTGTAAGTAAAAGTATTACTTTTATCATACTATAGAAGAAGAATTGGAGGTTCAGAGAGGAAGTGCTTCCTCAAGGGCACCTTGCAAATCATTGGCAGAACAGGTGCCCATTTGCAAACCCCTGAACATCTCATCATTAAACTTCACTTTCCACACACCCTGTTGAGCTATTTTGCTTTAAATAAAAAGTCAAGGAAATTTCCTTGGAATTACATGTTTCCTTGGGCTTGACTGCCCTTTGTTTAGGATTTTATATTCTGCTTTCTATACAAGTTGTTACAACTCAGCACTTACCCAGTAACCTTCTCCAAGGGAAAAAATAGCAATAATTTATTTGGCTTATACTTTTTCTAAGATCTCAAAATTAGTGTTTTGCAAATATCTTCCCTGAAGTTTAGAGTGTATAAAACAAGAGTATATCAAATGGAAAGAAAGCCATTGGCCCTATGAAGTCAAGGACTCTTTCCATAATAATAAAAAAATTTAAATAAAAATTTGATCATAACTTAAATTCATGGGAGAATATTTGCATTAGAATGGGTGATTTATGTTAAAATATTTCAATATCCCCCGGGCCTAAAGGCAACAAACTTATTCTTTTGTTTGTCCATTCAATTAATCATTTAGTAAACATTAAGTTCCTACACTGTACCAGGCAGGCATTTTTTTAATATAGGACTTATTTATAAGCTCAAAATCACAGATGTGGGGAGCATTGTACATCCTGTTGAATCTCTCTTCCCTCTTCTTTCACAGTTTCATTCTTGAATTCTCTATTTCCATGCCAGGAGACTCTTGTACTTAGGTTTGAATTGCTCTATTGATAAGAATCTCATTACTTCTAGGGGTTCCTGAAGTTCAGTAGGTTGCTATATCCACTGGTCAGTTTTCCGGGGCAAATGGACAATTCTCTCCCCAAGAGAGCATGACAGAAACATGGAAGGACAACTCATTAGACAACTTTGTAAAGCTTCCCGCTGGTACTGCATTGGACTGGCAGTTCCTAGTCTGGATTCAGACAAAAGAGGCTCAACCACAATTAAATAGTCACAGAAATTCTTTATGGGCTTCTGCCTGTGCGCATTCAGAAGGACACTAATTAGGTGGGGACCCCTCCATGCCAAGCTCCCCAGGCATAGGGTTGGGGTGGGGGCTGGCTACATTGGAGGATTCCTCTCTGACTAGCAGCGGTGTTTGACCTCCTCACTGAGTCCCTAAATTGTGTTTGCCCCGCTAAGAAAGCCCTAGTGGTGGGAGCTGACAGACTGCCTGCCTTTCCCTATCCAGGGGACTCTGCTTTCCCCACTGTGGGTTGCAGGGCATGAATGACCCCGTTGTCTCATCTCAAATGTTTTGGTAGGGCTTCTAAAAACAGTGGTGAATGAAAAACCACATGGTTCTAATTGTTTTCTCTGGGATCAGACTGATTTCCTTAGGGCATCCACCATGTACACGCAGTGCCTCGAGATCAACTGCCCTTAGACTTTCCAGCTATAAACCCCAAACTGTGATTTTTAAGAAGTACCAAAATATATGCAATCATTCTAAGAAAGAACATTTTCTCTACCCAACTCTAGTAATCGTCCAGGTGAAAACATCAGGGTATGATTTCCTTTCCAGTTAAAAGATACACTGAGCCAAGACAAGCCACTTGTTTATATCAAGGAAGGTACTAAAACCTTCAGGGGAGGGCTGCAATTTCTTGAATGAAGGAACAAATGAATAAACAATACATGGAGAAGAAGGAAAGGGGGTGGAGGAAAGTGTTCAGCCCTAAACTGTGCGAATACTGATTTGATGTTCACCTTGTCCCAGGCACTAGGTTAGGATTTTTCAACTATTAACAGTTTGGATCAGATAATTATTTGTGTAGGGAGGGTCTTTCCTATGCATTGTGGGGTGTTTAATAGCATCTCTGCTTCTACCACTAGATGCCAGTACCAACACCCCACCCCCAGCTATGACAATCAAATATGTGTCAGATCTTGCCAAATGTCCACTGTGTGCTGGGGGTGAGACGGGGAGCCGGGGGAAGGGGGAGAATTTGTCCCCATTTGAGAGTTACTGAACTAGATAATTCAAAAACACAAGAATTGCAGAAACACTAGGTGAGAGTTGGCTCAAGAGTCGGCAGCTGGGTAAGAATCCCATCTTTGCCTCTTACTAACTCTGTGACTTTGGGCTTAATACCCATCCTGCCTAAACCTTCAAACCTACTCCATAAAGCCTAGAGGATTAAATGAGAGGCCCTATGTAAAGTGCTTAGCACAGAGCCAGATACCTAGTGAACTGGGCACACAATCAATGTTAACTGGCATCAACATCATCCTCATGGTATTTCTGTAACTTGACACAACAGCAGTCCTCTTCTCTGAGCATAAGAGCAGCCCTCTTCTCATGCATCTGCTAAGCCCATTGGGTGCTGTTATGTCCACCATCAATTCTAGAGTTTCCAGCCTCCACATTTCAGGCCCAAGAACAGCGGGAAATGAGGACTCTGGCATCACCCATGACCCCTTGACTCCCTCCTGGGGTACACACATGCCAGGGGCTGAGAAAAAAAGATGTTTCCCACGGAAGAAAAGGCTGCTGACATTTTAACAAGCACATTTGACAGGCCTTTGATCAGCCAGGGCCAAAGGTCAGATTCCTGGCTTTCACATTTGCCTTTCTCCAAAAGGAAAAGAAAGCCCCATGGTGCTAACGGATATCTTCGGCCTCTGGTTACAGCCTGGGATGAATGAGCTGCCCCAGCAACCTGGTTTTTGCAAAGGTTCCCACACATCACATGGTCAGTCACTTCCACCAACAGTCCCCCAATCAGCATGACCCAAGATCCAGGCCTGCTTCTCTTCAGCCTGTAGCCACTCCATCTGCTTTCCATCAGTTCCTCTCCATCCTCACCTTCGTGTTCTGTTTAAGTCTCTCTCTGGCTCCCTGGATTGGAGATTTGAAGCACCCTCCTCTCTACCTCTTATCTCCAGGGCATCCTCCAAACCACCAAGTCATATTATTTTTCTAAACTGCAACTGTGACTGTCACTCCCTTGTTTAAAAACTTTCAGTAGCTCACCATTTCTTTTGAACTAAAGTCTTCAGTTAGCTATACAAGCACCTGAATTCCCATGCCTACCTCCTTTCATCTCTCAAGAAGTGCTTCCCTTCTCACTCCCACTTACTGCCTGAACTGCAGGTAAACCAAGCCCCACGCCATTCCCTGAAAATGTCCTACTCCTTTTCCAAGCTGATTCATTCCCTCAGCAGTACAGATAGAGTGCAGGGCCAATGACATCATCAAGAACTAACTGAAGTATTTAAGGCCGGAAAACACAGATGTATTGGATAACATATTTGAAAAGAAAACTGTGAAATCAAAATGAATAAACATTTCATTAAACAGTCACAAAACAATACACTCTAACTAGTCAACTGTAATTCAACTCATGTGATTCTATATAAATATAATAAACATTAAATTAGATAAATAATATAAATTGTTTTGACACAATTGAAACTTAAAATTTTAATATGAGATGTGTTATATATGTATTTATATTTGGTATAAAATGAGATGGGGCTTCAAGATGAAGAGGTTTTAAGTGTTTCTTGCAATCCTGGATCTTTGAGCACATTCTTTTTCTGTAGCATGTGTTTTCTAGTCTCTCCATCTGGAAAACTGTTTCTAATTCTTCAAAATTAACTTAGATGTTGCCTCCTGTAAGCAGCTTCTCTGAGGTCTGTTCCACATGGCCAGCCTTCTCTCTGTGGTCTCTGTGCTCCATCTCAGCACCTCTCATACTATGTCAGTCTGTATCTCTCACCAGACTTTGGGGGTTACTGATGGAGAAGATTGTGTCTTATTTATCTTAAAACAGTTCCCTACTGCCTGGAACTTAGCATAAAATGAATAATGGATTACTGATGACAGTAACCACTACGACAATTACAATGTTGTAATTTGAGCACCCTCCAATGGCAGACCAACCAAGAACCTCAAGAGAGAAATGTACTTTCTTACTTTGCTGTGGCCACATTAGGGTACCCTCTGCTCTGAGTGTGGGTCAGGTTCTGGCATGCCAGGTTAGCCATTAGCTGGACAGGTGGGTCATCGATCATCAGAATGACCACCTTTCCTTCTCCAGACCACCACATGGAAATAAATGAGACAGGCCTGTCTCAGACATGGCTGCTCTCAATAACCACTACCTCCAGGACCTGACATAACCAACAAAGCAAGATTCCGAGGGGTTCCTCAGGCTTGGAACAAGGAACCCGTTATACTAGGGCCTCCATGCAAATGAATGGCTTTTGTGGTTGAAGAAAGATGGAAGGTGAAACGCTGAGCACTTCAGACATTCTACATCCACCAAGGCAAGCATTCTTGGCTACAGTCCCTAAGGGGACCACATAAATTTCACAAGATGCTGTTTATTTCTTCTCTTTCAGGGATTCTTGGGGGTGGGGTAGGAGGCAGAAAGAGCATGTTTTTGGTTCATGAACCAGATGCTTTCTTTATCATTGCTCAGAAAAACTGAGGGAAACAAACAGAATCAGGGTAGTAAGGGGAAAAATACCTTTGGTGTGAGCCAGGCTTGGGTTGGAATCCTAGCTCTGCCACTTATAAGTGGTGTGATTTGAGGAAATATCATGTAACTTCACTGAGCCTCAATTTCCTCTTTCATTAACTGGCTGTAACACATACCTTGAAGATTTGATATGATTTCTGCCATTCATACATTTAATGGCAACCATGAGAACATCTTCATCATTCATGTTCAATAGTCAGTGCTGTTTTACATCATATGTTGTAGGTTATATGGGTGATCATATGTTCGTGTCATATGTAGATCATGTGTTGTAGATCATATGTGTGAGAGTGATCCTGGCTCCATCACCACCACCACTACCCCTATATCCCTCATTCCTTCCCCTATAATTGATTTTCCATCTTTTGAAGCAAAATAATAAGAGAAAATAGTGCATTCCTGAGGAAGCCTGTTCTTAGGGTCCCTGCTTTGAAGCACACCATGGCAATGGGCCACACTGCAAATTTGGGGAATAAATTTCATTTTGAGTCTTCCACCAGTTGTCTGAAGACAACAACTACTCATGCAAGAAAGGCTTCCAGAGAGAGTGGGACATCAGGGAGAGCCCTGGAGTAGTAGTTTAGTTACAATTTCAAATGTACCATCTACCCACTGGAATATTGCTATTATTGGGAAATAATAGCAATAGTGTGTTGGTACAGTTTTAGAGAGTTGCACTATTTACAAAGTGCTTTAACAAACAGCACAGAAAGTGACTTTAACACCTGTGTAGCACTTGGCCTCGAAGTATACCAGTTGTATTGGCCTATGGAATTCCACTTTAACTTTTTAGTAACTTGAAGAGGAGTGGTGGCATCTATCATTATCCTTGTTTTATATATGGATAATTTTAACCACAGAGAGTTTAAGTGATGAGGTCACACAGCCAATAAAATCACTGAATGAGGATTTGAACCCCAACATCTGGTTGATTTCAAAATTGATATTCTACCCCCAAAGGACTCTCTTAGCCTTAGAAGTATGGTTATCAGAGATAGTAAATAAAAATGCATAATACCTAGTAAAATTTTCATTTCAGATAAGCAAAAAATAATTTTACTATAAGTACTCCCCGTATATCTTTAGCATAAGTATAGCCCAAATATCACTTATACTTTTAAAATATCTATCTATCTTAAATGTTAATTTAACTAGCCATCTTGCATTTTATCTGACAACCCTTCTTAGGAAGTTCGTGTCACATGAGCATGTAAGAGGTGGTATGTCAGGGCTTTTCCAGAGACACCTGAGGTGGTGCTCATGGAAATGTGCCATTCATAAATGTAAACATTCTCTTTACTATTGAAAGACTTTTAGAGAAACATAGGCAAAGGAAAGCTACAGAGGTGATTTAGGATGTGTTTTCTACATGAATGTGATATGGGTCTAGGTGTGCAGAGTGAGAAATCCAAATCAAAATTGACAGCAGGCAGACAACCTCAACTGGGTAAACTCAGGGTCACTAAGCCAATTTCACCCTGAACTCTCACAGGTCTCACTTGGAAGCCATAGCAAGTTGCTGACCTAGAAGCTGATGCTTACTGAACCCACCTGTACGGCAGCACCGTGCTGGCACTTTATGGCATCTCACTCCATCTCCTGGCATTGCTGTGAGGTGGGTGTGATCACCTCATTTACTGAGTGAGAGATTGGGATGGAGAAGTCAAGGCCACGGCTCATTACTGGTAGAGCTGACTTTGACTCAGGTCTGTTTGAACCCTATCTATACACAGCATCATATATATGGTTCATGGAAAGTCAGGCAGCCAGTCTGATGCCTGAGATTTTGTAGGTATATATTGAGTGTCCCAAGTAACACAGTTTAAATTGTTCCTTCTACAGTCATTCTACCTGAATAGTCTCCTGTCTACTCATCTGCACCTTTTTAGACTCATCACTCAAGGCCCATGTCATCCCTCTCTGATATTTCTGAAAATTTTTGGACCATTGATGCTTTCCATAATACATGAACCTCTCCTCTACATCTCAAATCACTCTCTGGCTTGGCTTCCAATGGCCTTCAGATTTGACCTCTTACTGCAGGAACTAGGCACTTCGTCTCCCATTGTGTGCACAACGCCTGCTACCACTCCTACAGAGTGGTATGCCACATAGCACAGTGGCTAAGAACAGAGTCCATGGCTCCACCACTAACTGTGAAGGCTTGGATAAATTACATAGCACTACATGTCTCGGTTTCCTTGTCTTTAAATATAGATAATAATAACACCTACCTTAAGGGGTTGTTGTAAGGATGGATTGAATTAATGTTCATAAGTCACTTAGGACAGTGCTTGGCACACAGGAAGTGTATCATTCATTTTATGTTATTACTATTACTAATGATGAGATCTATCATGATTTGAACTTTTCATAGGTGTTGAGCAGGGAGCTGAACAGCTCAGATGAATCATGTCATTCTATTCTCACAACAACCCCAAAGGCAGATACAACTGCCATTCACACAGTTAGTAAATCACAGTGGAGAGGCAAAACTCATCTGAACATGGAGCCTATACTTTCAATCCCAGCTCTTCTGTTCTCTCATAGTTCTCTCTCAATCTCTTATAGATTCTTGAAGGTGCTTCAAAATCATGGCTGACTGGAACTACATATTTTCTCCATCAACACATAAAGAGACACAAACACTTTTGCCTCCCCAGAATCGAATGCTCCCAAATCAAAGCCTTCTTTCTGTATATGAGCAAGGAGATGAAATTAAACAGCAGGGGGTTAATAAGAGCAGTCAAGTATGGGCTTACAGGTTAGCCCAGCCTAACCTACAACCTGAGAGCTACCTTTTTTGCACAATGACGTTACAGCTCCAGGTCTCAGATTCCTTCTTGAACCATAAGAATATCAATCTTTTCTTTCTTTTATTCTTTAAAATAATACATCTTAAAAAGTTAGAATATTATTTAACTAACCCCAGGTTGGGGCAGGGGTTGGGGACAAAAATCAAAGCACATCTTTATGGATGTGGACAATGCGATGTAGCACCCATCAATGCCCGCATCCCAGGTGGCCCTTGGAGCACATTGCACCCAGCAAATCATTGATCTTGAGCAAACCACCCTCCCGATGACTGTGTAGTCACTAGAGATGTCTGCCTCCACCTCCAGCCTGTCAAAGACCACAAAGAGATAACTTTGTTAATGAATAGGAAGGAACCCTTTCTAAAACCCCTCAGTGGAATATGTCTTGTCTATAGATGAACAAATGAAATGAAACACTCCAGTCTGGGACCCACAGTGACAACTTCAAAAAGATATTAAATCTTCACAGACCAACCAAGAGAAAATCAAAGTTTATGGAAAATTTCACATGGCATTGGTGGATAAGACATGTGGTGTAGAATCCACCTCAGGATACATCCAAGGATACCACGTGATAACTGTTTGACTGTGGGCAAGCTTCTCAACTCCCCTGAACCTTCATGTCCACATCTATGAGTTTGTGAAAGTTGTCCTTCAAATTGGTATGGGCTCTAAATGAAGTCACAGATGTCAAAGCACCTGGTATGTCTAATTCCTACTAATCATATTATTTTGTAAGAGCACGATTTCCCAAACTAATCATATTGTTTTGTAAGAGCACGATTTCCCAAACTAATCATATTATTTTGTAAGAGCACAATTTCCCAAACTAATCATATTATTTTGTAAAGGCACGATTTCTCAAGTGTCAATTTTATCTTTATTCATAGCACATATATTTCTGATTTGGGAAAATAATAAGGTTTTTATCAAACCGGTAACTACTGTGGCCATTGAAATTCAAAGAGTCTCATCCCTTGCTATTTAATGGCACTGATTTGCTGGGTTTTCCCTTCTCATCCACCCAGAGTTCAGTTATCTGAGTGAAAAGACCAAACTAGAGCTATAAAAATATGATTACATTTGCTGCAGCAAGTTCTCAAACTCAGATGGTTATAACCTGATGCGGGGCATTCCAATTTTAACTATCTACTGCTGTTTTTATTTCATAAAGACACTAAAAACATCCTGCACTGCTTTTATATACATCACTACTTTTATGGCTTTTGTGTCATAACAAAAGGCAGTTCATTGGAAGCTAAGGATTTTTTTTTTTTCCCAGCAGAAAAAATAGCCAACTTGGAATAAGACATTTCTGTCTAGTCTCTCTGCCTTCTAACTCAGGCGTATTCAATCAGTCCACATTCCTCCAGGCTGCCAAACTGTTCTTCCCAAAAAGTGATTTATAAGATATTGCCCTGCTCTACCTTCAAAGGCCCCCAATTACCTTGATTGGAAGGCCCTACGTCGTTAGCCTGGCATTTAAACATGACTGGTATCTGGCCTCACAAAGAAGCCACCTAAAACACAACAAAACACTGAGTTTGTGCTTTACCTTCTTGATTTTACATACAATAGGCTGCCTCCACCATTTCTGGTAAGCCCCTCTGCCTTGCTTCTTTCCATCAGTTTAATTCCTACTTATTAATAAAAATTTAGATTTCTACATAATTTTTCTAGAAAGTTTTCCCTGAGATTTCTTCCTTTCCTCATCGTTAGCAGAACAGTGCTGCCTCTCTTATTTCGACACAATATTCTGCCTAGTCAAGTGGCTTTCACTGTTGCCTTATCACCTCTCCACACCTAAATCCAAATTTCCCTTCAATTCAATTCTTTATCCTGTACTGTGACTATGGGGAACGCCAGATAATGATGCATAAGAAAAGGAACAATTCTAAGAGGAAACTAAGCAGACTCCCCAATTTACCAAGGGTAAGTGACCTAGCCACAGTCACATGAAGTTCATGGCAGATTATCTGGAACCCACTACAGTGCACTTTCCAGAAATGAGGGAGGGAGGGCGAGAGAAAGAGGCAGAGGGATGGATGGATGGATACACACATGCATGCATTCTAAGGGAATATCTGTCAATCTCTCGACTCAAGGAGCAGAGGATGCCTTCCTCTGAAGAGAGAATAAATAAAACACCCTGATGAACAGGAAGATGACACCTCTGTGTCTAGTTGGTAGAGTTGGAAGTTCCTCTCTAGCCCCAACCAATTCAGCAAAAGATAACCCACCAAGATATTGGCGGCAGAGCAGCCAAGCATGTGCTATGGGAAAGACGGTAGGTCTGTGGGCAACACTAGAACTAACTGGTATAAGGTGATGCTTTTAATCAAGGACCTAGACTCTTCCACATGTCTTCTTCCCTAGCTCATGTTTTCCTTCCCACTTCAAGGTCTTGACTATTCAGATCCCTAAACCCCTTCATTAATACAGTCAGCTCCAAGCACTGATATGTGATTAGTGATTTATACTATGATGTGGCCATTAGCTACTAATGTACACAGCTCTGGAGCAACCCAGAAAAGGACCCATCTAGGCATTTCTCGGACAGATCACCTAGCAGGTGACTAGATAAGCTCTGATAATAAATTATCTAGGAAGACTTTGTAATGTTCAGACAATTCTGATTCCTATAAAGTTCCTTGTCTAGTAAGTTCAGTTGCTTCACCCAGTCCATGTCAGCAAACAGCTGTTGATGTTGGACAGTGTGGTTGACATAATGTCATTTACCAAGATTATGGCAAAGGCACGGTCCCTTGTCCTCAAGGCACTTTCAGTCTAGGTAAAATGTCACTCTATGGAATCTCCCTCATTAAGTCTTGAATCTAAATGAACATTTCGATTATCATTGAATAATCATCCCTACAGGAATCTGAAAAACAATCCTTTCCCTCTCCATCAGCATCTTAACTGGTAACCATCACAGAGCTCCAATTCTTGTGACTACACCATTGTCTGAGTTCTTCTACACCCCGGTCACCTCCAGTCTTTAGTTGCCTCTCTCTCTTTGCAGTATCTGAACTATAAACAAAATAAAGGGAACTCAGCCCTTGAGTTCTATTAATATCAGCCCGTGATATCAATAGAAACTCTCCAATCCAATGATCCCTTGCTATAGATCACACAGTAGGGTAGGTGAATTAGAACTAAAGCCAGATCAGTAATTCTCAATAATTACTGATCTGGCTTTGGGAGAAAGCCAGAAGATAGGAATTCTCAGTAATTCTCTGTAGTACCAATAAAGTCACCATTAGCCTGGAAACCCTGAAATCCCTTGGTGGGTGGCCATCTATCTGCAAGATAGCCTGTTACTGAGTGGAGCATCTTGAGGTGTCCTTGACCTGAGCCTTGAAGTCTCACAACATTCATCCTCAAAATTTCACATATGCTCACCTGGCTTGGCTTATTCTAAAAAATCTCAGAATTTTCAAAGCTTCCCCATAGGGTCTTTGATATAGCTGAGTCATCTGGAGGAGTCCAAATACAGGGCTTTTCCAACATCACATCCCTGTGTTCCTGTAATAGGTAACTGTAGCCTTTAACAGAAAAATGTAATACTTTTCAGCCTCATGCTTGTCTTCTTGCATTCTGCACATGGAAGACAAAAACGGTGTTTTACGGGAGATTAAAATAAGACAAAGGCTGGAGAAGGGTCTGTGTGTGCTTACCTATTAACCATATTAGGGGTCAAAATGATTCATGCCTCCAACAGATTCTACTCTGTCTGGCTCTGAGCTTGGTTATGTAGTACCAAGATGAATAAGGTTCATTTTAAGAGATATGATCTAAGAAGCCTGTGAGCGCAGTTATGCAGGCCCCTGTTTAAGAGAAGCCATGGCACTCCTATGTTAACCTCAGAGAGGAAATATCTAGAAGACACTGGTATTCTTGAGGCTCACTTTGCCTTGGGGTTTCTCATGCCGATGCTTCTACCACCATCAAGTTGTCCCCAGTAAGTCCTGTGATGCCTGCAGCACAGACACTGGCTTCTTCTCTTCATTTGATGCCAGTAAAAGAAAGATGAATTGTTGAGGCAAAATTTTATTAAAGATCCATAATTAACAAGAAGGAAACAAGAAAACCAAATCATCATAGCTTAAAACTTAAGCTCTGTAGTCAGGCAGATTTAGGGTGTGAATTTTGGCTTGGCCAGCTTCTATTTCTGTGATCTTGGGCAAGTCAACCTTTCTTTGACAAACTTCACATGAAAACTAAGAATTGTAGTACTATCACAATGAGCTGTTGTAAGAATTCAGTGGGAACAATAGAATAAGCTATATGCTAGGATAATTATCTATTACTAAACACTGTCTAGAACAAGAGTGATCTGGCTTACATGTGAGGCCGGCCCTTCAAGCTTCTCCAGGACCCAACGACCCTCTCCTTCCATAGTTTAGACTCTTTTCAGGCTGTAGGTATCATCCAAGCACCAAACACTCAGGCACACACCTCGAAATCCAGACCCAAAAAAGAGTGACACTTTTGCCCTTCTCATCTCTTAAAATGCAAACTTTATTTGCTTCACATTTTTCCTCCAAAGTATTAAACATATGGTATTTCATCTGTCTCCATAAAATTTTAAAGCAGATACAGATGTTCTTCTCTGCTAAATGTTGGATTTAGAGTCAGAAGACCCGGTTGTGAATTCTGCCTCCCCCACTTGTTAGCATTGGAATCTGAATCAACTGGCTTCATCTCTCTGAGCCTTGGTGTTCCCATCTGCAATGGAATAACAATGATATGATGGTAGGGGGTGCAACGACAATAGCGACAATGATGAAAACAGGACATCTACCTCACAAGCTTGTTAGGGGACTTTTAGGAGCTATTATGTGATAATGGTTGCAATGTTTAAACAATACAATTTCCTGTTCATCGTATTATTTATGATTTGGGAACTAAAGCTCATGGAGTGCAGAAGTGATTAAAGGTCATACAATCAACCTGTGCTCATGAATGTCATAGCGGGACACTTCTTTTTTTTTTTTTTTTTTTGGGACAGAGTCTCGCTCTGTCGCCCAGGCTGGAGTGCAGTGGTGCCATCTTGGCTCGCTGCAAGCTCCGCCTCCCAGGTTCAAGCCATTCTCCTGTCTCAGCCTCTCCGAGTAGCAGGGACTACAGGCGCCCGCCACCACGCCCGGCTAATTTTTTGTATTTTTATTAGAGACGGGGTTTCACCGTGTTAGCCAGGATGGTCTCGATCTCCTGACCTCGTGATCTGCCTGCCTCGGCCTCCCAAAGTGCTGGGATTACAGGCGTGAGCCACTGCACTCGGCCCATAGTGGGACACTTCTAATGGAATGACCACTTGTACACCTCTGGGTTTGTTAGCCTTTGCCCCAGTTCTGGTCCAGCTTCAGGACAAAACACCCATATGCCTTCTAGACCAGGTCTAAGAAAAGCATGTTCACTTGATCATCTATACTTCTTTTTTTTTTTCCAATAACAGTGTATACTACACTGGCAGTGTGAGGATACAACAGCAAATAAGCAGTTGCAAGGCTGCCATGTTTATAGTTTATTATAATCTAGTAGAAGTAGAAGGAACTTACCAATACTCTAGTTTTGTTGTTGTTGTTTGTTTGTTTTTTGTTTTTTTTTTTTGGTTTTGTTTTTTTGGCTTTTTTAAATTTTATTGTCATTATACTTTAAGTTTTAGGCTACATGTGCACAATGTGCAGGTTTGTTACATATGTATACATGTGCCATGTTGGTGTGCTATGCCCATTAACTCGTCATTTAGCATTAGGTATATCTCCTAATGCTATCCCTCCCCCCTCCCCCCACCCAACAACAGTACTATGCAGCCATAAAAAATGATGAGTTCATGTCCTTTGTAGGGACATGGACGAAACTGGAAACCATCATTTTCAGCAAACTATCGGAAGGACAAAAAACCAAACACCACATGTTCTCACTCATAGGTGGGAATTGAACAATGAGAACACATGGACACAGGAAGGGGAACATCACACTCCAATGCTCTAGTTTTAAAGCTTTATTAAAATCATGAGGCTATTGAGGCTCGGAGTGGCTACATAGCTTCTCGCATCTCACCTGGGAGAATGGGGAAAGATGGAATGGGAGCTAAAGTTGTCCAGATCCCCTGGCTAGTGCTCGTGGTTCCAAGTGACTCTGACACAAATAAATCATCTTCGTCATACCACTCATTCTTTCATATTTCATATAGGATTTCCCTGGGACTTGATAAGATAGTTTGCTCGGTGTATTAGGCCTTCCTGGGTTATTTGACCTTCCTTGATTCCTACATTGGTGGAACACCCATGAGCAAGAAGAGGCCCAGCATTTTCACAGCTCTATGGTTTTAATGTGATAGGCAAACATTGCTCCATGAAAGAACAGTATCTAAGCTCTTATCTAATTGATACACTGTCTCAATTAAGGCTTATTTGGCAGGCTGAAATAAATTGGGGGATTTATTCAAAAGCTCCTGGGTAGTCCATGAAGTTGATGCAATGGTTAGGCCGAAACTTGGCAAGGAAGAGACCCACAGAAGCTCTGGAGACTCCCTTAGTAGGAGCAGAAGGCCATAAAACTTGACTCTGGAGCTGTGCTGTCCAATACAGTAGCCGCTGGCTGTTAAGTTTAAATGCAAAATTAAAATTAAATGTAATGTGGCTCACACTTGTAATCCCTATACTTTGGGAGGCCAAGGCAGGCAGATTGCCTGAGCTCAGGAGTTCAAGACCACCCTGGGCAACATGGTGAAACCCTATCCCTACTAAAATACAAAAAATTAGCTGGGCATGGTGGCACTCCTATAGTCCCAGCTACTTGGGAGCTGAGGCAAGAGAATCACTTCAGCCCAGGAGGCAGAGGTTACAGTGAGCCGAGATCACATCACTGCACTCTAGCTTGGGCTACAGAGTAAAACTCCATCTGAAAAAAAAAGTTAAATGTAATGTAATGGAAGTTAATGGAAATAAAATTTGAAATACAGTTTCTCCAGCATGCTAAGCACCTTTCAAGTGCACGATAGACACCATGTTGGGTAGTGCACATTAGAAATCATTTTCCATCATTGCAGAAAGTTCTATTGTAGAGCACTTCTCTCCATTGATACCATTAAAGTGCCCCTATCCTGGACTCCCATGCTCTGTCACATTATTTCAACTTTCTAATTTATAGTAGAGAGAATATGATAAGCCACGTTGGGATCTGTGTCTACATTCTGGAACAATCCACTATGATCAGGGAGGATGAAATCATTTAATACAGGCCTGGCTGGATGTCCTTCACTGGGGCAGGTGATATAAGGGATTCTTCTGTGAAAAGGGTATGGGAGTACAGTCATGTTACCTCCTAGACTCATCAAAGCCGGTGTCTCAACAATTCTATCTTGTGTCTGTGTAATGCCTCCCAGGACTTCCCCGTTCAGCTCTCATGACTCTCACAATAGCCTGAAATGATAAAGTGGACAATAGAAGTAAAGAAAAGCTCTGCCCAAGATTGTGGAACAAGAGAATGGTAGACCTAGGGCTTCAATCCACTTCCTGTGTCTTGTCTGGTACATTCATAATGTCTTCTTCCACATTCCTCTTTTTAAAATGTAATTTATTGGAAGGATATTTTTATTTATTTTCTTATTGTTCATCTTGGGTATCCTTCTTGAAACATCCTAATAAATATCACTCCTCTTTAACGAGCTGCATTGGGCCTATTAATAGAAAAAAAAAAGAAAAACACTATTATGTATCTTCATCTCAAGGTGTGACCCAATCAATCCAGGCCCAAGAAGATGAACGGATCATTTTTTTTTAATCTAGAGAACACTCTGAATGCATGATGTGTTTTTTAGGACACAAATTCAAAGGAGGCACGGAGAAGTCAGCAGAAGCTTCATTTAGGGACCTTTGTCTCTTCCATGAAAAGAGTCTGCACTAACAACAGGAACTGAATGCACAAAACTAATTATTGGAGTCATATTTAATTAACCTGGCCTGCTAATGTAATCCCTGGAACACTTGTTCATCTGCAGATGTGTTATCTTCAGGAGCAAATCATCATTGGCTTTTTCACATTCATTGATGGAGCATCATCAAATCCTTGTATGCCATGGAGGTTTGCACATCTAGGTTGATAAGAAGGCTGGGGGAGTGAGTTTCTTCATCTGCCCCTAGTTTCTACATCATTCTTTAGGTTTCTCATGGAAAACTCAGGTCTCTTCTAGGTATACCCACCTGTACAGCAATGTGACCATGGTGTCTAAACTCCCTGCATAACCTGGCCCAAAGACACTCCCAGCCCATGAGCTGTAACGCACCCACCCACCTATCCACACAACAGTGCCATTCTAAGGATACATCCACCTGAAAACCCTCCAAGGCAGCAGGTTCTCAGCCTTGACTGCACATTAGAATTGCCTGTGGAGCTTTTAAAATGACCCAGTTGAGCTGTACTCCAGACCAATTAAATCAGAATGTTTGAGGGTGGGATCAGCATCAGTGATTCTTAAAGTTCCCCAGGTGACTGCAAAGACTAGTTGAGTGGCAAGTTAGTGGCCGGCAGTATGTGCATAACCTGGAGCTTGTTAGATATGCAGAACTGCTGACCCCACTTTAGACCTACTGAAAGGGAATCTATATATTAATAGGTTGCCCCAGGTGACTTATCTGTGTATTAAAGATTAAGAAGCACAGCCCAACCAGGGTTCTCAAGCTTATGCATGCATCAGAATAGCACCTACAGAGCCTGCTAAAATGCAGATTGCTGGGCCCCATCCCCAGAGTTATTAAATCACAAGGTCTAGAGTAAGGCTCCAGAATTTGCTCTTTAATTATAATTTCAACTTTCATTTTAGATACAGGGGTACATGTCCAGGCTTGCTATCTAAGTGGTGAACATAATACCCAATAGGTAGTCTTTCAACCCACGCCCCCTTTGTTCCTTCCCCCTCTAGAGGTCCACAGTGTCTATTATTACCATGTTTATGTCCACACGTCCTCAATGTTTAGCTCCCGCTTATAAGTGAGAACATATGGTGTTTGGTTTTATGTTCCTGCATTAATGTGTTTAGGATTATGACCTCCATCTCCATCCATGTTGCAGCAAAGGACATGATTCCATTCTTTTTATGGCTGTGTAGTGTTCCACGTTTCCATGGTATATATGTACCACATTTTCTTTATCCAATCCACCATTGATGGGCACCTGGGTTGATTCTATGTCTTTGCTAATGTGAACAACTTGGCAATAATGTGAATAACTTAGCAATAAACATACAAGTGCATGTGTCTTTTTGGTATGATGATCTGTTTTCCTTTGTGTATATAAAGGGATTGCCAGGTTGAAGGTTGAACAGTAGTTCTGAGTTCTCTAAGAAATCTCCACCCTGCTTTCCACAGTAGCTGAACTAATTTACATTCCCACCAAGAGTGTATGTGTTCCATTTTCTCTGTGAATTCACCAGCATCTATTGTTTTTGACATTTTAATAGTAGCCATTCTAACTGGTGTGAGATGGTATCTCATTGTGGTCTGAATTTGCGTTTCTCTGATGATGAGTGATGATAAGCATTTTTCCATATATTTTTGTCCATTTGAATATCTGCTTTTGAGAAGTGTCTGTTCATGTCTTTTGCACATTTTATAATGGGGCTATTTGTTTTTGCTTGTTGATTTGTTTAAGTTCCTTATATATTCTGGATATTAGGCCTTTGTTGGGTGCATAGTTTACAAACATTTTCTCCCATTCTATAGGTTTTCTGTTTATTCTGTTCATAGTTTCTTTTGCTACACAGAAGCTCTTTAGTTTAATTAGGTCCCACTTGTCAATTGTTTTTGTTGCAGTTGCTTTTGGGAACTTCACCAAAAATTATTTGCCAAGGCCAATATCGAGAAGGGTATTTCCTAGGTTTTCTTTTAGGATTTGTATAGTTTGAGGTCTTCTGTTTAAATCATTAATCAATTGTGAGTTAATTTTTGTAATCCCAGCACTTTGGGAGGCCGAGGCGGGTGGATCACGAGGTCAGGAGATCAAGACTATCCTGGCTAACATGGTGAAACCCCGTCTCTACTAAAAATACAAAAAAAATTAGCCGGGTGTGTTGGCGGGTGCCTGTAGTCCCCGCTACTCAGGTGAAAAGTAATGCTCTTCTGCATATGGCTAGCCAGCTATCCGAGCACAATTCATTAAATAGGGAGTCCTTTACCCATTGCTTGTTTTTGTTGGCCTTGTCTAAAATCAGATGGTTGTGGGTGTGTGGCTTTATTTCTGTTTTCTATTCTGTTCCATTGGTCTATGAGTCCGTTTTTCTAACAGTACCATGCTGTTTTGGTTACTGTACCTTATAGTGTAGTCTGAAGTCAGGGCATGTGATATCTCTGGCTTTGTTCTTTTGCTTAGGATTATTTGGCTATTTGGGCTCTCTTTTGGTTTCATACAAATTTTAGAGTAGTTTTTTTCTAAATCTGTGAAGAGTGATGTTGGCAGTTTGATAGGAATGATGTTGAATCTGTAAATTGATTTAGGCAATATGGCCATTTTAATAATGTTGAGTCTTCCGGTCCATGAGCATGGAATGTTTTTTCCATTTATTTGTGTCATCTCCAGTTTCTTTCAGTAGTGTTTTCTAATTCTCCTTGTAGAGATCTTTCATCTCCTTGGTTAGCTGTATTCCTAGGTATTTCATTTTCTTTGTGGCTTTTGTAAATGGGGTTGTGTTCTTAATTTGATTCTCAGCCTGGATGTCATTGGTGTATAGAAATGCTACTGATTTTTGTACATTAATTTTGCATCCTTAAACCTTGGTAAAATCATTTATTGGTTCTAGTAGCCTTTTGGCAGAGTCTTTAGGATTTTCTAAGTATAGAATCAAATTGACATCAAAGAAAAATGGTTTTATTGCTTCTTTTCCTACTTGGATGCCTTTTATTTCTTTCTCTTTCCTGATTGCTCTGGCTAGGACTTCCAATGCTGTGTTGAACAGGAGTGGTGAGAGTGGGCATCTTTGTCTATTCCAGCTCTCAAGGGGAATGGTTCCAAGTTTTGCCCATTCAGTATTATGTTGGGATGAGTTTGTCATGGATGGCTGTTGTTATTTTGAGGCATTCTCCTTCAATGCCTAGTCGTTTGAGGGTTTTTATCATGAAAGGATGTTGGATTTTATTAAATGCATTTTCTGCGTCTATTGAGATGAGAATTTGCTTTTCTAAACAGTGATGTGATGCTGGCGATCCCAGGTGATGATGATATCATACAGAGATCACATTTTCAGATACACTGCTCTCTAAAGCACATTTAACATTATCCCCAAATCTTTTTTTCTCCCAGTAATATTTTATGAGGACATAATAATATATTGAAACACAGAGGATATTGCAGTGAATAAGGAGATACAATCCCTGACTTCATGGAACTTAAATCCTAGAAAAGGTCCAGACAATAAACAAGAAAACTAAATAACTGAAATGAAAGGTACAGATCATTTAAAGTTTTTATGAAAAGTATATTAATATATACTGAGTGGCGAGACAGTGGGTGGCTAGGAAATACCACTATAGATCAAGTCATCAGGGATGAGCTCTAAGAAGGAATTGCTTTGAGCAAAGACCTCATGAGTGAGTTGGTGAGTACAGCAAAGGACAGGAGGGGTAGATTCAGGGCAGAAGGAAAAGCAAACTTAAGTGCCCGGATTCAGGGTGGGCTCGCCACACTCCAAATAGGATGAAGAGTACAGGGGATAGATTTCCCTCTCCATCTCCTAGATCCACACTCTATTGGCTGTGTGATTTGGAGAATGGAACTTTTTTTTCCTCTTGGCTTGTTTGTTCATCAAGCTTTCCTTATAGGATTCTTTGGAAGATTAAAATTCCATCAAGAACTTAATTCACACTTTATGCACACAAAAGTTACACTTGCTTGCTGATACCAATTTCTCCACTGGGGAAAGAAAGCAGAACTTGCCAACGGTGAGTGAGCCATCCCTCTTCACTGAACCCCATAATGGAGACATAAGAAGGATGAGATGTTTTCTCTGCCATCAGAAAACCCCCAGCCACATAGGAAGGAAAACAGCAGGAGGAAAGAGAGAAGACTCAAGAGACAAAGAGAGCAATGGTAGCTGCATGGATTTGGACTGGAGAGTAGAACACAGGGGATATCCCAAGGACTGGAGCAGTTCAGGAAGGATCTTGAAAGAGGCAGAACTTCAGGCAGGCCTTAAATGAAGAGTTTAAGCCCTTAAATGAAGGGCTATAATAAGAGGACACAGGCAAGGGGACCCTATATTTTTGCCTACATGTTTTATTGGAGAGCTAGATGCATGAATCTGAAGATGACAGTACCAGACAAATGTCAAACACCTTCTAGAGTTTATGGACCTCATTAGTTAGGCCAAATATTTTCACTTCTCATCTCTGTCCTTGACTTCTGCTATGAACTGAATTGTGTTCCCTCTAAATTCTTATGTTCAAGCCCCAATCCCCGATGTGACTATATTTCAAGACAGGACTTTTAGGAGGTTATTAAGATTAATAATAACCTTATAAGAATTGGGCGTGATGTCCTTATAACAAGAGGAAGAGACACCAGAGCTCTCTCTTTCTCTGTACTTATAACTTGCGCTATATTAGCACAAATACAGTGTGAATGCACGCATCTCCAAGCCAGGAAGAGAGCCCTTTGCCAGAATCCAAACCCTGCCATGCCTTGACCTTGGACTTTCCAGTTCCCAGAACAGTGAGAAAATACATTTCTATTGTTTAAGCCACCTAGTCTATAGTATTTGTTGTGGGACCCCAATCTAAGACACTTTCCAGGAAGCATAAAGACAAAATTAATTCCCATTTAGTGTAAATATAGTGGTGCAAGTTTTATAAATAATGACTTTCATCTTTCATCCACAAACTTAATGGTATAATATTAACTATTTTTTAAAATTATCTTAAGTAGGAAGTTCTTTGTCTTATTTCCTGCCAGACCTAGATTTGAAAGTTCCACACTTCTGGCTTTGAAAGAATAATTCTTCAAGTAACTAAGCATTCATTTTCTTATATAAAATGGAGATTATAAAAAATGGCTATTTTTGGCCACGCGCTGTGGCTCACGCCTGTAATCCCAGCACTTTGGGAGGCCGAGGCGGGCGGATCACGAGGTCAGGAGATCGAGACTATCCTGGCTAACATGGTGAAACCCCGTCTCTACTAAAAATACAAAAAAAATTAGCCGGGTGTGTTGGCGGGTGCCTGTAGTCCCCGCTACTCGGGAGGCTGAGGCAGGAGAATGGCGTGAACCCGAGAGGTGGAGCTTGCAGTGAGCCAAGATCGCGCCACTGCACTCCAGGCTGGGTGACAGAGCGAGACTCCGTCTCAAAAAAAAAACTGTAATACCAGAAAATAAATGGCTATTTTTGAGCTTGTTGTATCACATTAGAAAAAAATAAGTGGAAGTGAAGGAATTAGCTCTTAGCATATGGTAAGTGTTCCATAAGTGCTGGTTTCCTCTCCTCCTGCACTATGTGGCTTACCCCGGACTGAACAACACAGCTATCCTATGTATGATTGGAAAATGACATTCCCACATGAAAGGCTTCGCTGAGGTTCAAACTCTGGCTCCCTCCCATCCCCGACCCCAGTTAAATGTTGCATAAATGATCCCCAGCCCACACACATTTTTTACCCTAGCTGGCCTCTAGGTAAATAACAGCTGCCATTGTCTTCTATTAGGCTTATTAGAGATGTTTTATCATCCAAGCCCCTATAGTTGCACAACTATAAACAAAATAGTCTTACCAGGGGAATCTGTGGCTCTGTCTTCATGGGTCCTGAAACTGATGAGTGAATTGTCAGTGCTTGTGAGCCATGCAGGCTTGTGTCAGGCAAAACCTCCTCTTCCTGACACAATATTCCACACCCCACTTCCCTTCTTTTGTCTTTAACTTTCTGTGATCCCAAAAGGGACACCTTCAGCCAACAGCTGTTCATTAAGTGAGTAAAGAAAAAAATGCATTTAGAGTGCTCTCTTAAAAGCCTAAGAGAACAGCAAGGCAGCCATGCAGCTTGGTTGTTCTTGAAAGCCTGGCCAGTTAGCTCAGTGTATAGGAGTGAGAGTTATTGCAACCCAATTCCATGAGGATATGTGAGTATGCGGAGTCCACCCCCTTCATGCCCAAGCTCCATCTGCAGCCCCGAGACTGATCAGGTTGACCTCACATGGAGAAGCTAGTGCGCATCTGAGAAGCTCAGTGACAGCTAGGGTGCAGACGCCAAAATCGATACCCAGGTGCCGATCTGAGAACTTTCACTGGGCTAAAATTTTTGAAACGTCTGTACCTAGCTCTCATGGTGCCTACTTCTCAACATCTGTTCCTGCGTCTAACTTCAGGAGCTGGGTCTGTTTCAGGGCTAGCTCTGAATCGGAGCTGTGGGTTTCTGGTGCATCCGGCAGTTAACATCTGTGTCTGGCCACTGTAGGTGCCAGATATGATCTTCTTATGCTCCTCTATGCTCTAGTGCAGCTGATACCTTTGGTACTTGTGTCACATCCTCCTGACCTGCCTCTGATTTCAGCCACAGCTGTGGTGGACAGATCTATTTACTCTGAGAATCTCCACCTTAATTAAAGCACAGGGCAGAGGGTTCAGGCGGATATCTTATCCCAGCCCCAGCTGTACAGCTATAGATACAGAGACAGCGATAGAGATCTTAAAGTGGGGTTTATGGACTAGCATCATAGGTTTTACCTGAGAGATCTCAGATCTGATACCAGACCTACTGGATCATATTCTGCATTGTACAAAGAGCCCCCAGGGTCTTTACATGCATGCAAAAATTTGAGAAATACTGGTCTGGATTATTTTATGTCTCTGGAAAGAGTCTGACTCATCAAGCCTCTCCCCATTCACCCTTCATTCTGGATAATGATGGTGGCCCTAATATGAAATGGAGTAGACAAGACTCTTTTTTTTAAATGAAAGGGAGAAACTGCCTCATGCTGTTCCCATGTTATGTTTCATTGTCAAACACCAAGAATCACTCAATTAATTGACTTGGAAAACAAAGTTACTTTAAATTATTGAATGCAGGTTCATTCTGGTGCTTAAACACCAGCAGTGCCAGAAAGAATAATTTCCTGAAAGCTTCCTATTGCTACAGAAAGGAAGTCATTCTTGAGGAAAAAATAACAGCTCTAATATAATCGCTTTTCATTTGCACTCATGCAGGAAGTTGCCAAATGTTTGCACTGACTCATTTGATCAAAAAGTTGCTTTCTTGCTATAATTAAAATGTATGATGGCTGCTCCGTTAGCCACTTCATGACACTGGTCCAGACATTGAGAATTTCCCAGCTAAACTTCTCTGTTATGAATAGGCTTTAGGCTGTTGAAGCTGGGATAGGCATTACGCATGAATCTGGACCAAATCCTTTATTTTACAAGAAATACACACAGTGTGTAGGCAGACACACACACATACCCAGAGGCTTCAAGGTGCTTGAAGGAATTGCTCCACTGGAATTCTATTACAAACCCTTCAATTCTGAATACAAGGCCCTTCCTATGTTTTTAAAAAATATATGAACGTTTCTTTGATCAAAAGAAAAATCGACAGCTAAGAAAAACCAGTTCATTCGATCCTTATCTACCTATGTATCTATCAATGACTGTTTGAAACCAAAGAATACTCATTTGAGCAAATTCAGATATCCTCAGTATATGACTTTTATCTATTGTAATAATTTTCTATGCAAGTTCTGTAAACGATGGCTAACATCTGTCTCTCTCTGTCATGGCATTAGGGATTATTCATTCCCTAGAGGTTGGGCTAGTTTTGTTCTTTTGGATTACCTGTAATTATATTCCAAAGATAGTTTGCTAGGCATAATTTATTATCTTTTCTCTGTAAATAAACACTACCTCTGAGTCCTCAGTGACTTCTAGTTCCTGCCTGCATTTACATATTTTGGGAGCAGCAAAAGGAGACATTCTAGTTTGGTTCTCAGAAGCCCCAGCAATCACCCTACAGGCCTCTGGCTCTGATTTACTCCAGCTCTTAAAAATCATCCTTTTACAAGGTAGGTTTACAGGAAACTACCTATTGCCAAGTTCACTAAGTTATAAGGGAGGAAATGCGTAGGATCACACAGAGGCAAACCCCACAAATTAAAAGAGGGGAGAAGTCACATCTCCTAATACAAGTGATACCTCTTGTATTGGTCTGTTCTCACACTGCTGTAAAGAACTACCTGAGACTGAGTAACTTATGAAGAAAAGAGGTTTGATTGACTCACAGTTCTGTAGGCTTAACAGGAAGCATGACTTGGGGGGCTTCAGGCACCTTACAATCATGGAAAAGGTGAAGGGAAAGCAAGCACCTTTTTTCACATGGTGACAGGAGAGAAAGAGAGTGAAGAGGAACATGCTACATGCTTTTAAACAGTCAGATCTCGTGAGAATTCTATCATGAGCCAGCACTCGAAGGATGGTGCTAAACCATTAGAAACCACCTCCATGATCCAATCACTTCCCACCAGGTCTCTTCCCCCAACACATGGGGATTACAATTTGACATGAGATTTGGGTGGGGACACGGAGCCAAACTGTATCACCTCCTTATCTCAACCAAAATATTTTTTACGGTATATGCATTTCCAGTTCTGACCACCATCACAACCCCATAATATGGGCAAGTCTGACACATTGAACTCCATTTTATGGAAAAACAAACAAAAATAATAAAAGTTTGAGACTCAGAGAGTGAGAGAGAGGAAGAGAGGACTTGTCTGCCCACGGGGTCACCCTTTCAGTGTCTACTGAGAGCTCTGGTCTGAATGATTCTATGGCTGAGAAAAATGTCTGATCCCAAGAAGTACATCAGCCCCCATCTGCTCACCCCCTATTCCAGATCTTTCCAGACTGACCGTGCTGAAGAACTGAAATGGTGTGTATATGCAAATGGACCTGAAAGAGAGTGGTTCTTCAATATATGGCATTTCTTATGATACAGCCACCATGTGTGGAACATGATTATTTATAACACTACATTCTGTCTTCTCAGCTGCAGGTTTCTTGTTCTCCTTTTAAAATCACATACATGCAGCTTATTTGACCACTAATACATTGTGATAGCTCAGAGCAAGTCCTCACAAATGGAACTTGCTCTTTAATTATTCAGAAATATAACAAAACCCATCATCAATCTCCAGGTCGGAGATACCCTGGGACCCCAGCAGCAGCCCTGGCATTTACTCTCAAGCCGCAGTCACTGGGATGAGAATTGTGGCAGATACTCAGGTCCCCACCGCAGCTGACCCAGGGCTAAACGAACCCCTCTGGGATATGTCTCTGTCTGTTACACGCTGGGAAGACAGGGGTTTTCTATCAGTGCTATGAGTCCAGGGAACCCCCCAACACATACACACATGTTCACATACTCACATCCATAAGATAAATCAATCCATCTGCTTAAGAATCAGACCAAGAAGGAAGGCCCTTAAGCTACCATTCCAAACACCGCCACATAATCACAAAAGATAAAACTGTTTGTCTCACCACTTCCAATGAATCATGAGCTCTAATTTGTAGTGATGGCTGGAGCTACTGTGCCTCTCCTTACTCTGTCATTTACTCTGTTTGTTTTAGTCTCTGCTAAGCCCTGTACTGGGCAGTAGGGTGATTGAGATGAGCATCACTGCCCCTTCTCAGAAAGAGAGACAAACTGCACACAAACTCCCTTGCATACACACTAAAAATACCAGGTGGAGATAGCCCCGCTCACTGGGAGCTGGGCACCATGCCAAGCTCATACATCATTCATGCGCCTCACCTAGCCAAGACCTCACCCCAGCCTACGAGGCAGGCTCTACTGTCATCTCCATTTTGCAAAGGAAGAAACCGAGGCCTGGAGATGTTTATGGACTTTGCTTAAGTGTAGCCAGAGTCGTCCATGCTCTGGTCATCCTACCATATAGAGGTAACCACAGAGTGTTATAGGGACACGGAGGAGGGGGCTCAAGCTGAGAATGATAGAGGTGAAGGAGAGTCTGAATAGACTCCCTGCAAAAGATAATAAATACCTGAGATCAGTGGCTGAAAAATGAGCAGGAATTAGGCAAGGAAAGGAGGGTGGAGAGAGTATCGCAGCAGAGGGAGCACGGCATGGGCAAAGGCGTGGTAGTGAGAGCAGAGGGAGATCCCAGGTCGGTTCCCAGGCTGCACACCAGTCATCCCCTAGGGAGGGAGAGTGGGTGTGGAAGAAAGAGAGGAGGGGAGTGAGAGAGGATAGAGCAGTCTCAGGAAGGGGCTCACTCAGCCATGGAAGGCAGTGATGTGGTGATGGCAGGTGAGGGGAACTACGTCCCACAGGAGAGAAATGTGAGGCTGTTTCTGGTATTCTGATGTAATAGGACCCTACCTCCCTTCTATACACACACCCTAAGCAAGTAGTCACAGAGGGCTGGAGATCCAAACAGAGCTACGCGGGCTCAGGAAAGGCAGCCAGATCGATGGGGGTGGGGGGTGCAGCATATGGTTTTGAGGGGCACTTCCAGGGTGGAAGAATATTTTTGTTCCAGTTTTCAAGGAGCCGAAGGGCTCATGAGAAACAGCCCACAGAGGCATGTGGAGCAAGAGATGGAGGCTTTTCTTGCAGACCCAGGCTACTCTGGGGCCTGGTGGTCACAAGGACATTGGGTGACCAGAATTCTGAATAGGAGAAAGGGTCTGAGACCAGCTCCAGCAGTCCTGGACAGAGCCTGCAGTTGCTTCTGGGGCTCAGCCCAGTGCACACTCAGAGTCCAAGGCTCTGTTTTAGTCTCTGCTAAGCCCTGTATTGGGCAGTAGGTAACTGAGACGAGCATCACTGGACCCTTCTCAGAAAGAGAGACAAACTGCACACAAAATCCCTTGCATAGACACTAAAGAGAGACACCCGGATACCCTTTCTCTGGGTCAGTGAAAGGCAGGAGGGCCCAGACCAGATACTGCTCAGATGCTTTCTCTAAGTGGAACCTCTCTGCACAAGATGCCTGTAATGCCCTCTAAGTGAGCATGAAAGAAGGAGCTGACAGTTCTGGGTCACTGGCACCATCCCCAGACGTAGACACAGGCAATGTGTGACATGGGAGGACTGGAGGAGGAGGTGAGGTCCTGGGGAGGGCTGGGGAAGGGGGATTCTCCCCATGAGGGTCATTCCCTCAGGGATCCGGTAAAGATTGTGGTAGTAGCAGAAGATCGTGGAGAGGGAGATGGGGTGCAGCCTCCTCTTCACCTGAGAAGGCTCCGGAAAGAGAGCCAGGGAGCCCAGTGTGCACTGAGGTGGGCCTGTTCTTGAGGGAATAGGAGAATACTACAAAATGAGAACAAGGGAAGGGCTGAGGAGGCAGGAGAGGGATCAGAGGCACAGCAGCAGCCCAGTCACCCCGAGCCCTTCTGAGTGAAATATAGACAATTGCAGAAATCAGAGTGTAGAGCAGACAGATTTCATCTCCCACAAACCACTGAGTGCATTATTTCTTTAAGGCCAGAGCTCACTGTACTGGAGTGAACCTCTGAGCTCTAGCCCTCTCCCTCCTCCTGTAATGGGGCCCCCAGTCTCATGCCTTCTCTGTTGATCTCTCCAGCTTCGATGGCGCCCATCATGAGCTCTGACAACACTAAGCCTGTGAATCCCACCTCCCTGATGGAGAGCAAGAGGTTCTCTGCACCCCAGTGTCCTGGAACTGTCTGGGGTGCAGAGAACCGTGATGGAGCAGTAATGCCAAGGTTCACCTGAGGCTGTGATGACACTGTCTCAAATCCCCTGGCACTGACCCCCTCTGTGTATGGATGCTGGCTGGATATAGCCACTCTCTCCCATGGACAGCAGATTTTCTGCCTCAGGACACAAACCTGGCACCCAGTCATAGCCAGGCCCTTGTTCCAACTAAGCCTCCTTTCCTCCCTCTCCCCACCAGACTCTGCAGTGTCACACAGGTGTGGATGGCCCACATCTGTCCTCCTTCTCTCTCTAGCACATGGTTCTATCATGGGGTATGCCATCATACTGTCCAGATGTGCCACTCATAGGCAAAGCTTGCACCTTCTGGGTCCTTCTCCTCATCACTGATAGAAACATTGACCTGGCAGGGCTGACAGAGGTCGAATTCACTTTCCATGAGACCGTTTTTAGAGACCACCTCCATCTCTCACCCTGGGACTTCTCTCCTTAGGAAGTCGATTCATGAGAAACTGCTCCACAAAGCTTGTTGGGGAGAAAAGAAGGGAACAGATTCAGGAGGCAGAAGAGTAGAGTGGTAAGTGCCCCCCACTTCAGAGTGAAACAGCCGATGAGTCAGAATTCTGCCTCTAATGTTTACTGTTGTGAGATTCTAAGGTTTTGTAGGGAAGATAATAACTCCATGAGAGCTGTAGAAATAGATATGTTGTTATCATGGTACAGGATGACCTGCTGTGTGTGCAGCCAGATATGAGCACTATGTAGATTTGATGCCCCTTTGATCCTTGCATCATGCCTGGGAACTAGGAAGTATTCCCATCTCACAGATGGGGGAGTCAGGCTCAGAGAATGGAGCCCTGAGCACAATCATGCAATATTGCATGATTCAATAATGCACGACTTGACTTCGGGGCCAGCATTTGGACCTTGGCCTGAATGGCTCCAAACCCCACCCTCTTTTTCCTCTGTCTCCAGCCCACAGTGCCCTCCCTCCTTGCCTGCTTCTCTCACCCATGTTGGGAGGAAATGGCAAGTATAATTCCTGAATCTTAAGCTAGGAAAGTCAGGCCAAGAAGTGCAGCAAATATAGTACACATGACATATCTGGTGGGAAGCTAAAAAATGTCAAGTTTTGAAACCATGAATTATTTTCCTTCTGTTTCCTCAAATCAGCACAAGCCCATCTGCGTGTGGTTTTCCTCAGGCAATATGCCGAGAACAAGTTCCACCCAGGTCTGCCCCACTCCCTTAAGCCTTCCATAACACTGTCTGAAGAAGCACAGAAATCACTAGAGTTAGAGCAATGGCGAGTGCTTTTGGGGTAAATTTTGTAACCCCTGGGAAGACCTTGAATCCCTCTTCTAAATACCCCGGGCTGATTGCAGATATCTCTGCTTCATTTAATAAGAAAATATACCTTCATTTCTCGATCAGAAAAAAAATGGAGTCTGTTAAGATATTAGGACAATGTGCTCTAAACTTCTTACTAAGGTGTGAGTGACTGATGTTAGAAAGAAGATCAGGAGAATGTATGTTCAGTACCTTACATACATTCTCCCGTTAATCTTCATAGTAATTAACCATGCAGAGTGTGTGCCATTATTACCACTGAGTGGGTTATTTTGTCAAGGCCAGAGCTCACTATGCCTAGTTATTACCACTCGGTGGGTTATTTTTTCAAGGCCAGAGCCTCCAAGGCCTAGTCCCCCTCCTTCCTCCTACAGAGGGGACCCCAATTTCATGCCTTCTCTATTGATCCCTCCAGCTTCAATGGAGCCCATCATGAGCTGTGACAATACTGAGCCTTGCCAATCCCACCTTCCCCAGGATAGCAAGACATTGTCTGCACCTCTATACCCTGGAACCTGTGCTGGTCCATTCTACAGATGAGGCTTAGCCAGGAACAATGCTCCCAGGGAAGGAGGCAGCCCATGAGTGACTGACATGTGGGTACAAAACCTCAGGCCCCCTGCTTCATGCTGGAGCGACTCTCTGGCATCCTTCCTAGTCTAGAGCTCCCTGTGAGATCAGATTAACACAAATCTCCAGCTGAGAGAACATCCTGCCTTAGCTTATTTTCTTTTGCTGTATTCTACTCCCTTTAGTCTCTCTCTCTCTCTCTTTTTTTTTTTTAAGGAAAAAAAAAAAAGGCCGGGCACAGTGGCTCATGCCTGTAATCCCAGCACTTCGGGAGGCCAAGGTGGGTGTATAACCTGAGGTCGGGAGTTTGAGACCAGCTGGACCAACATGGAGAAACCTTGTCTCTACTAAAAATACAAAATTAGCCGGGTGTGGTGTTGCATGCCTGTAATCCCAGCTATTCAGGAGGCTGAGGCAGGAGAATCACTTGAACCCGGGAGGCGGAGGTTGTGGTGAGCTGAGGTTACACCATTGCACTCCAGCCTGGGCAACAAGAGCAAAACTCCATTAAAAATAAATAAATAAATAAACAAACAAACAAACAAACAAACAAACAAACACTCTCCCAATAAATCACTTGCAAAGGAAACATCCCTGCCTCAGGCTCTGCTTTTAAAGAACCCATCCTAAGACAGTGTCTAAGGAAGGAGGCAGAAATGCTACATGGGCAAAAATCATCCAGAGTGGGCACTAGAGTCCTTGCCTCGTGACAGTTCCCTAGAATGTTTTATAGGATCTCCAGGCAAGACCTCAAAGCTGTTTAAATGCAACAGAACCTTGAAGACATCTGGGCAACCCTTTCATTTTAGAGGTGGGATGGCCAACACCCAGCGAGGGGAAGCAACTTACCCAGATCACATAGAATTTAAACACAAATCTATTCCCACAAATAATACAGTCAGACCAAAGACAAGGCATGTCCCCTGCCTACCATGGAGTTTACGTCACCAGTGCCAATCTAGAAGGGATGCTTTCTCTGTGGTGGAAGAAGGTAGGTGTTTGTGCTCAGATGTTTGAGAAAATCTGATCTGGTTACTCTCCTGCTTAGAAACCATTGCTCACAGAAGGAAAGCCATGCTCCATGGCGCAGTGCTTAGGGACTTACTTACACATGATAATGTTCTCCAGCCTTGGAATTTGACATCCGATTCCCCCCAAGGCCCTGTGAATTCCATACACCCCTGAGCTTTCCCAAAGCCAAAGCATGCTGTGCTGTTGCTGGTTCACACTGGTATACATGTAATGTTACCAAATAAATACAGTGCTCAGTTAAATATGGAATTTGAGACAAACAACAAGTACAGCTTAGCATAAGTGTGACGCAAAAACTGCATGGGACATACTTATACTAAAATAGCATTTGTGTGTTATCTAATCTGGCATGTTGTTTACTTCTGCTGCCTGAAATGCCCTGTTTTTTTGTTTGTTTGTTTTGTGTTGTGGTTTTTCTTTGAGATGCAGTCTCACTCTGTCGCCAAGCTGGAGTGCAATGGCGTGATCTTGGTTCACTGCAACCTCCGCCTCCTGGGTTCAAGCGATTCTCCTGCCTGAGCCTCCCAAGTAGGTGGGACCACAGGCACATGCCACCATGCCCAGCTTTTTTGTATTTTTAGTAAAGACAGGGTTTCACTGTGTTAGCCAGGATGGTCTCGATCTCCTGACCTCGTGATGCACCCACCTCGCCCTCCCAAAGTGCTGGGATTACAAGCGTGAGCCACCACACCCTGAAATGCCCTGTTCTACAGAGTCCTGGAAAACTCCTCATCCTCCAAAACCAGATCAAATTGGAGCTTTTATGAAGAGCCTTGTCTAATTTCTGAAATAGTCCCGCATATCCCGCCCTGGTCAGGACCAGAGTGCTCCGGGCTCTGCTCAGCTGAAACTGTTACGGTATACTATAATGTGTTATCAGGAATGGCTTCAGTACTGGAATGCTGGGCTCCCCAGTAGTCGTATGGGGAGTAGGAGGATTGTCTGAGCCTCCATTGACAAATGTGTTCATGTATGCATGAATTCATTCAATAAATATGTACTCAACATCGCCGTGTATAGCATGTATGAGGTGTAGGGTCCACACACATCAACAGAAAAAACTTGCATGGTGCCTGTTCTCAGGGGGCTTTCAACCCAGGAGAGGGGAAGGTGTTGTACAAGTCAATAAATAAATAGATGATTTTAAAGTATTATCTGTGCTACAGAAGGAAGAAACTAGTTGCTCCAATAAAGAATAATGATGATGGATAGTAGCAATAATCGTTCTAGGAGGCCTTTTAGGGAGGTAACTTTTTAACTAGGATATGAGGGATAAGTAGCATCCAGTTGCATGAAGGAAGGGGGTTTCAATAAGAAAGAGCAGCTTGTGAGAAGGCCCTGAGGCCAGAAAGGGCTTGTCATGTCTGAACTTCTTATAGGAACTGGGTAGTCAAGAAGCACAACAAGTATGAGTTAAATATGGAGCCACAAGCAGGGGCCAGATCATACAGGGTCTTACCAACTATATTTAGGAGATTATTTGAAATATAGCAGAAAGTTGTAAAGGATCTTAAGCAGAGAAATGGTGCAATATTTTTCCTGTGCAATCTTTACTCCTGTGTCTTATTAATCTTTGAACCCCCAGCATTCCATTCAATGCACTTAATATTTGTTGAATAAATGATTCTGTCCCTTTATTTGATCCTTGTACCCCCATCTGTAATAGAACCATTGGGAGTTCTATCTTAACACACTTTGACTCAGGTAGAATGGCATCTCAATATTTATGTGTCCCCCAACTGTTAAAATGTCATCAGAAAAGTATTTCAAACTCATAGAACCCCATTCCTTTTTGGAAGTAGGTTCTATCTGCAAGAACAGCTGAGATGTAACTTTACAAACTTTTACTAAGTAGCATCTTGGCTTTTAAATTAAATGTCAGCATTGGTTTTTCACTGGGAATCTGGCCCAGCCTTCTGCAAGGCAAGATCTGGTCGACAACATAGGCCAGACCCTCAGAATGGGGCACAAGAGAAACTGCTTTCAAGGGACACGAGGAGATGGCAGGGTGCCCACTCCCAACACGCTGATGCTGGGGCACAGGTGGTCCAGCCCAGGGAAGTGTGCATGCATAACTGAGGGGAGGGAACTGGCAGGGAACAGGGGGAGATCTGTCCATTGTCATGAAAGAGAAAGTGGTAGAGGGAGAATGTGCTCTCCACACTCCCTGCCCCACAGTTAGCCTCCTTCATCCAGGAAAGACCCAATGCTGAAGTCTCACAGGGATCCTCTGGTGAGGACTTGAACCCTAGGTACCAAGAAGGTTGAAAAGTCCCAATGCTGGAGGAAGGAAAAAAAGAAGGGTGGGTGGAGGTGCCATTCCTCTTTCTTCTTGGCTGGGAGTTTTCTAGACTTCCGTAAAGTCTGTATCTCTTGTCTCAAGACCCTAGGGTTTCCAGAATTATCCCTAATTTCTCTAAAGTTTTATAGCTTACTACTCTGCCTCTCTTCCTCAACCCACTTCACTCCCAACATACTTTACACTGTGGTCAAACTAGAATACCCTTCACTCAAAAACTCCCTTCCTCATTTTTTGTTTGCAGCTCCCAATGTCAAAATTCTTAGCACACTCCCAGGCCCCTAGGTCTTCCAGCCCCAACCCATCCTTCCTCTGCACCAGTGGGACAGTGTGCACACCCTCTCCTGATTACCCACTGACCTGCATCTAGTCCTTCCTCACTCCTCGGCTATTGACAGCCTCACCCTATGGTCAATTCCTTCCCTTCTTGAAAATTCATCCCTTTCAGAGTCAAGAATGCTAGCTTTCCCTCTGTGAATGCTCTGCAGAATCAACCCTGTTATTGGAAGAAGAGCAAGACCTACTAGCCAGCATTTCCACAAGCATCTCATTTCTTTTTCACAATGACCCTATATGATAGGTTCTACTATCCGCATTTTTAGATGAGGAATTTGAGTTCAGAGAGGTTAAGCAAAAACCTTAATCATCTAGGTATTAAGTGATAAAGTCTAAATTTAAATCCATGCTCATTTAACTCCAACACTGATACCTCCCCCATATAAGGCTGCTCCAAACAGATCTACTTAACTTTTTAAGAATATTCATTTCCCTTTCTTTTCTGCAACACACTCTTCTCCCTACTTACTGCAAAGATCATTGGAACCCACATCTCACACCTTTCCCCCAGCCCTTCCCTGAAATCTGGCGTTTAATGGAAGTGAGCTTGCTAAGCTTCCTGCAAACACTGCAGGAATATGGGACTATTTGGATTCCAAGGGACCAGATTGGACCAGAGGCACCAGAGCAGACTACATCTGCCACGAGTGCGCTGAGACATTTTAGTCTTCACTCGTTTGAAGATCTCATCTGGAAAATTCACAGTCTCAGAGACAGCAAACGTCATAGCCACCAGCAAGGATGTATTTTTGTTTCTCTCCTTCTCCACAGGTCAGAAGTGGTTAACTATAGCAAGAAGTATCCTTCTGGGTTTCCCATTGCCAAAAAAATAAAATTTCCTTTGTGAGGCTGGGACAATCTTCATGATTGGGCCCCTGGTATCTTCCTACAGCTCTGGTCTCTTCCTCTACCGTGTCAGACTACACAGGGGTGGGCTCTGATTATACACAGGGCTAAGACCACCTCCTTTTCAGGTCCTTGGCATGCATTCAAGCCTCCATACCTCAGGTGGTGCTGTTTCCCTTTACCTAAAATCTACTTCCCTCTGTGTTTCTTTGAGAACTTCTTATCTTCCAAAATTCATCTCATGACAACACTCTCTTGAACTTTCTCTGAATCTATGTGACTTTGGTGGCAAAATGAATCACTTTGAATGTGATGAGAATATAGCATCTTTTTGTGAGATGGAGTTTCACTCTTGTCAGCCAGGCTAGAGTGCAATGGCATGATCTTGGCTCACTGCAACCTCCGCCTCCCAGGTTCAAGTGATTCTCCTGTCTCAGCCTCCTGAGTAGCTGGGATTACAGGTGCATGCCACCACACCTGGCTAATTTTTGTATTTTTAGTAGAGTCGGGGTTTCACCATGTTGGCCAGGCTGGTCTCAAACTCCTGACTTCAGGTGATCCGCCCGCCTTAGCCTCCCAAAGTGCTAGGATTACAGGCATGAGCCATCGTGCCCTGCTAATCCTGTACAAGCCTCTAATCATCATTCATTCACAACATATTTGTGCATCAATTACTATGTACCGGGCCCTGTGTCAGGTCCTGAGGATGCAACAGTGGATCAAAAATGCAAAACCCCTTCTTTCATGAGATGTTATGTTCTGGAGCAGGGACTGTCCTATCATTTAAGGCCAGGTTAAAACACCCAGTTTCTCCAGCGCAGTGTTTGTGCCTCTAGCAAACATTTAATTTCCATGTTTGTTTCACCAGGACACAGTATGCTCCTCGGCATTTGGTAGACATTCAATCCCTGTGCTTATATTCAATTGAAGAGAGACATATGTCATGATTAACACTCACCAGGAAGCCGGGACACCTGGCTCTGCTACAAACATGTATGATCCACCAAAACCAGTTCCCAGTCTCAGACAAATTTTTTCTTGGTAAAATAGAGCACTAGGGAGTAGATGCTTTCAGGTGTTACTAACAGCAATATGATTCGTATGAACTATGTATTCCACTGTGTATTTTCATGGCGGGGAGGAAGGGGATGAAAAGCTCTGGAAAGATGCAACTGGATTTAGACTCAGAGTTACCAGAAAGCCCCAAGGCTCAGCCAGATTCTTCTGATCCTAAGAACAGGGCCCACTGACAACCTGATAGCTCATCTTCAGATCAATCCCATTGATCTTGCGTTGTAACAAAGCCACTTCCCCTCAGACTGTAGCTTAGCGGTGCTTCCCAGGGTTTCCTGCCATCTTGCGTGGCTGCATCTTCATCTTTATGCAGTGACTGAGGGCATGTGAGGCACGGCTTGGCTGTAAAGGTTTGCCTCTCTCTGTTTTAATGGTGTGACAGTAACCTTTCTTCCGGCCACAAAACAGCTTTACACCGGGTATGAATGAAAACCTCAATCATCCATCCTCCCAGTGCATATCGTTTGTCTCATGAAGCAGGCAAGACAAGGGCATCTTAGTGGTTTTGTGAACAGGATAGGAGAAACCCTTAGGGTCTTTTCTCCTCACCTAGAGATGTCGATCGATTACAGCATAAAGATAGTTAATGACCAGAGGAATAGAATCATGCATTCGTAAGGAACATCAGATTCTTCCTTAATAAAATCCTACGACTTCCAAGGGTGAAAAGAGAAGGAACGCCCAAGTGAGAAGGAGTGACTGGACCTCACAGGGTGACACTGATACCTACCCTCCTTGAAGAGGCTGCTCACCACCTCCCGCTGCCAACTGTGCACTGGCCTCAGGGGATGCTCTCACCCCATAAACTCACTGGCTGGAATGTGGACAAAGGACCCTCCTCTTAATTTTGTGGCACAATGGAAATAGAGCTGGAACCTTCAACTCAGATTGAGTAAGGACTTAGGGATAACAAAAGAGAAATAAAGTCAGAGGATCATGTGGAAGTTGAAAATCAGATCGCCTGACTTAGAAGCGAGGACTTGATGTCTGGAGTTTGCAGGGTGCCTCCACACCAGCACTGGATGTGCCCCTGTGAGCTGAGCACCTTTGAAACCACACTGCCCAAGAGCCCACAACTCAATGTTTGTGCTCTCGGAAGTCCAGAGAGAAGAGAATGAATTTCAGAAACACAAGAATTCCCTTCCTGTGCTCTGTCAAGTGCTCATTTAGCAAGATGCAATTTTCTGTCTGAGGGATAGAATCTTCCATTGTGGTGCCTGTCTCCTGTAAGTAAGACTCCAATCCTATCTCATCCCTTTATGGTGTCAACATGATGATCAGATCAAGATTTAGCCCAATAAGGCCAATAGCCCCCTTCCTAACAAGTGATGGGTTCATTCGGTTTCAGAAGAATTGTGTGTTACAGTTTTGCACATCCAGCTGCTTACTGGATCTTCCACTAACTCCTTAAACTCAACCCCTGATCACCCTCCTCCTGGACCCCACACCTGCTCCTCCTCTAGCATTCCCCATTTCAAAGCACCACTGAACACCCAGGTGCCAAATATATAAGCTAGCTCTATCCTTTCGTTCAAGCTTCCCTTGCCCCCTTATTTATCAAGTCTTGGTGACATTATCCTTGCAGTATCACAGCCATCCCTACTCTCCACCATCATAGTTTTCCCTCCTTCACACCACTCTTTCCTCTTCACCAACTGCTAGAACATTCTCCTAGCTGCTCCCTTTGGGCCCTGTATCTTCTTTTTCAACCATCTGGAACCTGCTGAACATTTCCATGAAGATCAGCCCAAGTTTTATCCCTCTGCTACCTCAAAAATTCTAGAAACTTCCCGTTGCCATAAAACCAAAGATTTCATTCCCAAGGGTTTTATCAAGCATTCCACAGGCTAAGTGTAATGCAGAAAGAAGTTCTATGAAAAAAAAAAATCAGGGAAACTAGATTAACACTCTTGAGATTTTTATTTTTTTCCTGCAGGACTTTTCAGTGCCTTTGATAAGATACTGATAAGTAATGTGTATTGTGAAGTTCCACATGTGTAATATATTAGGCAGCATTCCAAAAATTCTTTTTTTTTTATTATTCTACTTTAAGTTTTAGGGTACGTCCACAATGTGCAGGTTTGTTACATATGTATCCATGTGCCATGTTGATTTCCTGCACCCATTAACTCATCATTTAGCATTAGGTGTATCTCCTAATGCTATCCCTCCCCCCTCCCCCACCCAACAACAGTCCCCGGAGTGTAATGTTCCCCTTCCTGTGTCCATGTGTTCTCATTGTTCAATTCCCACCTATGAGTGAGAACATGCGGTGTTTGGTTTTTTGTCCTTGCGATAGTTTACTGAGAATGATGATTTCCAGTTTCATCCATGTCCCTACAAAGGTCATGAACTCATCATTTTTTATGGCCGCATAGTATTCCATGGTGTATATGTGCCACATTTTCTTAATCCAGTCTATTGTTGTTGGACAATTGGGTTGGTTCCAAATCTTTGCTATTGTGAATAGTGCCACAATAAACATACGTGTGCATGTGTCTTTATAGCAGCATGATTTATAGTCCTTTGGGTATATACCCAGTAATGGGATGGCTGGATCAAATGGTATTTCTAGTTCTAGATCCCTGAGGAATCGCCACACTGACTTCCACAATGGTTGAACTAGTTTACAGTCCCACCAACAGTGTAAAAGTGTTCCTATTTCTCCACATCCTCTCCAGCACCTGTTGTTTCCTGACTTTTTAATGATGGCCATTCTAACTGGTGTGAGATGATATCTCACTGTGGTTTTGATTTGCATTTCTCTGAAGGCCAGTGATGATGAGCATTTTTGCATGTGCCTTTTGGCTGCATAAATGTCTTCTTTTGAGAAGTGTCTGTTCATGTCCTTTGCCCACTTTTTGATAGGGTTGTTTGTTTTTTTCTTGTAAATTTGTTTGAGTTCATTATAGATTCTGGATATTAGCTTTGTCAGATGAGTAGGTTGTGAAAATTTTCTCCCGTGTTGTAGGTTGCCTGTTCACTCTGATGGTAGTTTCTTTTGCTGTGCAGAAGCTCTTTAGTTTAATTAGATCCCATTTGTCAATTTTGGCTTTTGTTGCCATTGCTTTTGGTGTTTTAGACATGAAGTCCTTGCCCATGCCTATGTCCTGAATGGTATTGCCTAGGTTTTCTTCTAGGGTTTTTATGGTTTTAGGTCTAACATGTAAGTCTCTAATCCATCTTGAATTAATTTTTGTATAAGGTGTAAGGAAGGGATCCAGTTACAGCTTTCTACATATGGCTAGCCAGTTTTCCCAGCACCATTTATTAAATAGGGAATCCTTTCCCCATTGCTTGTTTTTGTCAGGTTTGTCAAAGATCAGATAGTTGTAGATATGCGGCGTTATTTCTGAGGGCTCTGTTCTGTTCCATTGGTCTATATCTCTGTTTTGGTACGAGTACCATGCTGTTTTGGTTACTGTAGCCTTGTAGTATAGTTTGAAGTCAGGTAGCATGATGCCTCCAGCTTTATTCTTTTGGGTTAGGATTGACTTGGCAATGCGGGCTCTTTTTTGGTTGCATATGAACTTTAAAGTAGTTTTTTCCAATTCTGTGAAGAAAGTCATTGGTAGCTTGATAGGGATGGCATTGAATCTATAAATTACCTTGGGCAGTATGGCCATTTTCACGATATTGATTCTTCCAACCCATGAACATGGAATGTTCTTCCATTTGTTTGTATCCTCTTTTATTTCATTGAGCAGTGGTTTGTAGTTCTCCTTGAAGAGGTCCTTCACATCCCTTGTAAGTTGGATTCCTAGGTATTTTATTCTCTTTGAAGCAATTGTGAATGGGAGTTCACTCATGATTTGGCTCTCTGTTTGTCTGTGATTAGTGTACAAGAATGCTTGTGATTTTTGTACATTGATTTTGTATCCTGAGACTTTGCTGGAGTTGCTAATCAGCTTAAGGAGATTTTGGGCTGAGACAATGGGGTTTTCTAGATATACAATCATGTCATCTGCAAACAGGGACAATTTGACTTCCTCTTTTCCTAATTAGATACCCTTTATATCCTTCTCCTGCCTAATTGCCCTGGCCAGAACTTCCAACACTATGTTGAATAGGAGTGGTGAGAGAGGGCATCCCTGTCTTGTGCCAGTTTTCAAAGGGAATGCTCCCAGTTTTTGCCCATTCAGTATGATATTGGCTGTGGGTTTGTCATAGATAGCTCTTATTATTTTGAAATATGTCCCATCAATACCTAATTTATTGAGAGTTTTTACCATGAAGGGTTGTTGATTTTTGCCAAAGGCCATTTCTGCATCTATTGAGATAATCATGTGGTTTTTGTCTTTGGTTCTGTTTATATGCTGGATTACATTTATTGATTTGTGTATGTTGAACCAGCCTTGCATCCCAGGGATGAAGCCCACTTGATCATGGTGGATAAGCTTTTTGATGTGCTGCTGGATTCAGTTTGCCAGTATTTTATTGAGGATTTTTGCATCAATGTTCATCAAGGATATTGGTCAAAAATTCTCTTTTTTGGTTGTGTCTCTTGCCAGGCTTTGGTATCAGGATGATGCTGGCCTCATAAAATGAGTTAGGGAGGATTCCCTCTTTTTCTATTGATTGGAATAGTTTCAGAAGGAATGGTACCAGTTCCTCCTTGTACCTCTGGTAGAATTCGGCTGTGAATCCATCTGGTCCTGGACTCTTTGGTTGGTAAGCTATTGATTATTGCCACAATTTCAGAGCCTCTTATTGGTCTATTCAGAGATTCAACTTCTTCCTGGTTTAGTCTTGGGAGGGTGTATGTGTCGAGGAATTTATCCATTTCTTCTACACTTTCTAGTTTATTTGCATAGAGGTGTTTGCAATATTCTCTGATGGTAGTTTGTATTTCTGTGGGATTGGTGGTGATATCCCCTTTATCATTTTTTATTGCATCTATTTCATTCTTCTGTCTTTTCTTCTTTATTAGTCTTGCTAGTGGTCTATCAATTTTGTTGATCTTTTCAAAAAACCAGCTCCTGGATTCATTAATTTTTTGAAGGGTTTTTTGTGTCTCTATTTCCTTCAGTTCTACTCTGATTTTAGTTATTTCTAGCCTTCTGCTAGCTTTTGAATGTGTTTGCTCTTCCTTTTCTAGTTCTTTTAATTGTGATGGTAGGGTGTCAATTTTGGATCTTTCCTGCTTTCTCTTGTGGGCATTTAGTGCTATAAATTTCCCTCTACACACTACTTTGAATGTGTCCCAGAAGATTCTGGTATGTTGTGTCTTTGTTCTCGTTGGTTTCAAAGAACATCTTTATTTCTGCCTTCATTTCGTTATGTACCCAGTAGTCATTCAGGAGCAGGTTGTTCAGTTTCCATGTAGTTGAGCGGTTTTGAGTGAGTTTCTTAATCCTGAGTTCTAGTTTGATTGCACTGTGGTCTGAGAGACAGTTTGTTATAATTTCTGTTCTTTTACATTTGCTGAGGAGAGCTTTACTTCCAACTATGTGGTCAATTTTGGAATAGGTGTGGTGTGGTGCTGAAAAAAATGTATATTCTGTTGATTTGGGGTGGAGAGTTCTGTAGATGTCTATTAGGTCCACTTGGTGCAGAGCTGAGTTCAATTCCTGGGTATCCTTGTTAACTTTCTGTCTCGTTGATCTGTCTAATGTTGACAGTGGGGTGTTAAAGTCTCCCATTATTATTGTGTGGGAGTCTAAGTCTCTTTGTAGGTCCCTCAGGACTTCCTTTATGAATCTCGGTGCTCCTGTATTGGGTGCATGTATATTTAGGATAGTTAGCTCTTCTTGTTGAATTGATCCCTTTACCATTATGTAATGGCCTTCTTTGTCTCTTTTGATCTTTGTTGGTTTAAAGTCTGTTTTATCAGAGACTAGGATTGCAACCCCTGCCTTTTTCTGTTTTCCATTTGCTTGGTAGATCTTCCTCCATCCTTTTATTTTCAGCCTATGTGTGTCTCTGCACGAGACGGGTTTCCTGAATACAGCACACTGATGGGTCTTGACTCTTTATCCAATTTGCCAGTCTGTGTCTTTTAATTGGAGAATTTAGTCCATTTACATTTAAGGTTAATATTCTGATGTGTGAATTTGATCCTGTCATTATGATGTTAGCTGGTTATTTTGCTCGTTAGTTGATGCAGTTTCTTCCTAGCCTCGATGGTCTTTACAATTTGGCATGATTTTACAGTGGCTGGTATCAGTTGTTCCTTTCCATGTTTAGTGCTTCCTTCAGGAGCTCTTTTAGGGCAGGCCTAGTGGTGACAAAATCTCTCAGCATTTGCTTGTCTGTAAAGTATTTTATTTCTCCTTCACTTATGAAGCTTAGTTTGGCTGGATATGAAATTCTGGCTTGAAAATTCTTCTTTAAGAATGTTGAATATCGGCCCCCACTCTCTTCTGGCTTGTAGAGTTTCTGCTGAGAGATCAGCTGTTAGTCTGATGGGCTTCCCTTTGTGGGTAACCAGACCTTTCTTTCTGGCTGCCCTTAATATTTTTTCCTTCATTTCAACTTTGGTGAATCTGACAATTGTGTGTCTTGGAGTCGCTCTTCTCAAGGAGTATCTTTGTGGCGTTGTCTGTATTTCCTGAATCTGAATGTTGGCCTGCCTTGCTAGATTGGGGAAGTTCTCCTGGATAATATCCTGCAGAGTGTTTTCCAACTTGGTTCCATTCTCCCCGTCACTTTCAGGTACACCAATCAGACGTAGATTTGGCCTTTTCACATAATCCCATATTTCTTGGAGGCTTTGTTTGGTTCTTTTTATTCTTTTTTCTCTAGACTTCCCTTCTCGCTTCATTTCATTCATCTTCCATCACTGATACCCTTTCTTCCAGTTGATCGCATCAGCTCCTGAGGCTTCTGCATTCTTCACGTAGTTCTCGAGCCTTGGCTTTCAGCTCCATCAGCTCCTTTAAGCACTCCTCTGTATTGGTTATTCTAGTTTTACGTTTGTCTAATTCTTTTTCAAAGTTTTTAACTTCTTTGCCTTTGGCTTGAATTTCCTCCTGTAGCTCAGAGTAGTTTGATCGTCTGAAGCCTTCTTGTCTCAACTCTGGTCAAAGTCATTCTCCATCCAGCTTTGTTCTGTTGCTGGTGAGGAACTGCGTTCCTTTGGAGGAGGAGAGGCGCTCTGCTTTTAAGAGTTTCCAGTTCTTCTGCTCTGTTTTTTCCCCATCTTTGTGGTGTTATCTACTTTTGGTCTTTGATGATGGTGATGTACAGATGGGTTTTTGGTGTGGATGTCCTTTCTGTTTGTTAGTTTTCCTTCTACCAGACAGGACCCTCAGCTGCAGGTCTGTTGGAGTTTGCTAGAGGTCCACTCCAGACCCTGTTTGCCTGGGTGTCAGCAGCGGTGGCTGCAGAACAGCGGATTTTTCATGAACCGCTAATGCTGCTCCCTGATCGTTCCTCTGGAAGTTTTGTCTTAGAGGAGTACCCAGCCATGTGAGGTGTCAGTCTGACCCTACTGGGGGGTGCTTCCCAATTAGGCTGCTCGGGGGTCAGGGATCCACTTGAGGAGGCAGTCTGCCTGTTCTCAGATCTCCAGCTGTGTGCTGGGAGAACCACTACTCTCTTCAAAGCTGTCAGACAGGGACATTTAAGTCTGCAAAGGTTACTGCTGTCTTTTTGTTTGTCTGTGCCCTGCCCCCAGAGGTGGAGCCTACAGAGGCAGGCAGGCCTCCTTGAGCTGTGGTGGGCTCCACCCAGTTCGAGCTTCCTGGCTGCTTTGTTTACCTAATCAAGCCTGGGCAATGGCGGGTGCCCCTCCCCCAGCCTCACTGCCACCTTGCAGTTTAATCTCAGACTGCTGTGCTAGCAATCAGTGAGACTCTGTGGGCGTAGGACCCTCTGAGCCAGATGCGGGATGTAATCTCCTGGTGTGCCGTTTTTTAAGCCCATTGGAAAAGCGCAGTATTAGGGTGGGAGTGACCCGATTTTCCAGGTGCCGTCTGTCACCCCTTTCTTTGACTAGGAAAGGGAACTCCCTGACCCCTTGCACTTCCCAAGTGAGGCAATGCCTTGCCCTGCTTCGGCTCTTGCACGGTGCACTGCACCCACTGTCCTGCGCCCACTCTCTGGCACTCCCTGGTGAGATGAACCCGGTACCTCAGATGGAAATGCAGAAATCACCCATCTTCTGTGTGGCTCACACTGGGAGCTTTAGACCAGAGCTGTTCCTATTCGGCCATCTTGGTTCCCAAAAATTCTTTTATCAAAAACTATTTTAGCAGTATTTTAGAGGACTCATGTCACATGGAATCTGCATCTGAAAATTCTGGTGTAGAATATAAAACATAAAATCTAATTTCTGGCATTCAATGGACTCCATAATTTAATTCTACTTTTGTTTTCTTATTCAATTTTATGTATAAACAATGCTTAGTTTATTGAGTTTTTAATTACAAAAGAGATACATGATATTGTTATGAAATTAGACAAGAGTATACAGGATAAAATAATTTTTCTTTAAATCAGTCCCCTAATATAATAAACATACAACATTTTTATCATTCTGTTTCTCTTACTAGCTATGTTTACAGATGCACATACATACATAGGCTTCTTTTTTTCTTTCTTTTCTTCCCATTTTCACACACACACACACAAAAACACACAATAGTAACATCATACATACATGATGCTACAAGTTCTTTTGATTTCATTGACTGCAATCTTTATGTTTATCTGGACATCTTTCTAGATTTATGCACATTGATCTTTCTCATTTATTTAAGTAGCTGCATGATGTACTACAGGGCAGATGCCCCAAAATACCACAATTTATTCAATTATTCCCTATTGATGTAATTCTAGTTATTGCCAGAGTTTTTATTTTTATTTTTTGATTGTTTAATACATGGAATCCTACAACATGTACAACAAAATCCTTTTATTTTATTCCTGAAGTAGAGTATTTCAAAAGTTGACCTAGTCCATTTTTCATGAGAAACTCATGCTATTTGCTATTTGTAGTTCTTGGGTGAAATGAAAACCTACCTGAAGTAGATAGGACAGATGCTGAATGCTGGTGCCCATTATTTTAAACAAAGACAGCAAAACGACCTCTGCCCTTTTGAAGTCAGCCCTCGGGATGCCTCTCTGAACACAGCAGGCAGATGATGGGCCTCCAGGTTCCCCACAGGACACTCCTCCCCAGTGTCCTGCCTTTAACTCATACCCCATGATGGTCCCTCCTGATCTGGGGCTTTTGGTGATGCCTGCATTTAGAGAAAAGCCCCAAAACCTCACCACATAACAGTAATGAGAGAAGGAGAAAGACAGCGCACAGAAAGAGTGTGTGGCTCAGATGCTGCTGTGAGCACAAAAGTCACTTGATAAGGGTTCAGAGCTGAACAGAGCTGACAGGAGAGCAAGGGCAGCCACTGCCCGCTCATCCTCCAGGTGGACCACTGCATTGCACAACCAGACTGCCCAGAAACTGGCTTCCTGTGGACCGCATTCACCGAGTCACTTCTGGGAGCTATCACCCTTCCTTCTCCACCTCCTTACTGCCTGCCTCCTTGACAACTCATCCCTCTGAGCAAGCTGCAAGGGATCCCACTATACCTGCTATGGGAATCAGAATAGCAGGCAAGTCTCAAGCACAGACTCGGAACCAAACTGCCAGGCTCAGATCCTAGCTCTTTTCCCTACCAGCTGCATCATCAAACAAGTGACTTACATTTTGATCTTTTGATCTAAGTTTCATCATCAATAAAATGGGAATAATGGTAATACTTCATAGAGACATGACTTTTAAATAAATATAACTTCTTTCTCCCCAAATTGGTGCCCATATGTGTGTGTTTGCACATGTCCATAAAATATATAATACTATATAATATTAATGATAATAACATTAGTATGGAATACTATTATATAATATTAGTTTATTATGTTACAGTATATAATAGTCATTAATATAACACAATTTTTAATATAATTACATAATTATAATTCTATATTGTCTATTGTTCTATTAACATTAATATAAAATATATAATATTGATTATAAATATATACTGTATTATATAATTATAATTATGTATTATATAATAAATATTATATACACATATATATATATTTTATACACAAAAGGTGCTTAAAGAAGTGGCTCACAGCAATCTCCCAGGAAGCCTTAGCTCTTTTATTCATGGCCACACACCCATTTCACCCATTTTTATCAGGCCCAGCCTCCCTGCGGTGCTCTAGCCTGAGACAGGCTGGGCCGTCTCTGTCCCCTGCACATGGCGTGATGCCAAACCTCTTCACCTTTGCCTATGCTGCTCCCTTTTCCAGGCTGACCTTCTTCAAATCCTATGCCTGCTTGCCCAAATCCTCCTCTTCTACAAAGGCTCAGTTCAAAGGGTGCCCTCTCATCAAGGCTTCTAATATTCCCACCTAACCTGTGCTCCCCCCGGAGCCTTCTCTCTCCCTGCTTGGCTCTATAGAAGCCCACTCCCTTGGACTTATCACTTTCTGCCTTACATTATAGTCATGCATGCCCTTGACCTTCTGTTATTCAGGCTGCATGTTTCTTGGCAGCATGGGTGAAATCCTTCTGTCCCCTTTGGTGTCTGCCACGAGGACTGACATATAGTGGTACCAAACGCATGTTGGCTGAATGAACCAGGTCGTCTTAGGAACCCTTTGCAGTGACACTGTCCCTTCCCATTTTTGAATTTTGCTCCATTGCTGCATGAAAATTGAAGCATTCTCTCAACGGGTAGAAAGGTGGCTAGACTCCCTGCACTCTTAGGGTCACGGCAGTGCCTGGAGGAAGGCAAGATGGTCATGGCATTATGAGAAGTCAGGGTCTCAGGCTGGGTGGTGCTAATGAACACAGGGTTGATCATGCCATCTTAGAGGGCACCTGAAGCTACAGCCCCCTCTGAACATGTGCCACACACCTCACCAGCTCCTCATCACCTGTCTCAGAGCCCAAGTTTTAATTTGAAGTGCAGTGTCTGACCCAACTGAAATGGAATCCAGGGAAGGTCGAATCCTATTAAGTCACCAGACCATAAAGCAGAAAGGTATAAAGTTGACAAATTGCTTCTCCCAGTGGCAGCAGCTGTGAGGCACTCAGCGAGCCTGGGCTCTGACCCAGGAAAGGGCCAACAGATATCCCCTTCTATTTCCTGGGAACTGGTCTCAATGTGCAACGAACTCCCTTTCCAGAGTGAAAGGGCTTAAGTGTTTAACAGGTAAATGTTTCATATCCTTCCCTGTATTTTATTTTCCAATTGAAATAGAGCCTGGGCGTACCAGGTCATGCCAGCCTGGGCATGTGGATAAGTCCACAGTAACCCTCAAAAAAGGGAATTCTGCTCATTGTGCACCAACTTAAAATTGCACAAATCTCAGCATCCTGCCCTTTTTCCCCACAGACAGTCCTGGGAGGAGCTGAGGTTGTCAATCATGGGTCCCTGCAAAGAGTTGCCTTTGCTCCATTGGGGTATGCATCATGAACCTCTTTTCATGCTCTATGAGCCAAGGTGATGTTTCCAGGAGGAGAGAAATTAAAGAAGGGAGGCACACACTTTGTACATTTCACCTACATTACCCCATAGATCCTCCCTGCCATGTAATGTCAATATCATGGTCTCCATTGTAAAAACAAGCCGAGAAATGTCCAGGAAGGATAATTACTCATCCAAGGTCAAACTGCTAGTATCAGGTTAAGTTAGGATACAGGGTTCAGAGTCTTCCTGATTAAAGATCATATTTAGTCCATTATACAACACACTTTTCCTTGTTGCCTCCAAAGCCCTCATTCTACCCCAGAATTGCCTCACTGAAATATAATAAGCAGCATCCTCCATCTGACGTGTACTTTCTTTGTCCTCACAATAAAATCATCCATTCCATTCCTTTTAATGGACCTTTCAACTTTCTAGAAACACACTCCTAAGAGTATTGTCAAGAAGCTATGCTATTGGTCCCCAGGTTTCAGTCTTGGTCTGGAGCCCATTTGACTAAGGGAACTCTTACTCTTGGCCTCACTGTGATGCTGACTGTCCCCCACCATTACTACCCCACCTCAGCTCCTGCACGTGTTCCCCAGTTCTCATCTCAGGCCGCTTGATCTGATAAGCTATTAGGAAAAGCTTATTCCACTGAACTGCAAACTTTGCTAAATAAAATTTTGAAATGGTACTCCCAGGCTCACATACCACAGCTAAGGGATACTTTTTCCACCTGAGCACACTAGTAAGCTTGGTAAGCCTGTGTTTCCTCACCTGTCAAAGGGGCAGTAAGCATGCCTCCCTCCATGGGATGCTTTATAGGTTCAATGTTGGTCATGTCTTAGGCATATAAAATGCTCAGTAGTAACTAGTACAGAATAAAAGCTCAATATGTTAGGCCCCATCTTCCTCCTCATCAGCTGCTCTCCCTGGTCTGAAGTTGCTCATGTTGAGCATCTCCACTACTTGCTGCAGTGGAAGATTAAAGGATCAGTTTGGGCAGGGGGTTGGGGGACATACACAGGGTTAAGTAGCCCTGGGCTCCCCTCATGTTTCTCAGAAACTAAGCTAACCCTGTCATTCAGACCAGAGAAAGGACCCAACATCAGCCACATAAACTCAGTGCTGCTCACATTGAAGGAGACGAATGTGCCCAGCTCTCTTACCTTGAGGCTCTAATCTTTCTAGGGAAGACTTTCAAGATGACCCATCCCTCTGGCCCTCCAGACACTGGAATCCACTGGGGAAACCTTGTCTTCTCAAAGAAAATAGAGACAGAATTGGGGCCGCTGCTCTACTGACCAGCTCTTTCTCCCTTCCTAATTTCCCTATTGTAGTTAATTAACATAGGCGAGAATATCCATTCTTTCATCCATACTTATTAGCTCATTATTCAAATAGATTGTTTAACTCTACCCAGGAGATTCTAAGTTCTGAGTTCTTTTAGAATTATATCGTAATGTTTTAAAACAGAAACTTCATAAGAAAAAATAATATTCCAACTCTGTTAGATATGTTGGATAAAAGCTGACGTTTCTGTCCATTCTACTGCAGTCTTTGCATTCCTTTATGCCATAAGAATCTACCATGGCCTTATATATCAGGCAATTTTCTAGGAGTAAAGGATAGAGGCAGTTGTGCAAATAAATTCAGTGCAGATCCCAGAATCAGAATGGAAGTATTTGCATGGTGTGGAAAAAGCACGGGGAAGGGTGAGATCAAGTCCTCCTGAAGGAAGAATAACTCCATGTCATTCTACTCTTAGAAAATGTCTTCCTCTTTCAAGTTGTGGCTCATGAATCACCTTCTCTGGGAAGCCTTTCCCATTAACAATTTAAAGTTTTAGAAAAGTACAGTAAATTCCAGAGACTGGGAACAGGGTCACTGAATTTCATCTGAATTTCTTCTTGACAGATTTGGAAACACAGTTGCCTTGAGCATGAGGAAGAAGAATCTAGGAAACCCTTCAACAGCATAACAAATATAAACAAGAAACTCCCCAACTCTTTGGGAGTTTCAGTGGTCTTGGAAATTTCCAGGCAGACCACATTCTGATGCACCTCCACTTCTACTGTAAGTGGTAGTCGGGGGTTCTTTGCTGGGGAAAACTCAGAAAGCTTGGTCATTTGTGGCCTATCTATCGTCATTATGACATTCAGCTAGTCACTCAAGATGAGAATAACTACCAACCATTTTAGCCAGGGGCTGCTTTTCTTCAGAGAGCAACAAGGAGCTTCTTAATTTTTATAAACACTCCTTTTCTTAATTTTTATAATCATTCACTATTGGTGCCTCATTTAATGCCAGAAGACATCAAGAAAAATCCCATTTCCCTTCTAATCTACACCATTCCCGTGACCACATGGGCTTAAGAATTCAGATGCAGAATGAAGGAAGACACTCATCTCTGCTTAGTCAAGCTTTCACAGGTCCTAATTGGATGTAGGAAGATATGATTATTTTCACTAGCCTGTTCTCTCTACTGAATGTAAAAGGAAAGACCCAAGACTTGTCTCTCACAAAGCACAGAATGAGGCTTTTCTCTGAAGTTCCCTTATCCACCTGGAAACAAGACCCTCAAAGAGGAAGACAACTGGCTTCCATCTTCCCCCAGAAATTTCAATATCTATCACAGAAAAGAAGACAGAGAGCTGCGACCACACCTAGGTGGACTTTCTCACAAGAAAATGTGCGCTCCTCAGGATCATTCAAATTCCAAAGGGAGACATTTACAATTAAATTTCTGTCCGTGGGTTTATTCACTTCCCCTGAAAATCATGTACTCCTATGCCCCCTACTTTCCTCTTCCCAATGAATAGCATGTTTAAGTGTCAACCGTCTAGTTTTTTTCTGGAGTTTTCATATTTTGTATGACTCCCATGCACATGTGTATATGTAACAAATGTTATGTTTTTCTCTTGTTGACCTGCCTTTTGTTATCAGAGTTTCAGCTATGACTTCTTATGAGGGGAGGAAAGGAATCACCCCCTTACCACTTGTACACAACCAAACTCCACATCCTAAAATTCAATTATCACTGAACTTCACAAGGCAGCAAGGCCCAGTCTTATCATCTCTCCCCTCCCATATCTTCCTCCCTGTGTCTCTTATATTGGTAAAGATTGCCATCCAGTCCTTTACTTCAAAAACCAGCATGCCATTTTACAGCTCTCCCACACATCATCCCCAGTTTTCTTGGATACATCTTCTTAAGATCAATAATACTGTACCTACCACATTTTGTCTACCCTCACTGCTACGACATGGTTCAACTCTTTAACACTTTATGCATAAATTTTTTGACTAGATTTTCCAAAGCGTTCTCCCATCATAAGCTTTACCTGCTCCTCCCAACCTTTCCCAGTTGTCATAATAAACTTTCTCCAATGTAAATCTAAGCCACTAAAATCTTTTTTTCTTTTTGAGACAGAGTTTCACTGTGTCACCCAGGATGGAGTGTAGTGGCACAATCTCAGCTCACTGCAACCTCCACCTCCCAGGTTCAAGCAATTCTCCTTCCTCAGCCTCCCAAGTAGCTGGGATTACAGGTGCCTGCCACCACACCTGACTAGTTTTCATATTTTTAGTATAGATGAGATTCCACCACGTTGGCCAGGCTGGTCTCGAACTCCTGACCTCAAGTGATCCACCTGCCTTGGCCTCTCATAGTGCCAAAATGACAGGTGTGAGCCACCACACCTGGCCTCACTAAAATGTTTACATTTATGTCACCCATTTCCCTTTACATTGCCCATTTCCCTTCAGGATAAATTCCAGGCTTCTTATACTCCCTAAAGACCCCTGCATAATCTGAACCTGGTCCTACTCTCTGCCCCCTCCCCAAATGTACTCTAGCCTCTGATGTATGGAAATATGTACACCCCTTTACCATCAACCTTCTTTTGCTATTTTGGTTTTATGTTTCTGCGGCAAGTGCCTCACAGCAGGATTGGGTTTTATCTCTAAAGTTGAGAATCGCTGTCTTCTAAGTGAAATTAACTCATTCATAGTATAAGTACTTTGACTTACTGAAACCAACATTCTCCATTTGCCACTCTTTCTGGTCATTTTCTTATCCTTTGTTCCTTCCTTAAGTTCTATTGCCTGGAGTTCCTCTGCTTTTCTTCCTTAGGCCTAAGTTTTTAGTGGTCTGGGGGTTTGTTTTTCTAATTCTTAACCTTACATTTTTTAATAAAAATACTTAAACGTAGGCAATTCTGAACACTTTTAGAGATGATCAGCATCTAAATTCTCCACATAACAAATCTCAGCGTGCTGTACATTCCATCTGCCTCCTTTACCCATCCCCAACTTATTGTGTATTGGAATCAGCAGAGATACTTTAGTCAGAAAATTTATTTTTAAAAACTCAACACATTTAAAATTAAGATTTTTTTTCTGGTTTATTTGTTCACCATTGTTTCCTTTATCTGACTTCTTTCTCTTATGTTTATTTTTTCCCCTTGTAGATTAGTTTCAAGGAGACCTGCTCATGGTAAATTTTCCAAATCTTTGCACATCAGAAAATCTGTTGATTTTACTCTCAAACTTAAATCATGCTTTTATTGGGTACAGTGATCCAGATTCAACATTATCTCCCTGACATTTGAAAATATTGCTCCATTATCTGCTGTATTCATCGCTGCTGCTGAGAAGTCTGTTGTCAACCTGATTCACATCACTTTATAAGTAATTTGTCCACCTACTCTACCATACCTCACTCCAGAAGCTTTCAGAATTTTCTTTAGTGACATAAGATTTTATCACATAGTGTCTTGCATGGATTTAATTATTCATTTATTCTTTTTACATGACATGAAAGAATATTTTTCAACCTAGTAACTTACTGGATTATTAAATTCTATGAATTTGCTTTCCATTATGTGTTTGAATTCTTGCTGGGTCCACTCTGCTATCCAATTCATGTGCTGGTGTTTTTTGTTTCAACAAACCAATTTTTAATACCTTGGATCTCTACTTATTCGGGCTGTGTTTATTAAGGGCTGCCAAACTGAGCTCTAAAAGGCATTCTCATTAAATGGAAAAGTTATACTAAACTGAGCTGTTATCTGAGATGAGTAGGTCCGAAACAAATGTGTCTAATTTAATGCATCTAGTTTACACTATGCAAGGTTGTGAAAGGCCTGGGCAATTCATGGTTTTAAGTCGTCAGATAGAGCACGGGAAGGCAGGGAAACTGTAGATCTGGATGAATTTCTGACCATGTTCTTCTGTGCTGACCATTCAAAGACTCCACCCTTTCAAAACTTTTAAGTCAAGGTACAACTGGTCATACGTATACAAACCTCTGAGAAAAGTTAATGACAAATCTATAGTGGTGAGGTTTCATTAACTTGTAAAGAGAGTGCAGTGTTGACTTCAGCTCCTGTTTATTCTAACAAATGTGCCATCTTTATGTCAAAGTTCCTTTGTTCTTTCTGTAGCATTCTACCGCTCCCTCCACTGCCTGGCTTTATTTAGGTCTACAGAGAAGATAAGTGGATGACCTGTCACGAGCAACCATCTACCGCAAAGAGCACCTTACTGTAAAAATATGCTAGATATATTTAGTGCTGCTTAATTAGAATTAGCTATCTTGAATTCATTTCCTTTTCTTTATGATGAGGTTTTAAATAAAAACCCAAACACTCTATGTTTGTATTTATTGCAGGGCTTGAGTTAGGTTGAAATCTGGATTCTCTCACCTTGAGCAAGATGTGTTACTACTCAGCCTCAGTTTTCTCATCTGTATTCTCAAGAAAATAATGTTTTCCTCACAGGGATGCTGGAAGGATTGAGAGAGATGATGTAGGTAAAAAACTTTAGCACAGTGCCTAGAAAACAGAAAGGTTCACTAGATATTGGTGTAATGAATCAGTTAATGAGGACACCACTGGCAATAATGAAATTAAGTAAACAACCATATTGATACTGAGTGCTTTTTACATACTAGACTTTGTGTTCTGTGATCTTCATGGATTAACCATGACAGACAAAGAGGTTGGGAAGATACCGTTCTCATCTTTGAAAGTTAGCTCTTCTCAAAAATTAACGTCTAATTAACATTCAGTAAAACTTAGGCCTACAATCTCCATTTTAATAAAGCCTGCATTTTATTCTATTTCACTTTAAAATTATTGAATGATTCCCAAAATAAAATACGTCCAACCAGCTTTGAATTTCAGATAAAAAAAGGATAATTTTTTAATATACGTATGTCTCATATACTCAGACATACTTTTTTTAGTGTAAGTATGTCTCATATATTAAGACATACTTATACTAAAAATTTATTTATCTGAAATTCAAACTTAATTGGAAATCCTGCATTTTTATTTGGTAAATCCAGTGACCCCAGACCCTAGGAAATGCAACATCTGATGTATGTGTGTGTATATTTGTGTCCGGAAGGAAACAAAATCTTGAGCATAACGTTCAAGGTAGTCGGTGTGACAACAGGTCAGAATGACCTCCTGAGAGATAGGATTTCCCAAACTGATATCTAATTCGGGGCTCGATAGCACCTACCCATCCCTTCTCTCAGTTCTGTATCATCTCCCTCATGGTAGCCTTTTCTTTTCTTCCATATCCTTCAGCCAAGCAATAGTACAGTCGTAGTTATTACTTCTCCCGTTAGATGGTCAGGAACTGTATCTGTTCCATTCATCTCTGAATCTCTCTGCCTAGCAGAGGGTCTGGAAGATAGTAGGTGGTCAATAAATTTGAGCTCCTGTCTATAAAGCTTGTCTCTATAACTTGTGGTGTTGGTATCATGTTATAGTCTACTCTTTATTCATTCCACAAAATTTCATTGACCATGTACTATTGCCAGACTCTCTGCCAGGCAGAGGGATACAGAAATGAACAAAACAGTATAGTTTCCAACCACGAAATGGAGAATTAATAGCTAACAATGCATGATTACTTAGCTGAGGGCTAAGGATGAACATGGGGGGTTTTAGGTTTGTCTTGCTCTGTGCCTGTTTGCACACCTATTAATGAGATGATTGCATCTACCTCAAATGATTATATTGAGGGGAAAATGTATATCCACATTTATGTCTGTGTCTCTGTCTAGATCTTTCTATATCTGTAGTGTGTGAGTGCGTAGGTGTGTGTGGCTTTTATGCCAGTAAAAGCAAGTGGTAAGCATTAGATTTGCTAAATTAATATCCATTTCTTTCCCTTTCTTTTATATTAGAAAACTACAGCTATCTGTGCTTTGTTTTCAATTTTTCCTGTTTTGTCAGGTGAGGGATAATACCTTGACCAGAAAGGGTAGTGAAGGCCAGAATTATTAGCACATAGACTTTTAAAATTATTTTTTAGAATAAACTTTAGAGAATACATGCCTTTGGCTGCTGAGGGACTTGATCACAGACTCAGGCAAATATTGCCACTTGCACCTTTTAGAGGGCCTCTGAAAATAGGGTGCTAATGATTTGACAAATTCTCTCTACCTTTCCCTTGGAGTCCCCAGAGTTTCAGATGGTTTAGGGGGCAGATGGTGATGAGATTGTGCAGATGACTGTTTTCTTTCATGAGACACATGATGTGTGAGTCTGGAGTCAATTAAAACTCTGAAACTAAATGTCAAGATCCAGGGAATTTGTACAAATATTAGACTCCCTGCTCCTTGGGAGGATGGAGTCTGACACTCTGAAAGATGGCTAGGGAGTTAATAATAACATCTTCTAACACATTGCTTTTGTTATTTGGAGCTCATTGCTTTTTTAAGGAGTTCAAAGTCATTTACCAGTTCAGTATGAGACTAGGTATTAAATGCAAACCCTAGGGTGACATAATGGTTTGGTTGAGAACGTAAATACCCCAAGGTCATAGAATTCCAAAAATGAAGCCATGTGGGTGCTCTCCCTGGCTTATATGCACTGCATGCCCCTGGGAAGTGCTAGTTCAATTATTAAGTGTATGAGTGTGGATGCATTAAACTTGCTATGGAAACATAGTCTTTTTTGTTTTGTTAGAGTGTATTGAAGTCTACAGCCCAACTATCTTCGTGTCTTTACAATCCTTCCAGCATCCTTGTGAGGAAAACATTATTTTCTTGAGATTACAGATGAGAAAACTGAGGCTGAATAGTAACACATCTTGCTCAAGGTGAGAGAATCCAGATTTCAACCTAATTCAAGCCCTGCAATAAATACAAACATAGAGTGTTTGGGTTTTTATTTAAAACCTCATCATAAAGAAAAGGAAATGAATTCAATGAATTAGCTAATTCTAATTAAGCGGCACTAAATATATCTAGCATATTTTTACAGTAAGGTGCTCTTTGTGGTGTATGGTTGCTCATGACAGGTCACCCACTTATCTTCTCTGTAGACCTAAATAAAGCCAGGCAGTGGAGGGAGGGGAAGAATGCTACAGAAAGAACAAAGGAACTTAGAATAAACAGGAGCTAAAGTCAACAATGCGTTCCAGGCCTCAGAGTGTGCTCTAGGGTCCCAAGACCAGAAAGAGGATAAACAGAAGGAATAAAAGACAGTTGTCATCCAATAGCATTGCCCTTAGGTGCAGGAAAAAGACACCACCCCAAGGCATAAATGGACTCCAGTTCTCTGGCACATCCTTTAAGCTACTTGCCCTCCAGTGTGATATTGATCCAGCAGCTAAACGTGAAAAGACCTTAAAGAGGGACAGACAAAGTCTGTAAACTCCTGGGTTGTTCATTCAGTATTTGAGTTTCTGGACTGGGAGAACATGTTGCATGGGGCAGGAGACACAGCTGCAACAGACTGCAAAGCTCTTCTGGTTAAGTGTGGATAATAAAAATAACAACAAAATCTACATCCCCAGTGTATAATTTCCAAAGCTCCCTGTAGTGTAAGTATGATATTCATAATTACACTCATTTTGCTGCTGAGGTCCCAGAAGACCTGAGCAATTAGTTATGCAACTCCCCCAAAGTTTCACAGAAGCAGGTCAACAGGAGAGCCATAGACAGAAGACAGGTACAGGGAGGTGCTAGATGTCAGGCCATTCGGTCCAGTCCCCTGCCCAAAGTGTCAAAGGCCTTGTAAAGAACACTCGCATGCATCTCTCTTTATTTTCTGTTCCCTCTCTCCTTATTGCAGAAGAACCTACCCAAGACCGATTTCTCCACTGATGCACCCAAAGTCCATACTCCTTCACTTATCCATACACGTCGCTCCAAATATTAACTTTCCCAGCATCATCCATTGCACCTTCGCTATTTGATCCTCTCCATCAGCATATAAACATGCTGCTATATTTACAATCACACACACACACACACACACACACACACACACACGCACACACACACGGAGTGGGTGAACCTTCTTCTGACCCCCTATCTTCCTCCAGTTCTGCCCTACTTGCCTATTCCTCTAATATTGAAAAGATGGGTCTCTGTATGGATATAGGATTAGATAGATATGTGAGAAAACAAATCTATTAAAAGGTTAATGATAGAATCTAAATAGTGTGTATGTGGGTATCCACTGTGTACTTCTTTCTTTCAAGCTTTCTGTGTGTTTGAAATTTTTCTAAGTAAAATATTGGGGGAAAAGCTGTCTCTATTTCCTCTCACCCTTTTCTTTCTATTCTCTCTAGAAACTACTCCAATATGTCTTTCATCCCCATTTCTTGTCAAAGTCTCCAATGACTTTTGTGTTGCTAATGTAGTGGTCACTCTCCCAAGCCTCATACTGACACATGGGCAGGCATTTGACACAGGTGGTTACTTCTTCTCCTCCACTCAACCACACGCAACTTCTGGGAGGTCAATCTGTCTTGGTCTCCCTCCTAGGGAGACCCAACATCTCCCTCCCCCAACCCTCTCCCAACATCTAGACTATAGTGAGCCACAGGACTCATTCCCAGACCCCTTTTCTATTCACACTCCCATGCTGAGCTCACCCAGTCTCATGACTTTAAATGTATCTTTGCAGATGACCTCCAAATATATACCTTTAACCCAGACTTCTCCCCTGAACTCTGAACTCTCATATCTAACTGCCTATTCTACATCCTCACTTCAAGGTCTAACAGGCATCCCAATCTTAAGATGTTCAAAGTCAAACTCTTTGTTTTATACCAGCCCCTCCACCCTCACCCAAATCTACTTATCCCCCCAGAGACCTCCATGTAAATATATCCAAGCTGGCCCACTTGAAGGATGGTAGGCCATGCAGAAGAAACCAAGGCACCCAGAAGGACATCCTGCCAACTGCAAGATGTTTGAGTGAGACCATTCTGTCAGCCAGTCACCAGCCAGCCAACCAGCTAATGACAGATGCGTGCATAGGCTTCAGAGAGATCAGCTGAGTTGTCTCAGACTAGAAGAACCAGCCAACCCGCAGAATTACGAGAACAATAAAAGGTTTTTTTCTTAAGCCACTAAGATTTAGGATGGTTTGTTTCTAAAAAAAAAAAAAAAAAAAAAAAAGAACACCTGAAATGTTCTAGAAAGTATGTGTAATTTTAAGGTGAAAGAGTCTCTCTTAAAGAAAGATAATTACCTAACTCTTTAAATGCATGCATTGGGAGCTGGCCTTGTCATACTTCCTTGAATATATCCCTTATTTCCTAAGAGAATATATCCCTTATTTCCTTGAATATAGGCTTTTAAACTGCCCCCATTTTCTCACCCAGGAAACTTCTCATGGTAGGACAGCTTCTTCCAACTATCTTGAAAACTCTTGAGTAGAGCTTTTTGCACACTCTAAGTTGTTGAGATGTCTGAGTTGATACATTCCTTTCTTACACAAACTTCAGACAAGGAAAAGAGACAGATCTACACAAATGTGCCCTCTGTTTTCCTGTTTAATGATGCCATGTGATATCTCCTGGATTGTAAATCTGATTAGTGTGGTTCATGTGGCTAACACCCCTCTATCGTGCATTGATTCACTTTTGAGATTGGATCAAAGTATGCTGAATTATTAAAGACTTAATTTTTGACTCTGGGTTGGATGCCAATATGTTTTCAAAGTGCATCATATTTTAAAAATTCTCCCAGAACCTTTTTAGGAAGCCACTGAAATGTACCAATTTTTGATTTGATCTGTCAGAGTAGCCTGAGGATGTAGCAACTACATAGGCCCCAGATCCTGACCCAGAGCAGTTAAACTTAAAATCTTGCTAGTGAATCAGCAGCCTGCTCTGATTGCTAGAGTAAAATTAACAATTCTCAAGGGCCTAGAAAAACCCCGAAGACAGCTACATCCACTTCTTTTTCCTCTTCTTATTTGCTTACCTCCCCCCTATCACACTCTGCTCTCACGGAAGGAGCCAGGCCTGTGGGAACTCCTGCTTGAACTCCCCCCAGCTAGCCTCAAGTACATAATTCTCACCTGTGCCCCCAAACTTCTCTGTATGACACCTGGTTAATTCTTAATATATGGCATTGCCATTGTAAGTTTATCAGCCATCTGCCCTACTAGCCTGGTATTCCGTAAGGTCAAGTACCGAGTCTTATTTACATCTGCACACCCTATACCCAGCAAGGGGTTCTGCACAACGTGGGTGCTCCAAATAGGCTTATTGATTGAATGAAATCAACAGACTCATGTCTCATTATCGAATATAGAGCTCCCCCAAGAAGCTTGTGAACTGATGAAAATTATACAAGTGTTTGTTACCATCATCGTCATCATCATCATCACTCACTTCATTTCAGTAGCTGTGTTTCCTGGATTTAATTTGTTTCCCCAATCTTCATTATCTAGTTAGCAGTGGGAGGCTGGGCAGAAATCCAGGCCTCTTGGCTCCAAGTCTGTTCATCTTCCCTCATAACATTTTAACCATTAGTCTGATAGAGACCCGCAGCAGTCAACATAGCAAGAGCACAGAGAGGATTCTGGGATCACACAGCCAGGCCATGGCCCCAAGCAACATGTGGGAAGAAAGTTATCACTCAGAAAACAATTACCCTGTCCCATGGCCAGGGGTGGTGGCTGATGCCTATAATCCCAGCACTTTGGGAGGCTGAGGCTGACAGATCACTTGAGGCTAGGAGTTCGAGACCAGTCTGGCCAACATGGCAAAACCCCATCTCTACTAAAAAAATACAAAAATCAGCCCAGCGTGGTGGCTCACGCCTGTAATCCCAGCTACTTGGGAGGCTGAAGCACGAATCACTTGAACCCGGGAGGCGGAGGTTGCAGGGAGCCAAGATGGCACCACTGCACTATAGCCTGGGCCACAGAGCAAGATGCTGTCTCAAAAAAAAAAAAAAAAATTACCCTGTCCCATCATTCTGCTCATCACTCTATTATTTTACCTTTTTAAAATTCTCACAAGAACATTGTGAGGCAGGTAATAATTTTTCAGATGAGGAAATAATGGCAGTGAATTTTCTACGGCAGGCAGCAAATCAGTGGCTTGACCACGCAACACCATTCAGCCAACTCGCCATCCTAGATGTCTAAGGATGTCTCTACCTAGCTCAAGAAGACTTTCTCAAAGCCCTACTTCCAGGCACAATAGAAAACATGAGTATCTATTTACAAGGCCAACATTACTGGAGGCCGAGGAAAGAAGAGGCTGATATTAGGAAAAGCAAACAAAAACAGACCAAAAAAAAATTCAATTTTTTAGGACCAAGCAGTTCTTCAAAACAAAAGGGAAACTAAAGTAGATATATTTCGTGAATATGAATCTGTCATTATTCAAAGTGTCTGAGCCTTTTAACCTGAGAAGGTTTAATGCTGTGTTTGACTCTGCTCCCGGACCCAGCATTTCACAGACAAACACCTGGAGAGTGTGGCTGACATGAGAGGAAGATATCTCCTCAAGGTGGCATGGGGCATCCAAATATTGCATGGAATATACTTATACTAAAAAATTATTTCTCATTTATCTGATATTACAATGTAACCTAGTATCCTGCATTTTTATGTACTAAATCTGGCAACCCTACATAGGTACATTTTTGACAGTGAGGATGCTCTACCAGAAGACAGGTGCTCCTGTGTCATTGATCAGAACTGAGACCCATGTCCATGCTGGCTCCAACCTTCAGCAAGGGGGTGGAGCCTGCATAGGTGACTTGGATCACTATGGATCATCCCTTTGGGCCTCCTGGAGAACACGGACATGAGTTAAAACGAAGGGCTTGGGAGACATAGAAGGGGAAATGGGAGTCGGAAACGCAATCAGCCCCATTACCATCATTATTACAGGGGCTCCAGAGCTGACACCCTCCTTTCCAGCCCACGTATCTTAGTTCGTGGTCTGACCTTGCTATGGAAGGAGTTGGATACATGAAATGGGATGACCACCAGCCTGCATCTCTCTTTACTTCTTGGCATGTCCTTCAGCAGCGACTGCTTCACATCCTTCACGTTTTTCAGGACAATGCCTCAATGGTCCTGCTGTGGAAGGAAAGCTGCTCTGCAGGAGTCAGAAGACATTATTCTCTGAGTGCTGGATTCAGCTCTGGATCACGTATACCCGTGGGCAAGCAAGCTTGGCTTTCAAGTCCTCTCTCAACATCTCTGCAAAAGGGAGTGTTCATTGTAAAGAACTTAAAGTCCCTGTTCACTCTGGCTATCTTTTAGCAGAGTCACGTCCTGGCTCTTCCCACCCGAATCGAGCTTTGACATTGCTTAGAAGCCTCTCATTTTTTTGATTTTTTAAATCAAAATTCTAAAAAATGTCAAATATATCCTGGGCACTGTTTGGTACGCATTGCTGATAAAAGATGCACAAAGTGTGCTGAGCACACAGTCCAAGAGAAGTGATAGATATACAAACAGCCAAGTACCACTCAGTGTGGGGCATGCCATTGTAGAATTATAGAGAATGTACTGGAGGATCTCTGAAAAAGGAGGTAGCAAATTTCTCTGTCCCAGGGAACCTGGGAGGAAGTCAGAGAGGAGGTGATTCCTGAGCTGGGTCTTTAAAGATGAGCAGGGTTTCACCAGCCAGCGAAGAGCCTGGTGTGTTAGGATAGCAAAGGGAGGCTCCATGTGGACAGAAAGAAGGTTCTGATGATGAAGAGAGGTAAAGGGCCTACTTGCCTAACCACAGGGACAAAAGAACAGGATGGGCTGAGCACAGTGGCTCATGTCTGTAATCCCAGCACTTTGGGAGGCCGATGTGGGCAGATCACCTGAGGTGAGGAGTTCAAGACCAGCCTGGCCAACATGGTAAAACCCCATCTCTACTAAAAGTACGAAAATTAGCAGGGTGTGGTGGTGCAGGCTTGTAATCCCAGCTACTCAGGAGGCTGAGGCAGGAGAATCACTTGAACCCAGGAGGCGGAGATTGCAGTGAGCCAAGATTGTGCCACTGCACTGCAGCCTGGCGGACAAGAGCAAAACTCTGTCTCAAAACAAAAACAAAAAAAAAGAAAAAAAAAAGAAAACAACAACAACAAACAAGAGCAGGATGCATCCAGCGAGTTTTGTGCACACCTACAAGACAATTATTTTTAATGCATTAATTCTTAAAATGCTTTTGCTGGCAGCATTAATTCACTTAGGTGACACTGAGGCTTCTTAACAAATAGCATTGCCAGCAATGCATTTCATAGCGATGTGACTCAGTATCCTAGAACAGTACTTAAACACAATGAGAATGTGTCAACCCATACGCACTTAATTCATTCACAGTGTAGATCCCAGCAGAATGGCCAAGTTCCACAAGCAGCATTCACCCTGCCTTTCCATCTCATAGTGTTTCATAACATCGTCAACCTAAATGAGGTGCCTAGAAGGACAAGTGGTGGTTTTCAGGTTGAAAATCAGTGTCCATTCCTTCCCATGGGAAGCTGACATCTCATTTTTTAAGGGTGACATGCCATTACAAAGACGCATTGAAAGGTGAAAATTCGTGCACACTCTTGAACATCCTAAGTGGCACACAAGCTAGAAAGAAACCCTCATTAGGTGTAATGACTCTTCTACCTTGAAATGCAGGGGAAGGACGTATACTACAAGAAAATAGAACACGTGTTGGATAAATATAAGCACGCTGTCAAAGAAACCAGAACGGACAAGGTTTCATTTGCTTCACATCCACAATAAAACAAGCCAAAATATGGAGCCATATGTAGGTGAGCTTAGGTTTAGTTAGGAGCTTTCTTTCAAAAATGACCATAGCACAGTGCAAAAGCTACCTACATTGGAGAGAGAGGGGCATTCTGATTTTTAGCAAGTGCCATTTAGTTATCATTGTCATCATCACTGGCAGGGTCTGGGAATGACATTCACCTGTCTTGAGCAAGCTAAGAGCTTTCTTTGAAAAAGCATTCCCAAGTGAAGGGGCTTTATAATCTCCACACTGAGGTCAGGAAACAGAAAGATGGCAAGACATCGTACCTAGGGTTACACAGCTAGAGCGTGATTGCACCTCAGTAAGTCCAGGTTTCCCTGAAACCAAATGGAGCATCTTTCCATGGAAATCTAGAAAAAGTAACTTATTTTCTCAAGTTCACCAGACCCTGGAGGGGTTGCAACTTGAACCAGGAACCCCATTTTTCTGACTGAGTTCAGATTCTGCCCTTTCAGTTTGCTGGGAATAGCTCCCTCTCTTAAACCTCCTGACCATTTTAAACTTTTGGTCAACTTTCCTTCAACAACTCTAGTCTCTGGTATTTCTGCTTTCTATGTGAAAGGGAATAACTTGATAACCTTTAAAATCCTTCTTTAGAGAAGAAAGAAATAGCCATTTATATTCCTGCTGCAATCCTCGTGGCTCTGCCTGCCTCTGAACTGGCTTTCTTGGCTCCGTGATCCTTAGGCTTTGTTAACAACCTCTCTTTGAGGTTAGGGTGAGGAATGGTAATTCAGCTATTCACAGGGGCTGCCGGAGGCAAGCCTGAAAGGTGTCCAGAGAGCCAGCAGGCAAGGGCCATGCTTTCAATGGACAAGGGCAAGAGTCAAGAGTCATTTCCCCATGTGGTATGTATGTGAGTGTGAGAGAGAAAGAGAGAGAGATGAGAGAGACAGACAGAAGAGAGATCATGGGAGGGGCAGGAAAACATCAATATATGCCCTTCCAAAATAAATTTAACTTCTAGGCAGACTCTTAGTTTCCAAATAGGCTTATGGAAGCTTCACTTTTCCCATTTCAAAGCTTCCTGTTGCATCCAGCATTTCTAGAAACACTCCTTTGTAGAACAGCAGCACTGTAAAGAACAAAGGGACACCATAAAATAGAAATTGGGACACAACACATTCTTTTCCAAACAGCAATATATCAAAGGCTTGGTTCTCATCCCATGAGGGGAGAGGCTCCTAAGGTTAGGCATGATTTGAGTATTCGCTTCCCACCTGCATGCTATGATCTGAGAAAATATAAAAACCCAGCACAGAATTGCCAGCACTCTGAATGTACGAGGAAGACTAAGACCAAAACTCCAAGAGTCGTCCCTGTGGGTGGCTGGCATGTCAGAACTCAGTGACCCCATGCTCTGACTCTAGCTTTTAATTTTCCCTTTGGGGCAACCCAATTTGCTTCACATTGACACCATTACAACAGACTCTAGGCTGTGGTGTCTTGTTTTCTATTTAAGATCTCTGTCCAGGCATTCATCTCTTCCTTTGTTCCTTTTCATATAGTTAAGACAGGCTTTCTTTTCCAGAAGACTTTATTGAACCCTAAAAGATGAAGAATGGAACATAAACTCAGTGAACATAAAGGCCACTAAGGTGAGCCTGGGTTTGGAGGCAAAGGGAATCTGTTTTTACCTGCATGTTTCTCTCTTGTGAAACTGCTTTAAGCAGTGGCACAAAAGAAGACCTTATGCCAAGTTCCAACTTGAAGCTCATCAGTTGAAGCTTGGATGCATAATGTATACATACCATGGAATATTATTCAGCCTTAAAAAAGGAAGGAAATTCTGATATATTCTACAACATGGATAAACCTTGAGGACATTATGCTGAGTAAAAATAATGCAATCAGAAAAAAACAAATACTATATGATTCCACTTAAATGAGGTACTTAGAGCAGTCAAATTCATAGAGACAGAGAGGAGAATGATGGCTGCTAAGGGCTGGGGGAGAGGGAGAAATTGGGAATTATATTGAATAGGTATAGTTTCACTGAAGTCACTTTAAAACAATTATGGGTTAACCATCTTAACGCTGAAAAAGTGGCTAAGATTGTAAATTTTATCCTATATGTACTTTACCACAATTAATTTTTTCAATTGAAAATGTTGAGTGTATTTCAACAATGATTTTGACTTTTTGGCCTGGTTCCATTGCCTTCATTGATGTTGGACTCTTCAGATCCCACCAATAGGGATCTAAACTACAAGTTATTTTCTCGACCTTGTTAGAGACAAATGAGATTCTATATTAAATGATTTAAACTGATTTTTTTCAACTAATTTTTATGTTTAAACAACCAAACTCACTACTCCAGTGAGTGTTTGTCATTCAAATTAAGAATTGGCCAGGCATGGTGGCTCATGCCTGTAATCCCAGTACTTTGGGAGGCCGAGGCAGGCGGATCACCTGAGGTCAGGAGTTCAAGACCAGCCTGGCCAACGTGGTGAAACCCTATCTCTACTAAAAATACAAAAATTAGTGGGGCATGGTGGTGGGCACCTGTAATCCCAGCTATTTGGGAGGCTGAGGCAGGAGAATCGCTTGAACCCGGGAGGCAGAGGTTGCAGTGAGCTGAGGTAGCGCCATTGCACTCCAGCCTGGGCAAAAAGAGCAAAACTGCATCAAAAAAAAAAAAAAATTAAGGGTGCCTGTCAGGGTAAGCACAAAACAGAACTGAGGCACTGTGGCATGAATGACTTTCAAGAAGGTAACACCAAATGAAGAGCTGGAACGAAGAAGATCTGCCTTCCTTTCTATGAGTTAATTATCTTGTCCATTTATTTTTCTAGTCATTTAATAAATAATATTTTGCTTATCGACCTTTTTTAAAATCTTGGAACAATAAGAGAGATACTTTCATTTCTTCATCCAATTTCAAAGCCTGAGGGAAAAAAGACATGCATGCACAACTAAGTAATCAACTTTAGGTTCTGCTGACATTTATTAAGCTCCTACAGTAGGCTAGGAAACAGGCACATAAACGTACATGGCCATGAGTTTCTAATTTAATTCTGTTTCCTAACCAAACTGGATCAAAAGGCTATTGTTTTTCCTACATCCTCAATAACTCATTTAATTCCTGTATTAATCTATGTTTCGAAACACCCACCCTGGTCATCCCTTGTCCTGTCTCACCAAAATTATTACTCCTGCTCTGTTGCAGCCACACATTTTTGTGGAGTTCCATGGACAGGTTAGGGGGAAGAGATTTGGATGTCATCATGATCAGTAGATGACTGCTCAAGAATATAGATACTAAGACCACAGGAGGGGTGAGGAAGGAGCCTTGAAGATCCCCAGAACCCAAAGAAGTGGGCAGAGAAATAGAAGGACCAGAAGGGAGAGGAGGGAATTACCAAATTCAAGGGACAAGAGTTTGGAGAAGAAAATGATGGGCAACAACATCTAATGTTGCCAAGTAAGATAAGGAGTAATGTGAGTCCTTCAGATGTGATGCTTGGGATGTTCCTTGGATTTTAGAAAATCACTGCCTTAGACTCGGGGTGGTGAAAGTGATAGTGACACATGAGTAGAATGTAGTACAATGAAGCAAATAAATGTGGATAGTTCTCTTAAGACAATTGACCAGGAAATGAATGAGGCATCTCAAAGAAAAGTAGTCTCAAAGGGAGATGAGTGGATCCAACGTTTGGAGGTGCTTCTTGTGGTATCTGTTGTTGAAAGTGACTTTTGTAAATGGAGTAATTTTGAGAGAGAGGAAGAGAAAGAGAGAATGAGAATGAGGATATATTCAAGACTCAGGAATTAAAAATGTGGTCAGAGGAGGGAAGATTCCTAGGGTGATGATGGGTGAAAGCCAGAACCAGGAACACACTGAATAGGAGAAAAACCGTTTTACATAGAAAAAGTGCACCAGGCTCAACTCTCCTTCTTCCGTAGAGCTCTCCATCTAGACCTCAGCTCGCCTAATGCCAATCCCCTTTCTCACTGTTGCAGAGCCATGTGCAGGGTGAGTGCAGAGCAATTATTTGTAGAGAACAAGAACAGAGAGATGATGCTCTGCATGGCTCAGAAACAACTTCTGCATGAACTCCTCTTTGGAGGCCTGGGTGTGTTGAGCCAGTTCACTCCAGCGTGGGCAGCAGATGCTCCAGCCCCAGCTATGTCTGCCACTCTCTGAGTCTCCTTCCTTGCTTCTCTCCTTCCCATTTAACTTCCAACTCTCATATTTCTTGTGCATTTCTCCTCTTAAGGACAGAGACACTGGGTCATTCTGTAATGTGCTGGAAAAATCCACAGTCCTTAATAAAAAGGCACGCAGAACCTTTCTTCCCCACAGCAGGGATAGCTGAGCAGTGCTTGGCCAGGCACAGGGAGGGCCATCTCTTTATCCCCTCCCCTTCCCTTGTCCCCCAGGGGGTACGTTCCTGGAAGCACTAATGGTTCTTAAGTTCAGGCAGTGTCCAGCTGTGAAGTGAGGCTCCATTCTTCAAAGAAGTCAGCAGCCACCTGATCTGCAGGAGACAGGGGAGAAATCAAACCCTCAACTAGAGAGAGAGTGGGTGGTATACTCTGGTTGCTGGCTGCAGCCACCTGCCTCCCATTCGTGCAGCTGGGACTGATGGACCCAACCAAGAGGTTCAGCCCAGCCCCTGGAAGAAGAGCTGGCCCCTCCCAGAGGGCATGACTTCCTATTCGTCAACCTAGAACTTCACCATTGTCATTGACCCTGATCCCAAGCCTCCTCCTGAGAACTCAGTTTCTTCCTCATGCCAATGACAACTGCAGCCTATGTCCTAGACAACTGAGTCCCTAGACGTCTGCTGACCTAGAGATAAAGCCCTTTCTCCCCCTTGCCTTCACTGTCCGCTGTGTAGGAAATGCATCCCACCCCTACTCATCGGCCCTATTCAGGAGTCCCTGTTCCTGCTGCCTCAGCTCCCCAGTCTAAGTCACAGACAGCAGTCTCCTCCTGCAGTCTCCTTGCCTGGCAACCTGCCCTGACACCACCCTAACACCGAGGGGGCCTCCTGAAGCTGACTGCTCACCTGAGCCCCACCACCCATGACCAGGCTTCCTAATTCCTCAGGTACCTCAGTAGCCCTGTCCACAGGGTGGCTGGGAGGCTGCAGTGAGATGGAGAGGTAGAGCAATGCCTCAATGCCTGCACGTGTCCATGGTGGGGGCCATTGTTGTTGCTGGTGTTTTGCTCTTGTTGAGGGCAGATTTGGCAGCCGTGTATCCCTCACCCCCAGCTCCCACTTCAATCCCGGAGCACACAATGTGCCCCTAAGGCATTGCCCAGCTGGAGACAGGCAGACAAGCCTAGATTTGAGTCCAGACAGACTTGAGTTTGAATCTAAGCTCGCTTATTATCTGTGTGACTTAGAGCAAAATCACTTAACCCCCTGGAGCCTCCGTTTGTTCCTCTATAAAGCCTCCCCTGTGGGTTTCATGGGATAATGAAACGAGATGACATAGGAAACACACCTGGCACTTCTAGGCATTGAAAAGAACCCTGTGCCTGTCCTGTCTTCTGGAAAAGTAGGCAGGGCCACCTGGCTTTGATCCAAGACCACCCCGGGGATTTCCCCAGGAAAAGACTTCAGATGTTTTCCCCAAAGGGAACCACACATGCCGGCAACACACCCAAGTCTGCCTCCTTCACAGGCCTGGGGATGTGTTTGATGTAATCAACAACTGCCTATGCCTGTGAGCTGAATCCCGACACATAGGCTCACTTCCGACAATGGGCATATGTTCCTCCAAATTAAATGGGAGCCTGGGGAGCAAATGACTTTTGTCAGGATGTGGGGTCAAGAACTGCCCTCCTGTTCTCCTACAATGGGTTATTTACAACTGTGTGTTTCTCCCAGTGCTGCTTGTCAGCTGCTAATGGCATCCTATTAAGGAAGAACTGGAAGGAAGGACAGCAGAGGCCTCCACCAGCCCCCGCCCACTGAGAAGGGGCTGAGACGAAGTGCAGGGTGATGTGGAAAAATTCAGGCTCTGAGGTCTGACTGCTGGGGCTTGATTTCCAGCTTACTAGTTTGGGACTCTGGGCAAGTAACTTTATCTCTTTTGAGCCTCTATTTCTTCATCTGTAAAATGGCCATTATAACATTATGAGAGATGGGAATGCAGCAAAGTGAATGGCATGGTGCTGACATTCCACAATGCCGAGCAACATTAAAATTAGCCGGAGTTGAATGAGCAGTACATGAGTTCTGGGGTGTTCTGTAATGGAAAGAGAAGGAAGGCAATGGCAAGAGAAAGCACCTACTCTGTGCCACTTTTACATATGCTGTTGTATTTAATCCTCAAAACAAGCCAAAGACGTGGGTACGTTATTGCCATTCTTTTTTTCCCTCCTGAGATGGAGACTTGCTCTGTCTCCCATGCTGGAGTGCAATGGCGCGATCTCGGCTCGCTGCAACCTCCACCTCGCAGGTTCAAGCAATTCTCCTGCCTCCACCTCCCGAGTAGCTGGGATTACAGGCACACGCCACCACACCTGGCTAATTTTTTGTATTTTTAGTAAAGATGGGGTTTCACCATGTTGGCCAGGCCGGTCTCGAACTCCTGACCTCGTGATCCACCTGCATCAGCCTCCCAAAGTGCTGGGGTTATAGGCGTGAACCACCACTCCCAGCCATTATTGCCATTCTAAGGGAGATGGCTGAAAGGCTCAGAGAGGTTAAGTGACAGATTGAAATCTGCATCAGTAGCAAGGGATGTGCGGCCACATGTTTATGCCTCCTGAGCCCCTCTTTCTGCCAGCATACTGGGGGTGCTGCAGGAGGACTGGGAATTCACAGGTGGGCTAGGCTGCTGCCTGGACAACCTTCAAAGGAGACAGGAAATGAGAAAATGGGGCTGACTCACTAAGTCAGGACACCCATCCAGGACAAACCCGGAAGACTCATGAGCAGGCCTGCAGGCAGTTCCTCATTCCCACATCCCACTGCTTGGAGCAGACAACAGCAAGGGAAGCCATCTGGAGGTTAGGTGGATGCAGCTAGGTCTGCCAGAATGATCCAGATCAAAAAGCCTGCACATCCAGCTCAGCCCTCTTCCAGGGTCTAGCCAAGTCTCCAGCCCTTCCTGCATTCCATTCCCTGTGCCTGGAACACTCGACTTCCTTTGGTTTGGCCAGTTCCTACCTGTACTGCCGGTCTCTTGTGTAACATGCACTTCCCTGAATCCTTACTGGAATATCCAATGTGGATGAGCTACTTGGTCCTGGGCTCTCATAGCATCCTGCATTCTGCCTGTCCTACAGACCTACTCTCTATCTGATTGGCTGCCTTCTGCCCGGGCTCTAAGCTCCAAGGGGAGGACTGTGTCTGTTTTGCTACCATACAGTGTTGTTAATATCAGTATCCAATGATTTCATCATTAAAGGAGATGACGTGTGAAATCCTCAGGACACTGCATGATGATGTGCACATGGGTAAGGAGTGATGATGGAGGTGGGCCAGCTGCAGTTCTTTGCAGTATTGTAGGATATAAGCTGTTTATGGACATGCTTCTGAATTGATTCATTTGTTTGTGCATTTTTGGCACCAGGCACTGCTATACAGAAAAAAAAAATCCAACAAGTGCCAGGTGATACCACAACAAGTGGCAGGTGATTCGCTGGTGGGACAGGGTGTCCTGGGAACTCAAAGGCAAAGTGTGGGTCATTTTACCTGGAACCAGCAGGAAAGGCTTGTCTGACAAACAAGAAGGTGGGACTTTCTGGACATTGGAGAATCATTATAAAAGAAAGACAAGGGAGAAGTTAGTGAAATTTAAAGCAGTTCAGTTCCAGAATTATAGCATATTCACACATTTTACCAAAGCCTCAAGAACACCAACATCTTGACCATGGAGAAAGTGCAGAGGGATGGACTTAAAACTTCATCCCTGCCCTGTTTCCTTCTTGGTTGGGAGTCTAGGTTGGGCTGCACTGTAACCTCTGCCTAATGTTTAAATCCTGAGTTTTGGTGAGTATTGTTATCACTGACAGTTTCTGAGACAACTGCAGCCCTCTGCTTCCTGCTGTGGCTGAAACATGACAAATAGAGACCTTCCCTGGGGAGGGGGTTGCTTCAGGGAACCCCTCCCAGGTTGAGACTGTCTTCCTCAAACCACCCGTCTCCCCCCAGAATGACCTTCCTTCTTATTCAGGTATGATTTCTAAAATGACCAGACTTTGAGCTAAAAATACAAGTGCTTTATGTTCCTCCGTGGGGGGAATAAAAGACAAGAGAATCTATGAAAGTAACAAGGAATTTCATCCTTCAGTGGACTTTAGAATGGATACTTTAGACTCAGCCATCCATAAACATTGGGTAATATCATACTCTTGTAGTGCAGAATGAATTCCACAGAACAGGCCACAAATCTGCATTAGACCAGCAAGGGGGGCTCTCTGCGAGCATTTAAAGATCTAAGGGATGACTGGCACCCTCTGTGCCCAGCTAAACAGATTTCACAGGCAAGAGCCCATCAATCAAATAGCCCCAACCCTGGGCGACATTCTGCTAGGCCTTTGCAAAGGGGAGAAAGCAGGCCATTAGCTCGGGCAGCTGGAATCAGCTGGGGACTTAGAGCCAAAATCCTGCTCATGTCAGACACTGCTTGTGACCTGCCTGGATCCCAGTGACTACATGGCTTGCAAGGCCCCGGGTGACCTGGTACCAGCTGCTGCCTGTGCATGATCCTACCACCCCGCTTCCATTCTCATCCCAACTCAGGGATCGCGGCATCCTGTCCTCCTCTCTCCATCCTCCAGAAGCCCCAGGATACCTCACTTGCCATTCGCTGGGCCTGGCTCAGTCCTTCCCCTGGCTTTCAGTGCTGAGCTTCATCATCACACCCTCCAGGAAGCTCCCTTGATCCTCAGTATGGATTAGCTGCCTTTTCTGCAGTGACATGTTGATTCCAGGCAATAAACGCCAAGCCTTTCACATGCTCAGTGCCACCTTTCTCTCCAGCCTCGTCCTCGCCCAGGCATCCTCCCCTGCTGCATTAGCCAAGCTTCCTGATACACACTCACATCTGGGGCTTCTGCCAAACTGATGAGTCCCTCTTTCCTGAGCCTGCCAAGATCCTTCTCTTGTCTGAGCCACTGTCCATGCAGCGCCCCTCGGGACATCCTCACCTTTGTCAAACTGAATTAAAGAATTAAAGCCTCCTCCTCAGTCTCCTTCAAAAATCAGCTCAAATATCACTGCTTCCCAGAAGCCTCCCCTTACCAGGACCTGCAGAACTGTTCTCCCCTACCTGTGCCCCTCCCCTTGGCCCCTGGTGCCCCTCAGGTCTCCTCCTTGCCTCAGCAGCAGTTTGCCCCCAAGCATGTCCCCAAGTGAATGGATAAGCATCCATCTCAGCTGATAAGCATCTATCTCAGCTGGGCCTAAACCACCCTTAATATCCCTGGTATCTGCCTAGCTCCCAAACACACGGAAACTTACCACACTCTGAAATGAACAATAAAATAAAAGGGCTTCCTTCTCCTGCTTTTATGAGCTAGTAACTTTATCAAGAAGAGGCTTGCTGTGGCTGAAGGTACCATAGCCTTTACTTCTACCCCTGCACTCTCTTTAGGATTAAAGAGCAAGGCAAATACTGCCCCAGATTGATTGCGCCCAAATGCAACCATCTCCTGCCATTTTAGATTTGGGAAAAGGAGGTACAGTACATTTCATAAAGCCAGCATCATGCTGGATTTGCAGTATCTACCAAGCCCCCCTGCTAATTGTTCTACGTTCCTTATCTCTTTTACACCTCACAACAACTTGATGAGCTAAGTTCAATTGTTCTCATCTACAGAGCAGGAAACAGACAATGAGAGTTTAGGTTTCTGCCTGGCCAGGTCACGAGAATGCTTGATCATCAAGCTGGCGTGCAGGCTTTGAGCTCCAGCGGCCTGGGTCCAGAGCTGGAGTTCGGGACTGCCACGCTATCCCCACCTCTCTCTATTGGGATTTCTTCGGCACGTATTTGGATTCTGTTGGAGCTCAGAGAGATTGCACAGCCTGTACACACTTAGATCAACTTGTTAGCGGCAGGGCTCACTCACAACAGATCTTTTTCATCCCTCCTCCCCTGACTCATGAGGCTGACAGAGTGGTATATTGGATTTCCAAAGGCATCTTTCAGTAGAAAAAATATTTTCTTTTGATCACCCTCTCTTCCCCAAGTTGCAAAGGTGGGAGATCAAGTTGCCAACCGGAATTCCATTCATCAAGGAGATAAACATCAGCTATCTACTCCCCCAGTGCTACCATCAAAGAGCACATGTCAGCTGGTTGGCAGCTAGTGGCAGGACAAGGAGGCCTGGGACTGAGACTGGGGGGGGCCTGTGTTTGAATCCAGTCTCTGCTACTACCCTGCCACGTGACCTTCGGCAAGCCACATCTCCTCTTTTGGCTTTTGTCTCTCCGTCTGGAAAGCAAATGTGAGTTCCATGAACAACTAAGTTGACCGAATAAATGAACTGATGAATGAATGAATGAATTATACAGTACAACCAGCCATTTTCCTGCTCTAAGAGACTATGACTCTAAAATATTTTTCTAAAGCAGAGCTCATTCTGTTGGCCCAGCCAGAACCCCAATCATCTGTAGTAGGACCAGCATCTAAGTTTCACATTATACCCACAATCTCTCTTTAACTGAGAGAGTGATTTAAAGCACCAGGACTTTAGACCCAAAGAGCAATGTGAGGTCTGTGAATGTTAAGCCTCTCCTTTTTCTCTTCCCATTTAAACCCAGCTCCAGCTCCATTCACCCACAGGCAGCCAGCATGGTGCAAGGGGCTTTCTGCAGCCGGGGCAGTTGACCTGAGCACAGCTGACCTCTCAAGGTCTCCCCTGGCTCCAGATCCTCTGATTCAATAATAGTCCCTGTGAATAATAGATCTGCTCCCCGACACTGTGCATGATAAAGTGACCTGATACAAAGTCCTATTAAGATAAATCACATTTAAGTTTAGGAAATTATATGTTTGAATCCTGTAATTTAATGTCACTGTGATGCCTGAGAGGAAGGAGAGAGAACTCAATTAGAGGCTAATTAGACCAGGCAACTCAGGAGGCCTTGGTTGGCTGTCTGCCTCTGCTGAAGGGAACTTAAGCAAAGCTACCCAAAATTCCTGTACCTCTGCCTTAGTTTCCCCACCTTAAGATGGGGATAGCCCTTGTGAGGGAAGTAAAGGACCTTGAATAAGACAGAAAAGGTGCCAGGCACAGTGGCTCATGCCTGTAATCCCAGCACTTTGGGAGGCTGAGGCAGGCAGATCACCTGAGGTCAGGAGTTCCAGACCAGCCTGGCCAACATGACAAAACCCCAATCCAGGCCGGGCGCAGTGGCTCACGCCTGTAATCCCAGCACTTTGGGATGCCAAGGCAGGCAGATCACGAGGTCAGGAGATTGAGACCATCCTAACATGGTGAAACCCCGTCTCTACTAAAAAAATGCAAAGAATCAGCCAGGTGTGGTGGCGGGTGCCTGTGGTCCCAGCTACTCGGGAGGCTGAAGCAGAAGAATGGCGTGAACCCAGGAGGTGGAGCTTGCAGTGAGTCGAGATCGCGCCACTGCACTCCAGCCTGGGCGACAGAGCAAGACTCCGTCTCAAAAAAAAAAAAATCCAAAAATTAGCCGGGTATGGTGGCATGAGCAGTTAATCCCCAGCTACTCGAGAGGCTGAGGTAGAAGAACTGCTTTAACCCAGGAAGCGGAGGTTGCAGTGAGTCGAGATCGCACCACTACACTCCACTCCAGCCTGGGAGACAGAGCGAGACTCCATCTCAAAAAAAAAAAAAAAAAAAAAAAAAAACTGCTGTGGTCCATGGGTGGGCTTCAGAGGGTCTGTAAACTCTGCACCACAAAATGCAAAATCTATGTGGGAGTTATGTTTACAGAGGAGTAGATCCCTCAGAGTTTCGTCAGATGTTCAGAGGTAGGCAGAGCTAAAAACGCTACAAACTACTGCTTCTCTCAATCCTCCCCTTCAGCAGAAACTATTCTAACATCTCTCCTTCTCCAACCAACAGCCTTTGCTTCTCTCACTTCTGGGATGCTTTGCTCCTTCCTGTTGTGGCCCCTCTTGCTAAAATGGCTGGTCATTGTCACCATCCTACTTCCTCCCTCCTCAGAATCCTGCCATCGCCACCATCCCCCTAAAACTCCCTTCCCAGGGTAACTATTGGCCTTCTAAGATCCACCTATTTTTCTTGGCATCTTTCCAGCGTCAGCCCCTGTTTGCAACTGCACTGAATCCCTGACCCCTTTGGCTTCTGTAATCCATGATGTTGCCCTTCCAGATCACTGCCAGGCAAGCACTCCTTGCATCTCTCCTGGGCTCAGTCCTCTTCCTGCCCCACTGATATGGCTTGGTGTTCCCAGGCTGCCCATCCAGCCTCTCCAGACTGAGGGTAATCATGTTTAACACCCGCTTGGAATTCTTCTTGATGACTCAGACCCATGTATGCAACTACCTCCTGGATTTCACAGAGATCCCTGAAATTCAACATTCAAGAACAAACTCAGTCATTTCCTACCCCAACTCATGCAGCTGAAATAACTATAAACCTGGTTGCCACTGCAGGAAATTTTCTCCTGAACTTCTCCCTCCATCCCTGATATCCTATAGGACCACACATTCTGAGGCTTGGGAGATTTCCTGCTGAGTAGAGGTGACTAGAGAGAGGAAAAGTCTGTCAGGGCAATCATGAGGTCAAGGTGCCCTTGGAGAAGCAATGTTTTGGAGGGAACTCTGTACCGGAGTGGAGGTTCCACAATGCACAATGAACACAAAAGGGTGTGAGGGGATGGGGTTGTTTAGGTCACAGGAAGGACATGAAAGCTGTGGGTCCAAGAAGACTTGCCCTTTAAGTGGTGGTGGTGATGAGTAGGGCCAAGGGCAGACTGGGATGTGGAGAAGGATGTAGATGGGATAAATTGAAGTCCAGGGTCAAAGTGGAATATGGGTGCAAGGTGTCTGTAGTGCTGCCACAGTGGTGTTGTCCTCCCCCAACAATCCCCCACCCCTGGTTTCCTGGCGAAGTCTAAATCTCAGTGGGTGAGCTAGTGGGGGAATGAGAAAATGACACTTGTCAAGGGATGCAATCCCATAATAGCACAGCAACCACCAGAGCTTGAAGAAGGGCCCTTTGGGACAGAGCGTAGGCAGAAGGCAGTGGCAGGGGAGGAATGACAGGAACAGGACAGGGTTTCTTGGTCTATAGTAGTTAATATCTGTTGAAGAAGGTCTTCCTTTATGACTGCATTGATCAAATGATGATGAGATAATGGCTACTGTGATAAAAAATAATCAAAGGAGAAGACCTCTTTACATAGCACTTGCTTAAGCTCAGTGTAGCTTTAAGCTTTAATAACTTCAGAGAGATAAATGCTATAAATAAACAAAAACAGTATTTGAAATTATATTTCTTTTTTTTTACATTTATTTGGTTCTGTGAATTTTAAAAAACAAGTCTTTAAATTTTTTGCAGCCCCTCTGAACATAGCAAATATTGACTGAAACAAAAAGAATTCTTTTTTTTATTTTTTGAGGTGTATTTTCGCTCTTGTCACTCAGGCTGAAGTACAATGGCACGATCTTGGCTCACTGCAACTTCTGCCTACCAGGCTCAAGCTATTCTCCTGCCTCAGTCTCCCAAGTAGTTGGCATTACAGGCACGTGCCACCACACCCGGCGATTTATTTTTTTTTTTTTGTATTTTTAATAGAGATGGGTTTTCACCATGTCGGTCAGGCTGGTCTCAAACTCCTGACCTCAGGTGACCCACCCGCCTCGGCCTCCCAAAGTGCTGGGATTACAGGCGTGGGCCACTGTGCCCAGAGTGAAACAAAAATTAAAATGAAAAATTTATAAATGCACAAAACTAAAGATTTTTAGAAAAGGGTAATACTTCAACTTTCAAATGATGTGTTTTTGTTAAGTGTATAGCATGGGTGCTTCTGAAATTATTAAAAGTCAAAATTACACTCAAGCTTTGGGAAGACTTTATTTTAAAAAAATCATAATATTCAATCTTCACAATAGCTCTCTAAAGGTAGGTATTACTATAACCATCTTTTACAGACAAAAATCCAAAGTTTGAGTGAGGTTAGGAGACCTGCCAAGGTTGCTTAGGGAGGGATTCTGGAGCTCAGTTACCGCCTCTTGTGACCAAAATGTAATGTAGCCTAAGGAGAGATTTGGGAATGATGCCTCCAGCTCATGGGTTGGCCAAGTAGTTGCCTTATAAAATAGTGAGGAGTCTTTCTGACAGAACACGTGTGGACAGAGTGCAAACCAGAGGAAAGTAGCAAGCTGGCCTGGGGGAAGATTATCTCACAGAGGACCCCTCCGGGGTGCAGCCAGAGACAGTGCGGGCCAGGATGGGAGGGGACTGAGCTGGGTTGTTTATCTTTGTCCATATGGGCTGCTGGTGATGTTTACGTAGACTGCATGGAGCTCTTTGGGTCGGCTTTAACTGGGGGTATGTAGACCAGATAGGGAAGGATGAAGGGAGGGTACAAAGAAACCCGAAGGGAGATCTGGGCATTGAAGGAGCACAAATTGATGAGAAATGTGAGACCGGGTGAGATGCAAGCTATGCGTAGCTGCTCAAATATTAATCAACAATATATTTTAATGACATAAAACACCAGTGAGCATTTGAAGAAACATGAAGGGCTTTGGATACTTGAATAATGGCATTGTCACTTCGAGATTTTATGGTCTCATCTTTGGCAAGAGCTACAGCAAAACCCTAAGCAAATAGTCAGGGTGCTGGGCATGAGCTTTGGAATGTGAGTCAGCAGCGGCTCAACAGGTCCCTCATAATAACAAAGCATCTGCCTCTCCCAAAGTCACCCGGTTTCTTAGGATCATAGCACATCTGCAAAGCCCACAGCTAAATGGCCTCTTCTGTCGGCACAGGGTCAGGCCTGGGCTCAGAGAGCCCCATGGAGCTCTGCTCGCACATTAGCTGCTGTGTGACCTTGGGCTCAGGACAGAACCACTGGAACTCAGTTTTGAGATCTGTAAAGTGGGATGACTCTAGGTTCATGGTAAATGTCAAGGAGATATGAGTGATAGAGCCCACACAGGCCCAGGCACCTGGTGAGCTGGGGTAAACCATCTCTAGAACATTATTACTGTGCCCAGCTATTGCTCATCTTGGCCACTTGGGGCTGCGGCTCAGGAAGAACAGCAAGGGATCCAGCCACACAGCTCGCCTTAGAGGGGCTGGCCTGTAGCCCAGGTCTCAGAGAGTCAGACCAGTTGTTTTTCCCTCAGCTGTAAGCAGAATTCTCCCAGAAGGACCAGCCAGCCCTGGGTTGAGCAGAGGAGACATGGCTTATTCCTCGTATGATCTGGGAGAATTACTCCTCATCCTAGGAAGATAAAAAGGCATGAAATGCCTTTACTAGACTATTTACTAGACTCAAGGTATAGTAAAGCTCTTAACATCAAGATGAACAGAAACAAGAGTTAGGGGCTGCCTTCTAAAGCTGACCCAAGACAGGAAGGATGGCCACAGGTAATTAAAAGAAAGAAATACATCACCCTTTACACACCCACAGTGTTCAGAGGGCTTTTATCGGCAATGCTTTTGTCCTCCAAGAAGAGGCCCTAAGGAGAGGCTAAGAACTCTAAGTAAGTTCATCACACAGAGTCACTAGGCCCCTCAGTGGCCACTGTGAGATAAGCAAGCCAAGACTTGCTGTGCCTGATTCCCAGGGCCTCATCTGTGCTCTACAGAGCTACCTCTATGGCAATTGTCAGGTCAGAGAGACACAAAGACCCCAGCCCAGGGCACCTGAAAGCCATTTCCAGTCTAACATTCCTGATAGGAGAAAGTGAATGAGCAGCACACCTGGGAGGAAAGAAATGGCAGGTCAGGGAGGCTCGTGGCTTCTGGCCTCTGTTTCCACATCAGAAAGCCTGAGGTAGCAATGATCGCTGCCTTATAGGCAGGCCCAGCATGGACAGTTGCTCAAGCAGTGCACTGCACCTGTCCACCTGGAGGTGCCACATGTGCCAGGCACCCCTGGAGCTGAACAGTGTTTGAACTGTTGAACAGTGGTTCGACCAATCTCATTAAGAATCTCATGAGATTTCGTTAAACCACTTTGGGAAAAGTCAAAAACTATGCAACGATTAGCCATCATCACAATACTTACCAAAAAAAGTTTTACAATTACCCTGCCTACACTGATCATCTCTTTGTGGGGCCTTAACCTCTGTAGCACTTTCTCTACTGTCCAATTAGCAATAGCGACAAGAAAAAATGCACACGATATTTAAACACAAATATTCATCACTGCCCCCCAAGACTCTTCTATCATCTGTTATAATTCAGTATTTCTCAAATTTCCATGTATATGTGAATCATCTGAATTTTTTTAATGGGATTCTGATGAAGAGAGGTAGATTTAGGGAGTAGGAGAGAAGAGGGGTGCTGAGATGCTGCATTTCTGACAGGTGTCATGGGCCTTGCTATGCTGAGGCTGTTGCTGCTGCTCTGTGGACCACACTTGGAGAAGAAAGCCTATAACTCCCGCAGCACCTAATGTTAGCATAAGGGATGTTTGTTTTTCCTTGGTTTTTTGAGAACCAGTTAGAAATGAAGGGCCACAAACTGAAGCCTGCAGCCCAAATCACAAAGCTGGAAATATTTACTACCTAGTCCTTTAAGAAGAGGCTAGATGACCAAGCAGTTAAGGTGAGACCAACTTGTATTGAGTGGGGGTAGGAGTCAGAGGGAGAGAGACAGGAGAGAGAAACACATTGAATCTGAAATCAAACACACTTTGATTTGTATGTCTTCTTTTGAATAAAGGTCTGTTCCTGTCTTTTGCCCACTTTTTAATGAGGTTATTTGTGTTTTGTTGTTGAGTTGTTTAAGTTCCTTGTAGATTCTAGAGAGCTTATCTTTGTTAGTCATCTTTACAGCGAGATGGTAGGTTAGACCTCCTTAGGCTTCTCTGTTGGCAGAAAAAAACAGATATATTCCAGAAAGCCATGGAGAGTCCATCCTGGCCTCCAATATAGAGATGTGTCATAACTGGCAGAAGCCAGCATCTTCGCAGGTAACACTATAGGATTCAGATTATTCAGTCCAAGATGTTCTGAGAAATGCAGTTGGCCCAAGCTGAGTCCAGAGATGTGGCCAAGAAGTCCCTCAGAGATCCAGTTCATTCTGACACCTGGCTACCAAGTGAAGGATCCAATGTTAAGAAGTTGGTCATCAATAACTAGAAAAACCACTTGTGGTTATTTCAGTATTCCTAAAATACGTGGATTTTGTTTGTTTGTTTTGGTTTTTGACCCTGTAGGCTCCCAGAGCCAGGCTATAAGTTAAAGGTCATCCACTCTGCTCCCACTATGCTCCCAACTATCAACAACAATTGCCTCAACCATGGTTTTGACCGGGTGATTTCAGCCTCCACTTGAATACTTCTCATAATAAGGAGCTCACTACCTGTCTTAATCTGTTTGTGTGGCTATAAAAGAATACTTAAGACTGGATCATTTATGAAGAAAAGAGGTTCATTTAGCTTATAGTTCTGCAGGCTGACAAGATCAAGGGCGTGGCCGTGGCTCCTGGCTTTTGTGCTGTATCACAACATGGTGGAGAGGGTCAAAAGAGAAGCAAACCCATGCAAAAAGGGGGGAAATCTGAGGGGCATCCTCATTGTATAACCCACTCTCATGGGAGCTAGTCCATTTCCAGAGAACTAATCCAGTCTCATGAACATGAACTCAATACCATGAGGAATCCACATCCAATGATCAGAACACCTCCCAGCAGGCCCCACCGTCCAACACCACCACACTAGGGATCACATTTCTACATGAGTTTTGGTGGCAACAAACAAACCATATCTGAGCCAGAGCATTCCTACACACACAAATGCTTGTGTGACTCCATTTGCAACAAAGTTCCTCTTTGAACTGAATTCAAACCCACTTCCATGCAGTGTCCATCCACTGGTCCAAGTGCCATGTTATAGAGTCAAAGAAAATGAGTCTAACCCTTGTCATCCCCCACAGAACTTCAAATCTCTTTTCTGGGGTGACTTTGGATAGGTTGCTTTATCTCTTGGGGCCCCTGTTTCCTCGCATCTAAACTGGGGAGGTCCCAACTGGACACACAGAATGTTTGTGGGGGTCAAAGAGGTAGGGATGGCCAAACTTTCATCCCCAGTATCTCATATAATGCTCATGCCAGCTCTGTGAAGTAGAAATCGGTTATTCTCATTTTTAAAATAAGGAAACTGAAGTTCTGAAGGGGAAGCGGCTCAGCTGGTGAGGGCAGGGGAGGGCTTCAAATCCAAGCACATCTAAAGCAACCTCAATGCTCTGTGGAACTCGTCATTTGCCTCTTAGGAAAGTAGGCGACCAATTTTGGGACAAGGGAACTTTGGGACAATTTGGGACCAATTTTGGGACAAAGGGTTTCTCAAATTCTGGACCTGGAAATTCCAAAATGAGCCCCTGAAAGCTGGAAATAAATCAGGTCAATCCCAAACTCCCTTTGTTTAGAAAAATGAAATGTTTTTATCAACTTCTTCAACAGGAAATCTGATTTCCATCCTTGTTGCCACTTTATCATTTCCTCCCAGCTGTTATCGAGATCACAGCTTCAAAGATGGTTAAATGTTTGTCACATTTAATATTCTTGTTCCCATTTTTCACATACGGGAAGCTGGCTGGTGCTCATTGGAAATGCTGGGCTGAAAACGCAGCTGCTTGTGCAACTGTGTGTGCAGGGGCGGAAGTCCAGAGAGCTGCCCAGGTGTCTGCCTTGGTGACGGTGGCATCAGATGGGGTCTTTGAGCCCTTGGGAACAGAACCAGGACATACAAGAGCTGAGGCTGGATACTAGGAGACCGGGGGACACAGAGCCCTCCTGTGCATGCATCTCCCTAGTGTTCCATCTGCCCAGCTCTTGCCACCCACCACCCTTCTTTGTGAAAGCATCAGCATCTCTCACCTGAGTATATCAAGCTCTTCCTTGAAACCAGTGTCTGTGGCTCCAAGCAGACCTTCTGCAAACCTTTTCCCACCCTCTCCACACAGCCACTAGAGTGATTTTTCAAAACCCCAAATCTGATCATGTTACATCCATGCTCAAATACCTTCAGTAGTCCCCACTGTCCTCTCAGGATAAATTTCAGACTCAATAACATATCTCAATAAGGTCTGGTCTGCTTGACTTCTGCCTCTTCTGAAGCCTTGCCCATTACCATGGCCCCTGCTGTCTAAGTTCCAGCCTCTGAGGCCTCACTTCTGCTCCTCTGCCTGAACTCTCTTTCCAACTCTCCAAAATGGCAGATTAGAGATGGTCACAAATTCATTGACATTTTTCCATCAACAGGTGAGAATATGTGTCCCCTCCCCTTGAATCTGGACAGGCTCTGTGACCAGTGGGGTCCAGGGGACATAACAGTGTGGTGGTTTGTAACCCTTGGGCCTTAAGAGACTGGTAGCTACCATCTTCTCTTTCTCTCTCTCTCCCCCCCACCCCTCTCTGTCTCTGCCTGGAGCTGCCATGTAAGAAGCCTGACTGCTTTGCTAAAGAGATAAGAGGGGACTTGAAGAGAGTCCCTGAGACTACTTAGAAAAAGGGGGCCCACTGAGCCCAGCCTCTCAACAGTCCCTACCAAGGCAATATGACCAAATGACCACAATTGACAATTGACACCCATAGACCAGAAGAATCACCAAGCTGAACCCAATCCAAACTCCTAGCCCAAAAAATTGTGAGAAATAACAAGATCATTGTTGCTTTAAACTTCTAAGTTTTGGCAGCTAGTTACTTAGTAACAGACCACCTAACCCCTTTTTCTCCCTAATTTTGGGTAACTAACTCATATGCATCTTTTGGCTGAGATGTCATTTCCTCTGGAAAGCCTTTTCTGATGGCACAAGGCCATTCTTGTTGCCCATAGAAGTCTATTCCTCTCCCATCTCAATGTGCCTGGTTGCTAGCTTTTGTCTCTCACTATCTTTGGAAGTCCCCAGAGGGCAGAGTACCATGCTGCTCTGCCTAGCATTATATCTTCATCAGGGAGCACAGTCATTGCTCAATAAACATTTCCCAAATGAGTGACCAAATGAACAGATAGATGAAATCACCTGGGACAACTAAAAGGGATTCTGATTAATGGTAAGAGTTAAGCCAAGGACAGGAAACAAGTTTCTAAAATAGTCCCACCAAATAAGTCTCTGTGGTGATTGTGAAGGAAGATGCATACATTATGTCCAGCTTGAGGAGGTTGGGTTTATAGATATTCCAACAAAAACTATGCAGCCATTAAACATCAATCAATATCTCAATACATGAAAATCAATTATGGGATAAGGCAATTGCCAACTCCTCACCCCTGACCACCCCCCCCACCACCCCACGCCACAGACACTTGCATCCACCTGAACACAAAGCCTAATTTATTTGTTCATTCTTTATTTCATGCATTCATTTTCTCAAGAAGCATTTGTCAAGTGTCTCCTGCATGCCAGATACTTTGTCAGTTGCTGGAGATATAAAGCCAAAAGACACAATGTCACAGGGTCCATGATAGGCAGATGGGGAGCACCAGAACAGACTCGGTGTCAATCAGGGAAGGCTGTCGCCAGCAGGTGATGTGAGATGAGTTTTCAAGAAAGATAAGCATTACTGAGAGGAGTTGGGTAGGAGGAAGGAGCTGCCGAGACCTGCATCGTTTGCCCTGAGTCACCAAGGATCACAATGCTCATGGCTGATAATTATGAAATTAAAAGCAGCAGGGGATTGAGGATTTTAGGAAAAGGAGGTATCCTCAGTGGTGGTACAGAAGCAGATGCTGCTTAGAGAAGAGAAAGCAAACAGAGGCAAAGCCCTCCTGGGCCCAGTGCCTGCAGTGTGGTGGAAGACTGAGATCTGTTAAAGAGGGGGAAAAGAAAACTTTAAAAGCTGGAGGCAAGACTCAGAGTGAAGGCTTAATTAAGGAAGCAGGCATTTTAGGTTCACACAAATAAGCAAATAGAATCCCCTTGGCCCCTCCTGGTCATCGGCAAGTAATTGCTTTAAAGCTGTGGTTTGCTCTGCTTGGACGATCCTTAAATACATGTTGATAAAAGTAATGAAGATATGAGTGAGTGGAGAGCAGGCTGCTCTCTGACAGTCCAGTGCCTCACTTGTCCTTGGCTATGTGACCTGAACAGGTCACCGTCTACCTGCTGGGTCTCTGTTTCCCTCCCCTACCCACCCCAGAGTATCCAAGGGTAGGGAAATTGGGGGGTTGTTAAATCAGATGGGTCCTGAGTCTCCTCTTGTCTGGGAAGTGCTGGACCCAGTTTGATATAGTGGCACAAACTTTCTCTTTGATTGAGACCCTTTGAACTTCATATCTCACCATCATCATTTGCTACCTGCATGATCTTTGGCATAGCAAGGGAGCACTTTGAACCTTGTTTTTTCTTACCTTAAAGTGGAAGTTTTAATGCCACCTCCTAATTCCATGGGGATTAGGAAAAACAAGGTCCAAAGTATCAGGACCCAAAAAGTTAATCACGTTCTCCACAGGAGAGTGGCTGATGTCTACTATGGGGAGCTGCCCAAACCAATCATTGCCACTAGGGTCTCAAGGAGACAGAGTAGTATACTCACAAAATGACCAGGTGCTGATACTCACTGTTCCAGTTCCTGGAAGATTTTTCCTCCCTGTCTTCCGTTTGCATAATTAATAATCCCTTCTGGCCCTTCATAAGACAGCTTGGGAGCTGCTTCCTCTTGGATATTGCCCCAGAGCCCCCAGGACAAGGTTGATTCTCCTGCTCTCATTAGGTCCATCAGGATGTATCATAACTACCTGCTTATCTGTCCTCCCATCCTCCCTCCCCACCACTCCTAGGTCTGGAAACTCTGAAGACAGGGACCATGCCTGTTTTCTTCACTGATGGATCCCCCATTGGAGATCTGGCACATTGTAGCAACTCCATGACTGCTATTTCAATGCATTTTTTACTCACTCCAATGCTATTTAACTCCTGCGCTGCCCCTAGCTAACTGCATGACCATAGGCAGAGCAAACCACATATCTTTCTAGTTTCACCTGTAAAATGGGCTCACTACAACCTATAATATTTAAGCAGCAGGTATTTGTACTGGCTGTTCCTGCTGCCTAGAACACCCTTACTTCCCATATTCCCCTTCCTTCACTGCTAATTGCTTCTCACTCTTGACAACATTGTTTGGGAGCCTCTTCCTCTGAGATGCTGCCTGTCCTAGCCTTGTAGGACAGTTATCATCTGATAGACCACTCAAATACCACCAAGAGAAAAAGATACTTCTAAATAACCTTGACCCAATGTTTTTAACCTCTGGGAATTTTGAAAGCTCTTTTTGACTTAATTGGCATAGATTTTACTCACAGGTTACTCTTGGGCATGTATTTTAAAAATTTATAAATGAATTAAATTGGTTAAAGTATTCCTACTTTCTTTATATTCAGAATCACTTTTCAATGCCAAATAATCAAATATTTTTCCAAACAATACAACCTTCTGTGTCATCAAGATCATTGGTGATGCTGCATTTCTTAAAATAATCCTTAAAATAACCAAAAAGTCATGTTTTCTGAGTGATTAATCTGGCTTTGCAATTATGTCGTGCATGTCTACTATTGATGTCTGCTTTTGGAATATTGCTATTTTGAAATACTTCTGATTCACAACCTCTGCCACCCTCTCTCCACAATCGTTTGATTCCTAGGGACTAAAAAAAAAAAAAATACTGTGCTATTGTTTCTAGGATTTTCTTCCAAGCTGCTGACACCCATTCTGTGAGTTCTGACAGGGTTCATGCAAAGACAATGATGAGTACATCATAACACCGCATGGCCAACAGTAATTATAAGACAACATCAATTATAAGGCTTAGCCTAATTTTGAGATATTAATGAATGAAAAACTGTGCATCTTGAAATTGAATGATAGTACTTTATGGAATTGTTCTTAGAATGAAAGCATGACTTTCTTGAAAAGCCTCTAGGGTAGTACCTTGCATATGGTGGAAACTAGAATTATGGTTTTTCTTTTCTTTTCTTTTTCTTTTCTCCCAGCCTGTAAATGTTGCCTCTGATAGTAAGTCTCCTGACTACGATGAGTAGCTGATGGATGGGAAGGGGGGTTCCAATACACAGAATGAGCATCTAATGGGGAATGGGAAAAAACTAGAGGCCATGTGAAACCCTGTGCTTCTCAGTATACATCTACAGTGACCACATAACTTGTTATCCAAACCAGAACAATGTTGAGAGTAAAAGAAGTTGCTTTTAATAATTTAACTGGAACCAGGGGCATAAACTGGGGCCAACCCAGATGAGCCAGGATATATAACAACCTACAAAAGTCCATCTTCCATCTGGCAAGTACAACTGAAATCAGATGCAAATTTCTCTATGCTTAGACTTGGAGGGTCTTCGTCCAAAACCTGGAAGGCCATGAGATAAATGATGGGCATGCAGGTACTCTTGGCTCCCATCCCAAGAAGGCTTAACAAACACTATATTCCAAAATTGGTTAAAGTTCAGTGCCACTGTGTTGTGGGAGATGCTCCCCTTCCTCAGCTCTTATTCATGGTGCAGAGAAAAGGAACCACATTGACGATGGATCTGCTTCTATCAGATAAAAATGGGAGGAACAGTGAAAGATCATGGTGAGATATTGTGCAGGATTTCAGTAGGATGCTTTAAAAATATATATTGGAGAAAATGAATTTTTCACTGGCTAAAACGTATCCATTTACAGTCGGAACATCCATATATTTATGAGTGTTTTAGCCCTCAAAATAGTAACCCAGGACAGAATAACAAACAGTCTCTTAATAGCCCTAATTTATCAGGCTCAGCAGTTTAAGAAAAATAAATAAAAAGAAACAGGAATGCAGGGGGTGGGGGTGGAAATGAAAGCTGGAATCTGAAATACTGGAAATGGTACTGCCCAAAAGGTTATTCCAAGTCTGTCTTAAGAGAATGCATCCTTAGCCCAGAGAAAGCCTTTTGAAAGTGGCTTTAAAACCATCTGAGGTTGGACCCTGAGTGGGTGAGGAAAGGTAAGGATAAACAATGCAGCCTGGCCAGGCACGGTGGCTCATGCCTATAATGCCAGCACTTTGGGAGGCTGAAGCGGGCAGATCACCTAACATCAGGAGTTCAAGACCAGCCTGGCCAACATGGTAAAACCCCATCTCTACTAAAAATACAAAATTAGCTGGGTGTGGTGGTGCGTGCCTGTAATCTCAGCTACTTGGGCGGATGAGGCAGGAGAATCGCTTGAACCCAGGAGGCGGAGGTTGCAGTGAGCTGAAATCGTGCCATTGAGCTCTAGCCTGGGGAGCAAGAGCGAAACTCCGTCTCAAAAAAACAAAAAAAAAAAAAACAAAAAAAGAAAGCAGCTTGACCCTTGTGAAGGTTTATTTTATTTGGTTAAACATTATTCTGGGTGTTTCTGGATGAGATTAACATTTGAATTGGTAGACTGAGTAGAGCAGTTTATCCTCTGTAATGGGGGTGGGCTGCAATGGAACAAAAAGCTGAGTAAGGGAGAAGTCACTCTCTCTGCCTGAGTGTCTTCAAGCTGGGACATTTGTCTCCTCCTGCCTTTGGACTTGGACTCAAACTGGAACTCTTCCATCAGCTCTCTTGGGTTTCTAGCTTGCTGACTGTAGATCTTAGGTTTCTCAGTCTACATAGTCACATAAGCCAAATTCCTTATAATAAATCTATATTTAGGAGATCTCTCTCTCTCTCTCTCTCTCTCTGGGATATCTATCTTTTTGAGAAAGGGAGAGAAAGAAAGATCTCCTATTGGCTCTGTCTCTCTAGAGAACCCAGACTAATACATATTTTAGTACTAGGAGTAGTTCTAGAGGAAGAGAATTTTAAGCATGTGAGTTTTCTGAATTGGATCTGGGGTTTCTAGAATTGGTTCTCTAATCTAATTAGATTTCAAGATGCTAAGGGCTCTATTTCCAGTAGTAAAGAGAGCATAAATAGTCCATGGCATGATCTGGCAGTAGAGGTACACAAAATATTTCACCAGTGCATCCCTGTAACACCATCGCCCTTTTATGAATGAAGCCCTTTGCTTTCAATTCTTCACCTTCATTTCTTTGAATTTGAGGACTCCAAATCCCAGTCTCCTAATTGTTTTCTTCATTCTCTTGTCTCTTTCCTTGTCTGATGTCTTCTGTGACCTGCAACTGATTTATTTCAGCAGCACTGGTCTGATCATTACCTTTCTCTGGGACACAAAGATGCCACACAGTAGAAAGAACACAGAAGTTGGAGATAGATGGACATGGATTGAAATCTCACTTCCGACACTTTTTGCTGTGTGACCCATGGCAAGTTATTAGACGTCTCTGAGTCTTGGTTTACCTTTCCAAGAAATTGGGTTGTTTAGAAGGCCACCAACCCCATCCTCATACAACTTTCACTCATTATTAGAAATTTCTTTTTAACAATGGGCTGAAGTCTTCCTTCCTATAAGCTCCACCATCAACTAAAAATATGACTCACGGTGTTTTCAGCTCATGATTTCAGCCTAGCGAAAAATATATTTGCCATGTAAGTATTAGTTTCCTTAATACATAAATGCTTCTAATAAATGAATATCAAAAACATAGCCCAATTAAAATAACAATAATATTAGTCAAATGTCATGATCAAGAAACGGACAAAAGTAGAAACAAAAATGACCAACCAAAAATGAATAGTTACAAAAAGATGATAACCTAAATGGATAATTAAAGAAATTGAAATTAAAACAATACATGTGAAATTTTAAAAGGTCAAAACATAGTTGTTCACAGGGATGGGGAGACTTTGAAATTAGTAAAACTTTTCTAGATGGCAGTTTAGAATATCTATCTTAAATACGTAGAAACATTTTTACCCTGAAATTTCACTCAAGAAACTTATCTCAAGGATGATATTTTAAAGTGCACAAAGACTTCTGTATAATGATGTTTATCATGTTATTTAAATTTCAGAAAATGTTAAAACATTCTAAATGCCCAACAACAAGAGATGGATGATGTAAAGAAAGATAGAATGTAATTCTTTGCAGACATTTAATATTATGCTTTGAAGAAAATGTAGTAACAGGCAAATGTGCATAAAACAATTACTAGAAGCAAATACACAGTAGTTATCTCTGGATGGTGGGATTACAGGTCGTTGTTCTCTTTTATTTGAATATTTCTATATTTTGAAATTTTCATTTTCAAGGATGAAAGGAGGGAAGAACAGAAGTTGGAAGGAGAAAGGGAGAGTAGACTCCGGCAAAGTAAAGTTTTGTTTCTACCATGCTTCTCTAGTGAATGCCAACTCAAATATTAGAAACAGTCACAAAAAAGGAGGCAGAATTGGATGACTGGCTCACTCACTGGCTTGCTGTGTAAATTTCTGCTCTATCCTTAACCTCCATGCACCTTGGTTTCCTTCCTTGTCAGATAAGGATAAAAATTGCCAGCCAGGCATGTGAATTGGGTTGCCGAGATGATCTGAAAGGATACCACGCATGACAGTGCTCATAAAACTGCAAAGTGCTCTACAAGTCCTGGATGGTGTAATTATTGCCTTCGTTAGAGTGATCATTCTCTCTTACTCTATTATCCTTGGCTGGAGAGCTGCTCGTCAGACTATGAAGTGTGCTCGGTATTTCTACATACACAAAGTGAAGTGCACGCGGCTTCCCAGAACTATTTGAACAGATCTGGCATCAAGAGAGAGCCAAACAGACAACGAAGACCTCTGTGGCCACGTGGCAGGAGCACACATGGTTCTGAGAGAACCAACTTGACACTGGATGACCTAGGCCAGAGTCCAACTTGCCCATGGTGCACTCAGACACCTCACTCTACCCCACTGAGTCCCATGCATTCATTTGTCACATAGAGAGAGTGATGCCAGTCCTGATTCTATCACATGATTATTTGGGAAGATACATCCACAGCATGTGTGTGACTCCTAACAACCACCAACCCATACAAACAGACCCAGCATTGAGACCGTTATGTCATCTCAACCACGGTCCAGAAAATGCAGACATACAGAATGTGTTTCTTGAAGTTACTAAGCAATATGGAGCAGATAGGCTCTATGGACAAAGTTTTTCAGAATCACTGGATTTTAGATCATAAAATTATTATTATTATATAGTATTAATATGCGTGTAAGAATTCTCAAAGGTTTTAATATCCTCTTGTATATATGAATTTCCAAGAACTGGTTACATTTCCCAAACACCTTTGGACCATGGAACCCTCTTTTGATGAAGCATCCAGCTCAAGATCCTTGGCACAAACCTGGTAAATGTTGACATGAGACAAAATTTACTACAAAGCCAGGGCAGCTGAGTCTCAACCTTGTTTCTCTGCTGCCTGGCACTCCAGGGCCCTTTCATTCTAAATGAGATACAGCACCTTATGCCCTTGAAAGCAACTATTACTCTTACCCATTTATGCACATTAATACCAACATGCCTTAGCCTCTCACCTATCACCTTCACATTAATGATTTGATTTGAATTAATTCATTCATCTTCTTTACATTCATCTATGCATCAATCTGTTCATCCATACGTTTACTGCCATTTAACAGACTGAAAAACTGAGGATCAGGAATGTAAGGTATTTTGTCTCAGGTTAAGTAGAGCTTAGATTCCAACCTAGATAGATCTGATTCCAAAGTCTACTGTCTCTTCACTGTATCACAGCCCTCCAATCCCCCGCCACTACCACTAGGCCCCATAGTAGAGAGAGTCAGGAAATCAAATAAAGAAGGAGAGGAGAAGGAAGCCACGTCAAGACAATGATATCCAAGAGCTTCTGAGTCCCGGAGTAGTAGAGAGAAATCTGGCAAGTGGAGGGGAGCTAACAGTCCCCTTAACACTGAAGGTGAGAGCTGACCTTGGGAAATGATGCTCATCACTCTACCATACCAGAATGATCACTAGACATTGACCTTTGGAGCCAACAAGATTTAAGTTTAGATCTGAGATCGAGAATGTACTAGCCACATAACATCACTGAGCCTGTTTTCTTCTCAATAAATTCTGATAATACCAGAAGGCTTTGAGCATTCGATGAACTAATAATGTGTCCTTTATAGGCCTTAGTGAAGCTCCTGGCCAAATGTTCAGTAAACGGTACCCTGTTTGATGCATTCTATCCCCAAGCTGATATTGTCTGGAGAAATACCCATTCCCACTCATTGAGTCACCATGAATTGGGGGCTCACCATGGCCAACGGTGTTTTCTGGAAAAATAAAAAGGAGAAGGAGATCAGAATCTATTTGATCTCATTTACATTTCTACTTCTCTTAGCAGAACTTGGTGCATTAGGAGACTTTTTTAAGCACTCTGCAAACTCAGCTGAAATTTCCAAGGCTCGCCCATGTCTGAGGAAGACTGTAAAGATTGTGAATTTGTTCAGACTTGGCTGTTCTTTCCACAGAGATGAGTTTGTGGAAAGAACAACCAAGTTTGAACAAACTTTACCATGACTAATGATACCAATAACAACAATGGTAGCAGCAACCACTGCTTTGACCAAAACCACGTTATATGCTTCCTAATGTTACATTTTCTCAAATCTGCTTTTTATTTGTTACTGATTTACCAAATCAGCAGCCTTTCTGAGGCAGCCCTGGAAGATCCTGCACATGTTTCCCTTTTGTCTCTTTGTCCATTAAAAAAAAGAAGAAAGTGTTCCTTGTCATAGTTTGTCCTGCACTGCAAAGGGCACTGTACATAAAGGCTGTGTTTTAGTTGAGGACACGGGGAGCAGAAAAGCTTGACTAATTATGTTACTAATCACTTGAAGCATCTTCCATGTGACAATGTAATTATGTCAGAGTAAGGTGAAATGTCTCAATTACTTAGGAAAAATAAAGGAGAAGCCCCCTCCTCACCACTCCTCCCCTTTCTGTTATCCTGGCCTCATTTTGAAACTTTCTCTCAACTCAGAGGTCATTTACAAAAAACGAGGCCACAGCTCTCTCTCTCTCTCTTTCTCTCTCTCTTAAGCCATGAAGGGCCGTCTAATATCTGTTAGATTCCCTCCCCCACCCCCAATGGCAGGATTTTGGTGAATAAATGAAGTTTGCTCAAAGGAAATAGACCTTTCAAGTGTTTACCTGCTCACTCTATTGTCCTTGGTTAAGGTTCAGTTCTCAGAGGGGTGTGACCTCCAGCAGGATCTTTAAGGATGTCACAGAAGGCTCAGACATATGAAAGCAAATAATAGTGCTTTTCTTGTGGTCAGAGCCTGAACACACCAGATCTGGAGTAGACATCAGTTCTGAGATGCCTAAGATTAATCAGCCTGGTAGATGGAAGACTGACACGAAAGCAAGGAAGTCGACAGACGTTTATAGAAAGATGTGCAGAAAGATGAGCCAGGTTAATAGAATCTTCACGCCAAGCGACTTGCACAGCTGGTGGTGAAACAGTCCTCACTCTCTTTCCCTTGACCTCTTGGAACCACAGTTTCCTAAATGGTAAAACAACCAGTCGGATGAGCATCTTGACACAGAGTGGATGGTCTAGAGACCAGCCACATCGGCATCACCTGGAAGCTTGTTAAAACCGCAGAATCTCAGGTCCCTCCCAGAACTACTGCATTTTAGAAAGATCCCCCCACCAAGGCAATTCATGTACACATTAAAGTTTGAGAAGCCCAGAAACAGCCTATATTCCTGACATACTTTCTTTGTTCCTTTCTCTAAAGACAGTTGCAAATTAACAGGGACCACTGGTAGCCTCACATTCTGCTCCAAAATACTCACCAACATTCTTCTCATCTTAACTATCACCCAAGAAACCACATTCTAGCCAGGTGCAGTGGCTCATGCCTATAATCCCAGCACTTTGGGAGGCCAAGGAGGGAAGATCGTTTGAGCTCAGCAGTTCAAGACCAGCCTGGGCAACATAGTGAGACCCTGTCTCTACTAAAATTCCAAAAAAAAAAAAAAAAAGAAAATTAACCAGGCATAGCGGTGCAGGCCTGTAGTCCCAGATACTTGGGGGGCTGAGTGGGGAGGAGGATCCCTTGAGCCTGGGAGGTAGAGGCTGCCGTGGGTAGAGATTGCACCACTGCACTCCAGCCTGGGAAACAGAGTGAGGCTCTGTCTTAAAAAAAAAAAAAAAAAAAGAGAGAGAAAGAAAAAAGAAACCACATTCCCCCAGGCCCTTGCTTCCATCCATTTCTAGAAAGACTCTGACAGACCAAGTTTCCAGCAGGTGTGGCAAATGCATGTCATCTTGGATTGATTGGCTCTGCCTACCCAGAGTGCTGTTTGGATAAAGGATCATTAGGCAGCATCAAGGTCCAGCAGGAAAGAGTTCTGTGATCAATTAGTGATGTCTGCTATAGGTGCAGGCTGGGAATCTCAGACGTGTTCAATCACATCTTGCTGAATTAACATTTTAAAAAGAGGACTTGGAGGCAGAGCAGTGATGAGGAAAACCCTGAGAATCAACCAACCAGGGCTCGTAGACTCCATTCTCAATCTCAGACCTCACTTTCTTCATCTTTAAAATAGACGTGTTGAACATAGACCACTAAAGGCCCTTCCTGCCCTGAGGTTCTCTGATCCCATGGGTCTGTGATCACATGTGTATATGTCACATCCCACATGTACATGTTCCCAGGAGAGCATATTTTGTTCCTGTGTCACAACAATCCTAGCTTCCCTTAAACCAGAGCACTCCTCTTAAATAATAATCTGGTGGTGTTTATGGAGTAGGGAGGAGAAGAGGGGAGGTTAAGAGATATGGGAGGAGAAGCTGCCAAGCACGCTGACCTGAAGCAGGGCCCCAGCCCTCTACCTCTGCCAGGCATCTGTTTCCAATGAAACTAAGGAAATTCCTGACCCACTCCCGCATGCTCTTGTTGCTGCCCTGCTCTCGCCTCCACGTTGGCCTCTCCCCCTCTGTGGGCTCTGAGCCAGTCCAAAATCCCCATGGGCTCTCAGGGGCCAGGAAACAGGACAAAACCTAGAGCCGTGACTCCTCTGGGGGTGGCTAGCTGCCAGCTTTGATTATCTGAGGTTGTCTAAGGGTACCTAAGAGGAAACTTTGCCCTTGAAGGGTGTCTGAAGTCTGCCAAAGGTGATCCAGGATGCTAAACATGGCTGTGTGCTGAGAAGAGAATTCTGAACTGAACCAGATCTCAGTGATGTGGCTTTTCTGGAGAAATCCACCCACCTGTATCAAAAATGTATGTTACTGCCCAATACTGCAAAACTGAAGGTGGAAATTCACCTAGAAATTTGTAAGTGAAAGGCAGTGGGTCTCAACTGGGGGTAATTTTGCTCCTCTGGGGACATTTGGCAATGTCAGGAGACGGTTTGAGTTGTCACAAGTAGAGAGGGGGGTGCTACTGGCATCTAGTTGGCAAAGAGTAGCAAGAGATGGCAAGAGATGCTAATAAACATCCTACTACAGGGAGCCCCCCCCCCCAACAAAGAATTATCCAACCCCAAATGTCAATAGCTTGAGAAATTCTGATGGTAAGATAAGTTTGGATGACCAAGTACATGCCCCTAGTTAACAGATTAGGGAGCTTCAGTCCAGAGAAGGATAGAGACTTGCTTCAGGTAGCACAGTGAGCTAAATCAGGTTCTCTGGCTCCATCCACCCAGCCATATGCTTAGGGAATGTAGAAAAGGAAAAAGAAAACTGGCCCCAAGGATAGGCCCAGCTCAAGCTTATAGCAAGTGCCTGAAGAGACCAAATAGAATATGGGAGTGATGAGCTTTAAATAGAGTCACCACACACAGTAGCAAAATGTTTCAATGATGCTCCTGGGCTCATCCAATTTATGACTACTTCCTCCTCGTTGGTAATAAAGAAAGGAGTGAGGCCAGGTGTGGTGGCTCATGCCTGGAATCCCAGCACTTTGAGAGGCTGAGGTGGGTGGATCACTCGTGGTCAGGAGTTCGACACAAGCCTGGCCAAAATGGTGAACCCTCACCTCTGCTAAATATACAAAAATTAGCCAGGCATGGTTGCAGGCGGCTGTAATCCCAGCTACTCAGGAGGCTGAGGCGGGGGAATCTCTTAAACCCAGAAGGGATCTTGGGAGGCAGAGGTTCCAGGGAGCCAAGATCGTGCCACTGCACTGCAGCCTGGGTGACAGAGGGAAATCCTGTCTCAGTAAATAAATAAATAATAAAGGGAGTGGGAAGGTGGGAACAGGGGATAAGCATTAAGCATGGAGGGAGGGGGCTAAGGGGACATCTTCCCACCTATACTTACTGTTGGCCACAAAGGAGCTCAAACAACATGTTTGAGCTTGGCAGAGGAATTACCCTATTTGTTCCTCTAAAAAGTGTCTCCTGGAACACTGTTTTGAGATGTGTAGGGCACATCATTTGCTGGTCTCAGGAAGTACGTACACTATCATTCTGCCTCTAATTTGTAATCTCCGTCATGAAGAGTGGAGATCTGGCCCACATTAATCCCAATTCAGAAAAGCAGTACTGAAATCTGAAGGCTGGGTCAGAGACATTTCCTTATGGTCTTGCTTCAAGGTTATTCTGATGACTCACCTGTCAGGACAGCAGTACCTTCCAATATAGATGAAGCAGATGGAAGCATTGACATGAGCCTCTGTCCCATAATCTCCATTTGGTTAAGACTGTCCTTAGTCAGTCCATAAAATCTAACCGAGTATCTCATGTCATCCAAGGGGATTTTTTTTTTTATCACAACCTGCCTCAGCTTTACATACACAGATGCACTTGAAATGTCCCTCTCTAAATGGCCCCAAATGATGTCAAGGTCAGGGCTTACTCTGCAGGGACTTTCTGAAGCCTGTAGCCTCAACATCTCTTTCATGGTTCTGCCAACCAAATCTTCACCACTGACATTCCTACAGCATATACAGAAGTCATTCTCATTCTTTAAATCAATATATATTCTATTTTAAAAGCAATGTCCTTAAAATGCAGAATATATACACACAAAAGTTACCTGAAATAACCTCACCAAGAAATGACCAGTGTTAAATAGTAGCATATATTCCTTCACATTTTTTCAATATATGTGTGTGCATTCATCTATATCTACCACTAGATAGCATACACAAAAACAAATATTTTAAGTTTAGTCTCATTGCCTACAGAATTTCATCATGTTATTTTATTAAACTATGTATCACAAGTTTCTTTTCCTGTCATTAAATTCTTTTATATATCGTTGCTCCATGGCATTCTATCATATCAATTTGCCATAATTCTTATCTTACTATTAGATGATTTTTTCCTATTAATCCTCTAAAAACACTGTAATGAACATCTTTCTTGAGGATCTCAAATCTGATAGGAGAAACAGAATTGTGAACAAGCATTTATCACAATGATGCAATAAGTACTATACTATTGGTATATTATGACTTTGAGTGCATCTATGGTTTACTAAGGTAAATTATTTCAAGAGAAACTTCTGGGACAGAAGTGCATGTTCCATTTTTATGACTTTTGCCTTCAAATTGAAAGGTAAATTTTTTTGAAAATATTGAGAGCGTCTGTTTCAGAATGCAGGCACATGAGCACTCACATTGGAAAACTAAATGGAATAGCTCCTTTTGCCAAGAATTTGGTAAGTAAAGGTCTAATTCTATTCCCAAATCCTTGTAGCTAACTTCTCATTGCTTTTATACCTGCAATTCAATAAGTGACCACCAGTAGCCACTCTTTGGAGGATGACTGAAAACAGTCACAGAAGTATTCAATAACTGTAAATAGACCAATATTATAGTACTTATTGCATCATTGTGATAAATGCTTGTTCACAATTCTGTTTCTCTAGTCAGATTTGGGATCCTCAAGAAAAGGAGTCACATATCCTTAATCTCAGAAAACCTGAAAATAATCAAATTGTCTTCCATAGAACACCTATTTATTTTTGGAGTTGAAAAGTTGTCATCAATATCTAAACAAAAAAATCTACATAATGAGGATTCCACGAAGGCCATAGTGAAATTTTGCTGAATAAAATAGTAGACACCATCTCTAGTGTGGATCCTAGTGTCAGCCTAGAAATAAGTGTACTTTTTAATTCTCCCATAGAGAGGAATATATTTAAATGAAACTATTTCTTCAAAGAGAATATATAATTTATAATAAAGAAAAAACTTAAAAATATAAAAAAGGTTGTTAATGATATCTTAGGGTAACCAGCCAAAGGATGACATTTCTTTCCTGGTTTGCAATGCATACTTCTCAGAACAGATTAGGATGCAAATGGAAATAAAAGTCTATATCATTCCAGGTCCTAGAAAACAGACGGTGAGAGGCAAGTTCGTTCATTTCAAAAACAGAGGGGCTGACTTTGAACTGCTCGATGGTGAACAAACCAACCTTCCCTGTGATGTCTGGCTAAGGATTCTTTCTACACTGAGTGCCAAGGACATTTAATGTATGATATTTGATTTGCTGGGTGCAAAGCTCAGATGGGGCTTGGAAAATCCATCTGTACTCTCAAAGCTTTTCAAAGGGAAACAAGGTTACTAACATTTGTGCAGGCTTTAATATCGTGTATCAGGCAATGGGAGTAAAAGAACTCATTGATTTAATGGGATGGATCTGGCTTATAGGCTCTCAGAACAATAAAGATAGTGGTGAATTTTGTCCAGGACTCCAAGGTACATTAGAATCACACTCTTTAAGTGGCAGAAAGTAAGCCTCACAGAAGGAAAGTAACACACCTAAGATCACACAGCTTGTTAGAAACCGAGCCAAAACAAAGAAATGAAAATACACGGTTAATTGACTTGCAGGTTAACATTCTGTCTCACTTCTCAATTCTGTTTTGCTCTTTTATCTCCCATGTGTTTCATTTCATTGAAACATGAATGTTGATGATAAAGTAAAGCCTTCATGTCTGACTTGGGATCATCCTCTGTAGGCTGAATGACATGCTAGAAGGGGCCTTAATAGACCAATGACATTTGAGACCTAGTGGACATTATTCCAAATGGTTGCAATGTTATAATGACAAAAAAAATACATTTTGGGGTAAGAGGACAAGGCCTTGCAATTCTGAGTAGGATTTTTATTAAGAATATCTCCAAGCCTTCTCCTCTTCTTTAATCCTGTGGCTTTCACATCTTTTACCTATACAACTTCAATAGACTGCTCTCTCAGTCAATGTCCAAGTAGAATTATAGAAATGATTCTAAGTATTTACACAGGACGAATTGAATACAGAATTTAGGTTACACTAGTGAAGGAAGAGCTGAGAATCCAAATAAGTGAGAGAATATAGAGATTCACAGCATCAGAAAGCTGTGAACCTCCTTAGATTTCAAAGGCAATGGGATAAGTTGGCATTACTAGAGTCTAGGATCTGGAATCATCTAGTGGAAGCTAAAGCCGTGGAAGATCTATTTAGAGAGGAATGGAAGGGGAGGAGGGAAAGAAAGAGTGAAAAAACAGAAAGAGAAACAAAACAAGTACCCTGGCTTCTCCCTGAAGCTCTGGAGCAAAGATCAAAGAAAAAGCAAAGCATGGGCCTGAGTGCCAACAGATCCAAACCCAATTCACTCCTAAATTGTTTCATTGCCTCTATTTCTACCTTACACCATCTGTCCACTAGAACACTGCTTGAGGGATCTAACATGCAAGTCCAATATGTCATCCCAGGCTTTAAATTCTTTTGTGGCTCCTATTGCACTTTGGGAAAATGACCCTCACCCCAGCACAACATACAAGATTAACCTCTATCTAAGTGAATTCATTTAATTATTTCTTTTTAATTGATATATAATCATTGTATATATTCATGGAGGACATAGTAATGTCTCAATATATACAGTGTGATAAGATCAGCATATTGACAGTCAGACCAAAGCTACTGCAATGTTTTTACTCTGAAATGGCCCATCTATCAGCTTCAGGAGAGATACGGCGTGTTGTGAGTTGCACCAGGCTGACACGTGATGATGAAAGATGTGAGTAGAGACCATTACAGCTGGAAGAAGATGATCATGGCAAAGAGGTGAGGGTGCACAGCGTGAGAGCTCAGAGAAAGCTAGAGCTGGTCTTCAGACCACAGGCACCCTGGTTCCAAAACCTACCCTTGAGAAAATGGAGGTATATGGTCTCAGGAAGAGGAAACTCTTTCTTTACACCTCCCATGTGGATGTATCAAGCACCTTGCACACTCTAGGCATGTGACAGAGACAGAGTGAGGGCAAAGCTAAATATGCAACTAAGGCCAAAGGACCTTGAGTACCATGCCTAGGAGCCTGAATTTCATTTGTGGGTAGGTGATGCAAGACCATCTAGGGTAGTGAAACCCATTCTCACTCCACTGGGAAGCAAGACCTGGAGGGAAGGAAGTTGGAAGGAGGCCTTCTGTGGGAATGGCTACAGCCCGCACCCAGCCCAACAGAGCACATTCTCTTCCAGCTCCAACTCAAGTTGTGTCCACACTCCCTGCAGAGAGAGCTGTACTTTGTGCTCTTCAGAGGCAGAAAAGTCAATAAATTCACGTTTTCACAGAAAGAATATGTCATCTAGAAGGCCCTGGGGAGTTTATCTGCAAAGTTTAATTTCTATTGAAGGATCCTGAGTAGGCAAAGAATACAGAAGGAGAGGGGAGTATGAGAACAAAAAAATTGAAGGAACTAGCATTTGTTTACTGATAACTTACCTGGCACCAGACCTCTTATGTCCATAATCTCATTCAGTGCTTGCCAACGGTGGAGAGATAATGAAGGCATGAGTAGAAATTGTAAGGGATCAGGGAGGTTCCTCTGATCTCTAATTCTTAATTAATTCAACTAATAGTCATTGAGTGACTCTGCATACTCAACATTGAGTCAGCGGCTGGCAAGCCAGCATGGACATGACATCGTCCCTTTCCGGGAGAACCTTTCAGTCTGTGTTGGAAGCAGACACGTTCACAAGCCCACAAAGCCTTTTTCCAGTGTGTTGACCTCCATCCACAGTCTGCCTGATAACTCCAGGAACAAGGAGACTTGGCATCCCACAGAATTTACCAAATGTTCTTAAATGTATGACAACATTTGTTTTCCATTTTTATGATGTTTTGGAAATCTGGATGCATCTTGTAATCAATGCAGAAATTTAATGTAATTAATTATTTTTCCTAAGAAAACAAACAAATCAAACCAAAACAAAAACCCACAGAGTTGTTCAATCAATGGTGTGGATCAATACAGTCTTAAATCTGAGTAAGCATGGAAATTGTTTATAATCAAGATATTAATACCTCCCATTTGGGAGGCACTATATAGAGTGTTTAGGGAGGAGGCAATGGGAGTAAAACTAATATCCCTTCTCTCTCGAATGATGCATAGATGCATGACTGTTTCATAACCATGATCTTTGCTATATGCTCACTGTCCCATGTGAGTCCGTTAAAGTCCCCATCAAAACCATGCAAAAAGGGAAATCTTCTCCCTATTGTTACTTAATCTAAACATGCAACAAATTCTTTACAGTCTTTGAAGGAGAGAGGTTGCAGATTAGCTCAGACTGGAATCTCTGACCAATGGCTCAGTCAAGATAGAAACATGGATACAAATGAGAAACTCTATCAGTGTTTCTCTTGGCAATGGAACAACAGGGACCATGACAAAATATGCTATTTTCTCCTTTACAAAGCCACAACCATGCCTGAAAACATTTCAACTTTTTCTTTGTTGAACCAACACTCAATTCTGTGTAACTTACACAAATTCTCCAAATCTCCTTGAGTCTGAAGATTGAGAACCATGTAGGCTTAAAAAGGATGAAGAAATTGTTTCAATTCCCCTTTTAAGTGGTTTTAAATTAAGTGCAATGGAGGAAACTTAGATGAAATGCATTTTGCATACATTTGTAAAAGGTTACCTACAAGGCTGGATGCATGCTTGGAGATGAGGTGTCTTTAGAAACAAAGTGGGTTCATCAGAAAGTGAACTCACCTGGGCCAGTAACAGGAGAGCCCTGGGCTTGGAGGGTTCGTGGCAGACCTTCCTCTCTCCTCTTCATAATGGGATAATAGAAAATGTAACAAAAGAAAAAAAAAAACATTCTCTTCAGCTCTGGGAGTCTCCAGGGGATGTTTGTTTTGATGAGATTTCGAGCCTGATTTTCAAGAATAAGAAGGTGCCAACTGTTTGTAAAAGATCCTAAAACAGCATGATCTCTGGCCCTTAGGAGATTTATCTTTTATTTATACAGAGCATTTTTGAATGCCTGTTACTGAGACAAAGAAGTGACTGAGAGGCTTCATGTAAAAGGCAACACAATGTTTTTAGAGCCTTTATCTAAAGAAAATATGTACATAATATTATAATGCAAATGAGTTGAAGGATAAATAGGTTTTAGCTGTTCATTTAATCATAACTTTAATTCAGCACTATTAGGCATGGGGGAGATGAATCCAAACACAAGACTTATTTCCTGTTATAGGGAAATGTACAGTCTAAAGAAGGAAACTGACTTGTAAAAATACAAACTTCAATTTTAAGTGACATATGGTAGGAGAAAGGAGCCAGGACACAGAGGAAGAAGGAACAACTCCCTCCCTGATAGACTCCGTTAAGGCTTTCCTGAGGAGGTCACTAGAGTTTGGTCCAAAAAAAGTACATCCTCTTGATATAGCAATCCTACTAATATTTTATTTTATCTATTTCTATACGATAAAGTATTGTGAAACTTAGTGACATAAAATAGACATTTATTATCACATATTGTTTCTTTGGGTGCAACTTTTCTAATTGGTTCTGGTTCATGGGTTCTCACAAAGTTATAATCAAGATTCGGGTCTGGGCTACAATTCTCTAGGGGCTTGACTGGATTGGAGAATCTTCTTCCAAGGTAGCTCACTTGTATGTCTTGCAAGTTGGTGCTGGTTGCTGGTGGGAGGTCTCAGTACCACCCCATGTGGAACTGTCCATAGCATTGCTTGAGTATCCTTACAACATGGCACTGGCTTCCCTGGAGCTAGTGATTCAAGAAAGAGCTTACTAGGAACTGCAATGATTTGGGGGACTTAGCCTCATCAAAAGCCATTCTCTATCATATCCCCAGTATCTGCAGTATGCAATTGACTACACAAGTCAGCCCTATTCAGTGTGGGAAGAAACAAGGGTAGAATACTAGGAGGTAAGAATCATCGGGAGACATCTTGAAGGCTAGTTACCACAACTAATGATAACACCTAAAATGGTAGTATTATTACTGTGAGTAATGGTGCCGGTTTAGTTCTGTGGTTAGTTAACATCAGATTTTAGAATTACATAAGCCTTGGTTCAAATATTATTCCCATCATTTACTGGCTCTTTGGCTTCTTGGCTGGTTGGGAGATGGCATGACCTGGAAATGCCATACTGGATGGAGGGATGGAAGCCACATGTTGTGACAGACCCAGCTACCCTTGGCTATCCTACATCACCTTCCTATGGAAGTCGAAGGAGTAAACTTTTACTGTATTCAAGCCATTGTGTCTTAGAGTATCTTTGTTATAAGACCTTCACCCATACCTGAATATATTCATTGGTACAAAAAGCTGAAACTCTAAATTGACTTTCCCTCATCTGTAAAGTACAGATAGAAATACCAATCTCATAGGGTTCTTGTAAAGAAAAATAAAATTATGCATAAAAGTGTGTGTCTATTGTCTGGCCCAGAGTTCACACACTCATTGTCATTTTTGCCCTGCTTGAGTTTATGATCAGTGTCAACACACTTAATGAAACAAACATTCTGCGAATTTGGCAAATGTGTGTACCCATGCACAATGTTGCTCCAGAGAATTTAAAACAATTTGCTCTGGAAACTCCTTTTATGGGAACTTGAGGGTTTTAAATAAATAAAGTAGTGGTTTCACAGAAAGATCATTCAGTGGACTGCTTGTGGGCCAAGATCTTCCATGGACATCTTGCCCTATCTAGTCCTCAGTTTCTAATGCTGGAAAATAAAAGGGAAAAAAAAAGAGGAAAGAGAAAGAAGGAGGGGAGGAAGGAGAGAGAGAAAGGAAGAAAGAGAAAAAAGGAAGGAGAAAGAAAGGAAGGAGAGAGAGAAAGGAAGAAAGAGAAAAAAGGAAGGAGAAAGAAAGGAAGGAGAGAGAGAAAGGAAGAAAGAGAAAGAAAAAAGGAAGGAGAAAGAAAGGAAGGAGGGGAGGAAGGAGAGAGAGAAAGGAAGAAAGAGAAAAAAGGAAGGAGAAAGAAAGGAAGGAGAGAGAGAAAGGAAGAAAGAGAAAAAAGGAAGGAGAAAGAAAGGAAGGAGAGAGAGAAAGGAAGAAAGAGAAAGAAAAAAGGAAGGAGAAAGAAAGGAAGGAGAGAGAGAAAAGAAGAAAGAGAGAGAAAGAAAAGAGAAGGAAGGAAGGAAGGAAGGAAGGAAGGAAGGAAGGAAGGAAGGAAGGTCGGTCAGTCAGTCGGTCAATATTTCCCAATTCCTAAGGGTTTCAGAAAGCAACTTCAATAGTTCTGCCATTACGTGCATTACTTATTCAGCTCTGCATAACTGGCTTTTGCTGAGGAAGGTGTTCTCTTGCTTCAAACAAGTTTGCAAACCACAAGATGAACAAGATGATCTACAAGGTGCCCTCTGGCTCCGTGAATTTTCCCTGATCCAGTTGCAGATGCTTTTCCTCCAGCAATAATTCCTGCTTCAAATCAGGCAATCCCCTGATTCCCTCTACTCTTAGGGGCCCACAGTTTGTCATAAAAGAATTAACAAAGGCAGTGGGTATATGACTCAATTTGCTCAGGACTTTCTTAGCCCAGCTGAATCTGTGCAACTCAGTGGGTCTGAGCCATGCCATCTAGTGAACAGATCAGGCAGTGAAGCATCCTCCAGCTCATGCACGTTCCAAGATGAACCAAGAATTCTCTATCTGGATGCAATGACAATTTTTTTAAAAGAATCAAAATGAGGAAATGGGTTAGGAAACTAAAATGTCATCTCCATCCAATGCCCTGGGCCTGAAGTGGCTGAAATAATCAAAGCTGTCATTTTATTTTCTCCTCTCTTGGAATTACTACTTTTAATTTCTCTACTGAAGTTTCTCCGGCCAACTCATCAAATTTTCTATCAAAATTACCCACAGAATTAATTTGTATGCACTGGCATATAAGAATTGGCTGACAAGATGGACCATATTCGGGGGTGGGGTGGGGGTGGGGAGAGAAGCCTCCCACTCACCCTAGGAATGCAGTAGATGCCTTCCATGGAGTGAGTGCTGGATGTCCAAAATGCCCTGCACGTGTTGGCTGAATCCTTGGTTTCCTGCCTGCTGATTAGTGTTGCAGACCCACAGCCTCAAGCAACTGCCAGGTCTCCTTGCTGGAGATTTTCCCTGGAGGACCAGGGCCTGATGCAAACACTACTGTGTCCCCTGGATTTCCCTCTTCAGGTAGACTCTGGCTTACAAAGGAACACCTAAGACAGCATTGGATGTGTCAGGAAGTCCCAGAAGGCATGATGACAAAAACAAATGATGGCAGAAAAAATAAAGAGTTACACCTGCTGACATCACCTCAGTGATGAATTGTGGGGAACTCGGGGGCTCCTAACTCTCCCCCTGACTCATGCAGGCCACAGGCACCTAGACCCCAGGCCTGGTGATGGATTGAGAGTTTACCAGGCATGGCCAGCATGCAGAATCCATTCCCCAGCAATAGGGACAGCTGCTTCCTAGATTCTGTTCATTGTCTTCCATGTTAGAGAATTTATCTTAAGAAACCATGTGGCCGGGCGCGGTGGCTCACGCCTGTAATCCCAGCACTTTGGGAGGCCGAGGAGAGCGGATCACGAGGTCAGGAGATCAAGACCATCCTGGCTAACTCAGTGAAACCCCGTCTCTACTAAAAATACAAAAATAAATTAGCCGGGCCTGGTGGCGGGTGCCTGTAGTCCCAGCTACTCAGGAGGCTGAGGCAGGAGGATGGCGTGAACCCGGGAGGCGGAGCTTGCAGTGAGCCAAGATCGTGCCATTGCACTCCAGCCTGGGCAACGGAGCAAGACTCTGTCTCAAAAAAAACAGAAACCACATGTGGCCGGGCACAGTGGCTCATGCCTGTAATCCCAGCACTTTGGGAGGCTGAGGGGGGCGGATCATCTGAGGTCGGGAGTTTGAGACCAGCCTGACCAACATGGTGAAACCCCGTCTCTACTCAAAATACAAAAATTAGCCAGGCGTGGTGGCACATGCCTGTCATCCCAGATACTCGGGAGGCTGAGACAGGAGAGTCACTTGAACCTGGGAGGCAGAGGTTGCAGTGAGCAGAGATTGCACCACTGCACTCCAGCCTGGGCAACAAGAGCAAAAGTCCATCTCAAAAAAAAAAAAAAGAAGAAGAAGAAGAAACCACATGCTTTCTGAGTTCACCCCCATGATTTGGATTCTATACACAAAAGAAAACCATAAAAACCTAGGGCTGAATTTTCTTCTTTTGTCTCTGCCCATCTCAACTTCAGTTGGTTTTCATTTATTTCAATGTGTACTTTGGAATCAGAACCCTCCACATTCCCAGTTAACTCCCACCACCTGGGTTATGTTATTTTGAGGGGGACAGGAACACTGTTTCCTCCCCTGCTCCCACTCTTTTTTCACATTGTAAAAACAAATTGTTAAAAAGGTGGCCTCTGTCTGCAGAGAGAGAGAGGGAGAGAGTGCGGGAGCTCTTCCTGCTGGGCTGAGTTACAGAGCAAAGGGCTTGGGGGGGCAGTGACCACTTTCAGCCGGGAACTGCAAACCCCAGAGGCAGGCAGGGTGATGGTTCACTGAAGCGACCCCCTCTTTTTGGATCACTTTTGGGGTGAGTCTAATCAACACGGGATGTGTGATTTCAAAACAGCTGGGAAGCATTAGAGGTCAAAAGTTTAAATCAAGTTAAGAACCATTGGAATGTGCAAGCCCCGTTGTTTTAATCTCTGTTTCTTCCTTTAATCTACACAACACTCTTTGTGGGATAAAATGTCTTGGTCAGGGCTTGTGTTGACACATGGGTCCATGAAAATACATTCATGAAACCAGAGTTGGAGAGGTGGGTAGGAGGGGTATTGTATTTGCTGGTAAAATAAAGCAGCCAGCCATTTCTTCATAAAAAAGAAACCAATCCCTTCTTTAAATATAAAAAAGAGACGTGTAGAATCAGAGAATACCAAAGCTGAAAAAAGTCATTGCAAATCTTTCAAACCCTTTCATTACCACGGTGGAAAATAGGCCCAGAGAGGTTAATGCCTGGCTCAAATTAGTGTTTAGCGGCTAACCCACTGAAGGGGTAAACATATTTAGATTGTGCCACACTTCTGCCCCAAACCATAAAAACCTAGGGCTGAATTTTCTTCTTTTGCCTCTGCCCATCTCAACTTCATTTACTTCATTTACTTCAATGTGTACTTTGGTTTGTGCTCATCATTAGGATGAAGTGACAGTTCCCTGGCCTATCAGGGCTTGGGTGATGTGGTCCCACTCACAGCTCAGTTTGCTGGGGCCACACCCCAGCCCCCTCCCCCATCCCACCATGCTCCTGGCACATTGTTTTCTTGGTTCCATCAATTTGTGAAGTCCTATCCCACTTCTGAGTTTAGAGACTTGTTATCTCTCCTTTATGGAAGGTGTGTCTTCCCCCTCTGTCCTTCTCTTTAAGGGGAGCTAAAAGACCACTTCCTCATCACTGCCTCCCTCATGAGCCTGTCCAGTGTGGCCTCCCTGACACCCTATGTCTCACCAGCTCACTCATGTTCTCTCTGTCACCCAGGCTCTGATTACCCTCTCCCTGTGTTGCTCATTCACTATTGTCCCCTCCCATTAGAGTGTGAGTACCAAGGACTGGAATCCCCAGGTACTGTCTTGCTAACCATTATACCTTTCTGTCCACCACATGCAGTTGTTTAGTATCTATTTGGTAAACCGATTAATCAATCATTTAAACAATCAATGGATTCAAAGGTAGTCTCTGTCTCCTTAGTGAATAAGTGTTGAGACATGGGATAGATTCAAGATGATCACAAATTGTTAGAGTGGGGGTAGCGTATGTCTGTTTCCTTGATTCTGGGTGGATTCTGTGGCCATTTGGTCAACAGAAAAATGTCAGAAGTGGCCTGTGCCACTTTCCATGTACAGGCTTTAAGAGACCAGCAGCTTCTACTCAAGTCTCTTGCAAATGTCTCTGGAGCCCTGAGCTGCCGTGGAAATAGTTTGAATACCTTGAGATGCCCACCACCCTGAAGATGCCCCACCAAGGCACTCCAGTCACTAGCCCAGTTCATCCCACCCTCCCAGCCATCCCCCACCCAGTACTAAGGAAGTGAATGAAAACATCTTGGACACTCACTCTCCTGTGAGACAAGCCCAGCCACCAGCTGAATACCACTGAGTGACCTCAGCCAATGCCCCAAGGAGCAGAAGAAATTCCCAACTGGGCTCTATCTGAATTCCCAATCCACAACATCCTTCCAAGTAATCAAATGGGGGTTGCTTTAAGCTGATAAATTTCAGAGTGATTTGTTACACAACAGTACGTAACTGCAATGGGACTGTGATATTGTGAAATACATATTTGTTTTTTTCTCCATTTCCTGATGTACAGCTCCTAAAAATCCTTGGAATCTTTTGAGTGATAAGAGCATTTTTTTGTATGCTATGAGTTGATGGCTGTGGGCCCTGGTCACCTGAAAGACCAAGGCATGATTAGAGGGTTGAAATTCAGCCCTACCTCCCAACTTCCAGGGAGGAGCCAAGGGTTAAGTCAATCACCAATGATCAATGGCTTAGTCAATCAAGCCTATGTACTGAAGCTTCTATAAAATCAAAAACAGACTGGGTTCAGAGAGCTTCTGAATAGCTGAACACATGGAGGTTCCTGGAGGGTGGTGCACCGAGGGAAGGCCTGGAAACTCCACATCTTTTCCCACAGAATCTCACACTGTGCATCCCTTCGTCCACATCCTGTGTAATATTCTTTATAATAACCATTAAAAGTAAATATTTCCTTGACTTCTGTGAGCTGCTCTAGCAAATCAATTGAACCCAAAGAGGGTTGTGGAAACCCCAATTTATAGCCCATTGCAACTGGTATCTGAAGTGAGGGACAGTCTCACGGGACTGAGCCCTCAACCTGCGGGATGTGATGCTATGTCCAGGTAGATAGATGGTGTCAGAACTGAATCACACTAGAAGACACCTTGCTGATATCCACTGCAGAATCTGCTGGAGGATTACTTGGTAGGGAGAAATTCCCACACGTTTTGGTGACGAGAGGTCACAGAAGTGTTGATCGTTGAGTGAGAGACGAGGAAAATCCCTTCAGTTTATCCCCCTCCCCCCCATACCCAACACAGGGCTCCAGAGCCAGATGATTTGGGTTTAAATCTTAATTCCATCCTTTATTAGCTAGCTGAGTGACCTTCTGCGTGTTGATTTATTTTCCTTAAGCATCACTAACTAGATCATCTGCAAGAGGGGAATAATGGGATTCCTTGCCCAAAGAGTTGTTAAAAGATTAAACAAAGTCTATGTCAAGTACTTAGCACAGTGCCTGACCAGCAATACCAAATGATCAATAGGTCTTCAGTTACTATTGTTTGTACCCTGCCAACTAAGTAGAGCTCCTCTTTCATATAAGTCAGAAGAAGAAGAGTTCCAAGGACTCACACACACCACTCCCTTGCCATTAATTCATCCATGCACCCTATCACCAGGGAAAAATCCAAAATCTATCAAGTCTGAAGAACCCTCGCCCCTGCTTATGTTCAGAGCATTATCTCTCAGCCCTCCTTCTCTCAATTCCTGTTCTTAGCCCTACAGGCACAGATACGGTTGTGCACCCTCCCAAAAATGGCAGGATGGATAAATATTTCCACAGCGAGTATTTTTGGTTAGGGAGATTCTAACATATTTGCTTCCTTCCTTGTGACTCCTTCCTGTATTTTCTAAATCTTCTACAGCAAGCACTTTATTTTCATAAAATGTCATAAAGATTACAAAACACAGGAAGGAAGAATTTCTTCTACTTGAAAACTGAGACACTATTTTATTTCTTTGTCTTTCTCATAGCATCTGCCCCAACATCTCTTGTGCTGTTGAATGAAGGAACGAGCTAAGAGTAGAGAGGGGTTTATGGTGCAGGTACAGGCAGGGCAGCCTGGGTTTATATCTTATGTATATTTTTTAAATAAAAAGTGTAAAAGTTCTGCCTTAGTTTTTGTTATTTTTAGTTCATTTGTTTGTTTTTATAACGATGCTCATGCTGAAGCCTTTGTTTTAAATGAAAAAAAAAATCCTTTTGTGAAGTGAATAGTCATGCTGTCATTTATTTTCTTAAGGCCACAATGCCAGAGTTTCTTAAAACGAGTTTCTCAAAACGAGTTTCTCCTTCTGCATCTATGTTTATAAACGAATGACAGGCTCTTAAACATCCATTTAGCAATGAGAAAGTTCCAAGACAGTGTGCTATATTCTGGTTAGAAAAATACAGTTTAACTGAATACATATAAATTGCTCACACCAAAGGAAGATGAGGTCTCTAGGAATACCAACCTACCAAGCACAGGTTTGCAGCCACACACATTTCTTATCTCGGGACAGCAAGTGGGTGGACTCTGGCAGAGCCCCAGGCACAGCGGATAAGCACCCATTTTTCCAGAAGTCCGTCTCTGCCTGTGTGTTCCTTTCAGCTGCCTAGCTTGCCACACTCAAGGGCCTACCATCTCTGAGTCGTTCACAAATTTTCTAAATAGGTTACTAGTTCATGTGCTGGATTTTTGTGCTCTCATCAATTCACCAGCTCAGTGTAACCCAAATCAGCCCAGCCTGTGTGAGATGAATTCAATGAATGTGGAAATTGCCTCCAAGTCCTTCATGCCTCTGATTCATTACGCAGGCTTCCCCAGAGCTCCTGTTTGGAATGCCTTCTGCATTAGCAGCTGAGGCGCATCTCTTCGAACTCGCTAGCACCACCCCTACCCACTTCTCACCTGTGTTATCTCAGGGAATTTTCAACTTTATGTCATCCCAACAGGCTTCTTTTTTGGTCATTTCTCATCACTTGGATCTATAAATATTAATTACAGGCCTCCTATTTTAAAGCCTCTTTGAGCATATTAACTATTTAGCCACATAAATCAATCCTAAACTAATCTTAGTGGTTCATCATACTTTCACAAGTTCCAGAACTTACCATTTCAGCTACCACTCTTCAGTTTTTGCCAGCAACCTTATTTAATGACTTTGCAATCTGCTAGGCTCTTCTTTAGATAAAGGGAACAGAAAGGGAAGCATGGAGGGAGGTATGAAGGGAGAGAAAAATGGGGAAGAAGAAAAGGAGGGAGGAGGTAAAGAAAAAAAAAAGAAAGCAGGGGGAGGGAAGGAGGGAGAAAACACAGGCAGGAGGGAGAAAACACAGGCAAGAGGGATGAACCCACCTCTTTCCAGTGCTGTTCTCATGATAGTGAATAAGTCTCACGAGATCCGATGGTTCGTTTTTTTTTTTTTTTTCTCTACGCGCCCGGCCCGTTTTTTGAGACCGAGTCTCGCTCTGTCGCCAGGCTGGAGTGCAGTGGCGCAATCTCAGCTGACTGCAACCTCCGCCTCCCGGGTTCAAGCGATTCTCCTGCCTCAGCCTCCTGCGTATCTGGGACTACAGGCGCACGCCACCACGCCCAGCTAATTTTTTTGTATTTTTAGTAGAAACGGGGTTTCACCATATTGGCCAGGATAGTCTCGATCTCTTGACCTTGTGATCTACCTGCCTCTGCCTCCCAAAGTGCTGGGATTACAGGCATGAGCCACTGCGCCTGGCCCAGTCCGATGGTTTTATGAAGGGGAATTCCCCTACACAAGCCCCCTCCTGCCTGCCACCATGTGTTATGTGCCTTTCTCCTCCTCTGCCTTCTGCCGTGATTGTGAGGCCTCCACAGCCATGTGGAACTGTGAGTCCATTAAACCTCTTTTTCTTTATAAACTACCTAGTCTCTGGTATGTCTTTATCAGCAGCATGAGAACTGACTAATAAACTGACCAGGGTGGGTTCCCCATTTCTCACTTCAAGGTTCACTGGAGGACAGGGTGACTATGTCAACAATAATTTATTATGCATTTATACGTTTTTAAGTACCTAAAAGAGTATAATTGGATTGTTCATCACAAACAAAGGACAAATGCTTGAGATGATGGATACTCCATTTACCCTGATGTGATTATTACTCATTGCATGCCTGTATCAAAATATCTCATGTACCCCATAAATATATACAACCACTATGTATGCACAAAAATAAGGCCGGGCACGGTGGCTCATGCCTGTAATTCCAGCACTTTGGGAGGCCGAGGTGAGTGGATCACTTGAGGTCAAGAGTTTGAGACCAGCCTGGCCAACATGGTAAAACCCTATCTTTACTAAAAAAATAAAAAATACAAAAATTAGCTCGGTGTGGTGGCATGCACCTATAATCCTAGCTACTCAGGAGGCTGAGAGAGGAGAATCACTTGAACCTGGGAGGCGAACGTTGCATTGAGCCGAGATGGCACCACTGCACTCCAGCTTGGGCAACAGAGTGAGACTCCATCTCAAAAATATATATATAATAATAAAATAAAAAAATAAAGATTCATTGGAAGATACAGGCTCCGTGGGTGCTGCTTTTGCTGTGTGTTTCTATGCAGTTCATGCACAATCTATTAGTTCTTGGTGTATACCTCCTAGTTGTATGAAAACTATGTAGCTTCCCTAGGAGCATCTGAAAAATCTTAATAGTATTGGTTACTTTGCACCAGTTACCCCTAGAGGGCGCCAGGGCTCAGGGAGGCAGAGTCAGATCTGCCAGGGTTCAAATATTGGCTACTCCAGGTGCTGAACATTAAACCTGGGACCTCGCCACCCTGAGATGCAGTTCCCTCCCCTATAAAGTAGAGATTCTTCTACATGATGCCTGTGGTTGTTATCCAGAATAAAAGAGACAATGCTACAACACAAAGTGCTCAAAGCCTGACTCATAGTTAGCGTTCGATAAATGTGAGCTTTTATTATTACCATATTTCCTCCATTCTGAGACAGCATCGATCGGAAGTCAACGCATCAATTTAATAACTTCTCAGGGGAAAAAACAATATATTAAATACAAATTCCCATTTTAAGACATCACAATTTCAACAATATTAAAAGGTGAAAAGAAATGTGTCTTAAAAATCAATGACATATGGTCTTATCACCATCACATTTTGGAATCATTTTAAGTCATTTCCTTGTTCACTTGCCTTTTTTCTGTTTTGTCTGGCTGCGCCAGGAGACACATAGGTTCCATGAGAGTAAGGAAGTAGGTATTTGTTCACCATTGTGCACTCAGTGCCAGACACAGGGGACCACAGGCATGAGCCACCATACCTTGCTATTTCTTTGTAATTTTTTTTTTTTTTTTTTTTAGTGATGGAGGTCTCGCTTTGTTGCCCAAACTGATCTCGAACTCCTGGGCTTCAGCAATCCTCCTGCCTCAGCCTCCCAAAGTGCTGGGATTACAGGTGTGGGCCACTGCGCCTGGTGCGAGATAGATTTTAAACCTTAATTTTATAGATAAGGACAGGAGGGCACTGAGATGTTAAATAATGTACTCTAAAGCCACCATCATTCTTCAGGAACAGAACAGGATTAGAACCCAGGAACTCCTACATTATACTGACTCAAGATTCCACAGGAGTGTTCCAATAAATGTGGCTGTGATGATTCCACTTTAGACATTGCATTGGCTATGTCTATATGGCCCTACTTTTCTGGAATAAGCTGAATCTGTCACTCATGCACTTCCAAACATTTGAGTTACTGATGGGCTCAGCACTCTGCTTCTTTCCACAATCCCAGACCTCTCCAATACATACCATCTTTATAAAATTTTCAATCAAACAAATGAATTTAACCCAGAAAAGCAAACACATTTTGGCTAGAACAGTCATCTTTTTTAATCAGTTTTTGTGTTTCCTATATAAACCAGCAGCCCAGAGGTACTATTTCTGAAAGCATTTTGTAATGGAAGATTTTACCTGAGTGCTATTTAGTATTATCATTATTATCCTTGTTATTAATAATAATGATTTATAGAGTAGTTTGAGGAGGCACTTCTATTTAGAGACTAGGAACACAGCCTGATTTGATACTTAAGTCAGCAAATGTAATAGGAAGAGGAAAAGCAAGGGGAGAAATTAAAACAGATGGCTCTATCTTGGGCAGACATCTACATTCAGGGACCAAGAAGCAGGTAATATGAAGGAAAGATTCAGCAAAAACAAAACCCGAGGACAAACATTTCTCCACTACGTCACTGCAAGAGATGCATTCTGCTGAAACTCACTAACCCCAGCCAAGTGCTGTCTGTAGTGCCCTGATGGGTTAATTTCCAACATATAGATGTTCTGGGAGCGTTTTCAAAGCAGTTTTGCAAATAAGATTATATCACACATGACCTTCACAAGAATGCTGTGAGCTAGACATGGTGGCATGGCTTTTTACCGCTGCTCCATCATGCCGATAAACGTATCGCAATCTGTATGAGCACAACACTGTGTGACCACATCACAGAAGGACACCCTGGCCACTCTACCATGTAAACGTGCTACAGCAGGAAAATGATCCTAGGGCCCATCTTGTCCAGCGACCCACATATGCCATTGACCCTAGACCTGGGTGGGACCCAGGAGTTTATATTCTAAAAATAACACTTCCTGAAAAAATAATCATAGGATATAAAAGAAGAACTCACATCTTCCGAATGATAGACTTACTTGGAGTGTTGCAGAGGATGAATAACCTAAAAACTCTCTCACTAACATCCTGGGGAGAGTCCAAAATAGCAAAGATGAAGAGAAAAACCCTAAAAGCTTCGAGAGAAGAAAGGTGTTATCTTCAATGCGATAGTAATCAGATTCACATGAGTTTTCACCCTTTGAGGAAAAATGTATTTCAATTATACACACCTAGTCAACATACATATAAGTACACTAATGTGTCTGCAAAGACTATTTTCTGCAAAACAACAATAAAATTGAGACTACAGTCAACTGAAAAAGAAATCCAAGAAAAATAGAAAAAGAGTCCAGGAAATCCAAGGAAAAATGGAAACTAAATCTAGGAGGGGAATCAAGTGAAATCTCAAGATGAGGAGTGTGCAGCAGAAAGCAATCAGTCCAAATGGGGCAGGAAATCGACCTGTGCCAGAAATAACATCTTCAAGAGAAAGCAGACTTTGTCATTTAATTTGTATGATGAAGAAGCTGCAACTTCTTAATGGGAAGATGAAGGCTTAGATTTTTTTCTATCAGAAAAATAAAGGAACCCCATGGAAAAACAAAAACATTCACATGAAAGGCATGAGTTGAATATGAAAAATTCAAATGCAGCATATTTTTGAGGAATTAATTAAGTATAAGTAAGAAAAGAGTTTGGGTTTTGTTTTTTTGCTTTTTGCTTTTTTTTTTTCATGTTTTACCCATTCCTTTGAGTGGCATGAGTTAAGAGAAACAGCTTTTCAGTCCCTCTGTGGGTCCAGGCAGACACGTGACTCTGTCGTGGGTAACGTGGACCCTGGAGGCCACAGAGCTGACGGGCTCTGAGAAGAGCTCCAAGGTCACGGACTGCGCACACACTGCCTCTGCCACTTGCTAGCTCTGTGACCTTGGGCAAATTAGTTCACCTCTCTGTGCCTCTATCTTCTCATTTCTAAATTGTCATCTCCTTCATAGGACTATTGCAGAGATTAAATGAGCTAATGTATGGAATGCATGTAGAATGGTAAGTACCCAAATATTTGGTGTTATTACTATTATTATTATAAAATCAAAATATAGAAATAATAGTTGATTTCCCAGGCAAAGCTATTATTAAAATTACCCTCTTAACAAAAAAAAGAAAGATTAAATCAGAATTAAATAACACAAAAGAAATATAAAAATCAGAAAGGGAAAAATAATGGCATAGCTAATGAAGCAGAGAGGCTGCTGGTGAGGAGGGAGATTGCTCATTCCTTCATCTAAAGTGTAAGTAACTGGATACTGTGAAAAGTGAATAAATCAAGCAAGAAAGGATTTTGTGTCTGTCTATATAATTTCAAATAATTTCATTAATAATTACAATTCATTTTATTATTTAATTTTCATTAATATAAATGTATTTATATATTTGATGTACATATAAAGTTTGTATATTTATAATTGCTTATAATAATCAGTATATTTAATTGTAATTTTTAAATGTAAAACCAGCAGTTAACATGGTATTTATCAGTAATAGAAAACAGGTGGTAGAGAGAGAAGGCAAATTAAGAACGAGTACTGACGTCTGTAGTGTGCTTACTATGTGCCAGGCACTGTTCCAAGAGGTCTACATATATTATTTCATTTAATCTTCTAACAACCCTAAAAGTTAAGCATGATGATTATTATTGCAACCATTTTACTGATAAGCTATCTGAGGCAGAGAAACTAAGTCCTTCCCCAGGTCCCATGAGTAGTGAAAGAAAAGTGCCTCTTGGCTACTATCTCTTACAGTGTTCCTCTCTCAGAGAGGGGAGTTTCTAAGAATGGTTTAGATATAGGATTTAGCTTCAGGGTGGCCAATACCAGAGGGAAAAACAACAACTGTATTAGTATAAACAGTGTCCCTCAAAATGTTCACATCTACTCAAAACCTCAGAATGTGACCTTACATTGAAATACAATCTTTGCAGATATCATTAGTTAAGATGATGTCATACTGGATTATGGAAAACCCAATGATGGGTGTTGATATGGTTTGGCTGTGTCCCCACCCAAATCTCATCCTGAATTGTAGTTCCCATAATCCCTATGTGTCGTGGGAGGGACCCAGTGGGAGGTAATTAAATCATGGGGTGGGTTTTTCCTGCACAGTTCTCATGACAGTGAATAAGTCTCATGAGATCTGATGGTTTTATAAAGGGTAGTTTCCCTGCACACCCTCTCTTGCCTGCCACCATGTAAAACATGCCTTTGCTCCTCCTTCACCTTCTGCCATGATTGTGAGGCCGCCCCAGCCATGTGGAACTGTGAGTCCATTAAACCTCTTTTTCTTTATAAATTGCCCAGTCTCAGGTATTTCTACACAGCAGTATGAAAATGGACTAATACAGGTGTCCTTATAAGAAAAGGGGGAGATACAAAGAAACAAATACGGGAAGACCCATGGGACAACTGCAGCAGAGACCTAAGTGATGCACCTACAAGCCAAGGGTCAGGGATTGCTGGGAGCCACCAGACTGTAGCAAGAGGTGAGGGGAAATTCTTCCCCAGAACTGTAAAGGCCATATGGCCCTGCAGACACCTAGCCTGCAAAACTGAAGAAATCATTTTCTACTGTTACATGTTACCCAGTTTGGGTAATCAGCTACCCCAGCTCTAGGAGACTGAAACAACAACCAACCCAAAACTTTAAGTTGAAATGGTCCAAATTAGAGGAAAAAAAGAGAATGTTACCTTATGCTTCAACTCTCCTGTGTTCCTTTTTGTGGGGGGTGGACTCCAGGGTGGCCCCAGGATCCCCACCTCTTAGTATTCTCATATCGTCTGACACTCAAAAAGCAGAGGACTCAGTTAAGCTGCACACAAATCCTTGACCCACAGAAGTTGATATAAAAATGTCAGGCTATTTTAAGCCACTAAATTTGTGATACTATTGCCATATATCAATAGCTAACTAATATTCTCCTATAATTAAAAAGAGCAGTAGTAAGCATTTCAATTAGTAATAGTTTTCCAGAATTAAAAGTAAATTTAAGATGACAAATTATTGTGATGAATAAAGTCAGTTGGGAACAAGTCCCTCATTAAATGAATAAGGAAACCAAGGCACAGAGAAGTTAGGCAAGTGGGCAGGTACACACAGGTGAATTTTTTTTTTTTTTTTTTTTTTTTTTTTTTGAGACGGAGTCTCACTCTGTCACCCAGGCTGGAGTGCAGTGGCGCGATCTCGGCTCACTGCAAGCTCCGCCTCCCGGGTTCACGCCATTCTCCTGCCTCAGCCTCTCCGAGTAGCTGGGACTACAGGCGCCTGCCACCACGCCCGGCTAATTTTTTGTATTTTTTAGTAGAGACGGGGTTTCACTGTGGTCTCGATCTCCTGACCTCGTGATCCGCCCGCCTCGGCCTCCCAAAGTGCTGGGATTACAAGCGTCAGCCACCGCACCTGGCCCACACAGGTGATTAAGAACTGAAATGTCACTGAGGCACGCACATCCCCACTGACCTACCATTTTCCACCTCATTGCTGCCTGCAGAATGACAACACCCTCCCACACTCTCTCTCTCTTTCTCTCTCTATATATATACATATATATACATATATATACACATATATACACATATATACATATATACATATATACATATATACACATATATACACATATATACACATATATATACACATATATACACATATACACGTATATATATACAGATATACATATATATACGTATATATATACATATATATAAATGGAAGAAGAAGAAGAAGAAAAGTAGCCAAAAGCAATATAATTGCTAAAATCAAAGGCAAAGATCCAGTTTTGTCTCAGATTATATTCATGGTAATCACTGTTCCCAACATTTTCCAGTTTCTGGGAGGATAGATGTGTTAAACGGGCACTTACTAGACAGTTTTTTGACAGCTGCTGCATTTGCAATTACTGTGATATAATTTTTTTTCTTCTGAATAGCTGCAGATTTTGTTTTTGTCCGAGCTGAGGTGGAAAATTGAGAAATAGCGGATTCAACAATAATTGACTTTATTAGGAATATGAATGTATTACGCCCACCATATATTAAAAACTCATTGCTTTTATATTGGCCTGGAACACTGTACAATACTTTTATGGTTCCCTAGTCTCCCCGTTCCCCCTACTTTACTGTTCCCATCAGCTTTATGTTCCTCATTCCCTGTCACACGGAAGAAATAAATGGTTAAAAATCTAAGTGCTCATCAGACACAAACCAGAGTTCATAAATGAAAGTGGGCATCCTTGGGTAATTTAAGATATTGCTGTGAGCTGGTGTTGCCAAAAACGATGCACTTATTGAACCATAAACAAAAGCAATTAAGATGAGATGTTGATTACTGTGAAGGGAAGTTCCCCAAGAGTATAGAAAACACAGGCCACAGAGGGGGTCTCATTTGCATAAGCATCTCTGGAACCATGGGATATCCAGGAAGGTCTGTGGGGGCTCCTCTGCAAAAGGATCCTTAGGATTTCCTGGGAGAAATCCTGAGAAGCCTCCCTGGAACATTCTGCACAGGGAATCACAACTACTAGGCAAAGAGAGGAGACAACGGCTATTTCTTTGTGGCACAGCCAGGAAGTAAGGCAAGTCCCTCTGAGGTACATGAAAGGCAGAAAGACACATGCAAACTGCAGTTGGAATGTAATGCTGTTGAAAGCTACCTGATAAAGCATCGCCCATGCCCAGTGACAAAGAACTCACTGGAGAAGGTCTAGCTTCAGAGAAAGACAAGGAGAACTTCTGGAGCCATTCTTAATGGCTGGACCCTCCAGGCTTGGCCAAACGGCAACTGTGCTAGCAAAGATCCCAGGAACAGAAGTCTGGATCAACAGCTGGTAGAGCACTGTTGATGATGCCTGACTACAGAAGTTGCAAGAACCACAGAAGTGAAAAGGCATCTGAGTTGTTACAAAGGAAGAAAGGAAAGGATGCAGGGACGTTTTTAAACCTGAAAACAAAACTGGGCAACAGGTCAGGGCAAATACCATAGCAACAACCAGCCTCCCACCCCACCCAGCCCTAGGTTCTCCACCACCCCCACAGCTGGAGCAGCTGCACAATTGATGATCAGAGTGGAAATCTGTGAACACACTGGGTCTCTACGATTCTCTTTCTGGGGCAGAAAGGCAATCCTGATTATGGAGAATCATGCCTAAAAATCCTCAAGAGCCAGGCACACGGTAGGTGCACAGCAATTTTTTACGGAAGGAAAAAACAGAAAACAAGGAATGGCTGGATGCACCGATGGAGTAAATGAGTGTGTGCATCACTGAGACTGAAGTTAAGCTGGGACTGACATTTAGAGCCGCCTGGAGGAGGCAGAGAGGGTGGAAAGAGCACACCAGGGCAAAGCGCCCTGAGACATGTCTTAAGCATTGAGCAGGAACAAGACAGGCAGGAGAAGAAAAATGAGCATCCAGCCAGACAGATGATGTTGGGTCAACTCAATCCTTCCCCGTCTGTCTGGAGCAACTCTGCAGGCACACATTACAGCATGCCGGTCAGCCAAAGGGAGCAGTGATTGGCATCTCTGAGCCAGCACCTGTGAGCAGACTGACATTCAGGGAGACAGGTCCAAATGCCACCGGTCAAAGGCCAGAGCACCTTGCAGCCTGACTGGGGCCACTCAGACAGGTGGGGTGACAGCCGATCCCATGCAATCACCCTGAGCAGTGGTGTGAATTTCACTGTGATGGGCAGTTCCCTTAACCAGGAGGTGTATCTGTGTTCCTCTAGATTTAAAAGGTGTGGAAACCCAGAGAAAGCAAACTAACGTTTAAAGACCACCTACTTTGTGCCAGGCTCTGTGCTAACAGCATAATGTTATCCCTTTGAAAAGTCAGTAAAATTCTAAGTAGGGAGTTTTTAGCTCTATTTTATAGATAGAGAACCTTGGGCTCTGATGAATTAAATGGTCTTTAAACATTCACACAGGCCATGAGATAGAACCAAGGTCAAATCTTCATTTCCTGATCCATGGAAGTCTTGTTCTTTTTTCCACTCTGACATTGACAATGAGACATACAGAGATATATGCAAGGTAGGATATTTTTCAAGACAAAGAGACAGAGTTGGAAGAATTTTAAGTGTTTCCTTGACTACTGTTGTTGCTATTCTGCAAGTGAAAGAGAAAGAATCCATGGGGCAGATGGAAAAAATAAGGTGGTATGCAGGGGTAGCCAGAAGAGATAGAAGAAGTGTCATTTCTGGTGTGGAGCTTGTACTTCATCCAGAATTCCATGATAGAGATGATGAGGTTGGTTATGAGATGGAGGCTGAGGCTTAAGTAATTGTTTCTGACAAAACTAGGGTCCCAGGGCAGACTCCAAAAGATCACCAGGAAGGTAAAAATAGGTTATATACAGAGAAAACTCTGATACCCTGTGCCAGCCTTGAAAGGGACTCAGTCACTGAATGATGACCACTGCTCTCATCCCTGTGGATACAAAAGCCCATGAGAGGAAGAACTACATTGCCAAGGTCACAAGATGAAGCTCTCTTTACGGAGACGTAGCTTCTGAGACCATGTTTATAGGATTCTGTGATTTAATTCATTTATTCAATAAATATCTATAGGAGTAGCTCCCTTAGAATGAACTATTGTAGGTTCTAGGAATAGATCAGTGAACAAAATGGATAATAAAATCTCTGATCTCCTTGGGCTCCTATTCTAGGGCCATGTATTCTGTTTACCTCCAGTATTACCATGTTTCTTCTCCAGGTTTGTATCAGAATAGTCCTGTTGCCTTCCTCCACAAAGAAGTGAGCAGCGAGGATGTAGGGTGGGGTTTTTACACACAGGACACCTTAGATTTGAATCCTAGATTTGTCACAACCTAACTAAGACATCCTCAAAAATAACAAGTTGCAAGGGTATTTCTTATAATATTGGGGAAAATAATATTTTCCTTGAAGTGTGGTAGAAGAATTCATTTACATATGCTAAGTCATTTAGGCTACTACATAAACACTGAAAATACAAATCTCTCTTCTTTAGTTCTGATCTCTCTCTCTCCACAAGCCTGAGTTCTGTATCAGATAGTAAATCATGTTATTCCAGCTTCCAGTCCTAACCCTGTTCCCATAGCGGCTTCTGCACACTGAGGGCATATGCATTGTTTGCAAATGCAACTTACATTCTACAATCATAAAACAGAGGAAACCCCAAATCATTAATGGCAAGGGGAGAGAGAGGAAGGAAGGAGAGGCAGGGAGACCAAAATGAGGCATTTCTCTGGTATGAGGCAATGAGCCTCTTCACCAGGACTGTGATCCAGTAGACCAGGAGGAAATGTTTTCGAAAGATTTTTAGGAAGTCTTTATCTATAGGTCATGCCTACTGATGAGCTTTCAAGTCACAATGGCAAAGTTGAGTGGCCGCAGCCAAAATCATGCGGCACACAAAGAGAAAGGGCAGCATCTAGCATTGTCCAGTTTCTGATGTGAGCTACTGAGTGGGGAATAGTGCTAAAGACTCAGTGGGAACAAGGCAGAGTTATGAACTGTGGATATATTAAAATTGACATGGCCAGCAGGTATTCAGGAAGTGATGACCACTAGGGGTTAAATAGAAGACCCTGGACTTTGTAGGAGAAGCCTAGACAGGAGGTCAAGATATGGGGGATCACTGGCATGTAGGTGGTACTTGTTACCAGGACGGCAAATGAGATGATTGGGGGAGGGTTAGTAGAGTGTGAGAAGGGAATTGAGTAAGAAGACCAGGGATAGTGCTGTTTACAATTGGCCAAGGATGTGAAGTCAATGAAGTGACTATGAAGAGGCACACAGAGCTAGAGACTGAGAAACTACAACTGAACTTGTCACCCACTGTGATGGGGGGTAAAGACACAGCAATCCTGCCAAGTTCAACCCCCCCGACCCCGCCACCACCAGCTCACAGCAGCAGGCAGGATGGGTTTGCCAATAGGTCCCTGGGACACACCTTTCTGCAAGGAGTGCAGAGGGAGGGCTCTGAGAATAACACAAACAGCCATAAGCTTTGCCCAAAGAAATGTCACATTGAAAGAGCCCCAGCCCCAGAAAGGTAGGGTGTTGGGGCAATGACTGAAATTGTAGCTGAGATGTGAAGTTCTAGAGATGAAGAACATTCATTTGGTTTCCTACGACTTTCTGAATGATTCATTCTTCTTCTCCTCTCTGAGGTCAGAATGCGTTAGAAAGAAATCTACGGTTATAAATTCTCTCGGTTCCTTCTTAACAAGTCAGGCAAGATTGATGGACTAAGCTGGTTGGCACAGAAGCAATTGGGAATATCGTTATTTGCCTTGTATTTATCTGCATTTATGTTAATGGCTTTGTTCTTGATCAGAACAGCCCGGAAACTAGGGGAAATGTTTATTGCACTCAAAGTTTTCCTGTGATGAATTATGTGGGAGTCACAGAATAGCCAATGCACATAACGTGTTGAAAATATTTCCCTTATTTTTTTTCTGCTTCTGATCCCAACAGCACAGACCTCCTGCATACTTGAGACCAAACCGACTCAATTTTTTATATTCTGCCTTGTCGTCTGATTGATTTAATGCTTCTTGTGGTCAGATTTTGCAGAGAAAAGGATACCCATACAATTTCTCTCTCCAGCATGCTCTTTCTTGCTTGCTCCCTTTTCAAAAGGTAATTTCATAAAATCACAGGACTGGGAGGGACCTTTGTCCACATTTCTTCCCAACTCCTCACTGTACAGAAGCACTTGGGGAAAAAAGGATGAGAAGGAAAGAAGTCATTTTTTAAAAATCTTTTAGAGGTCAGGCTGTGTGCTCAGATATTTTACTTGTATTAACCTATTTAATCTTTATGAAACTCTATTGTCCCCATGTTGAAGATCAGACACAGGCTGGCAAACCACTCTACGTAGTCCAAATAAAGCTCAGCTTCTGATTTTGTAAATAAAGTTTTCTTGGAACACAACCAAACTCACTCGTTTACGTATTGTTTATGGCTGCTTTCAAGTCACAATGGCAAAGTTGAGTGGCCACAGCCAAAATCATGCGGCACACAAAGCCAAAAATGTTTACTATTTGGTCCTTTATAGAAGAAGTTTACTGACCCCTCGTTTAGGAAAATTGTCATGGTCACAGACAGCATATCACCTGTGTGTTGTAAGACCTTGTTCTGTCTCACTCCAAACTTCTGTTCTTTCCTACCACGGTACTGCTACACCCATTCACAGTGTCCACCACATACGGAAAGAATTCGCTCAGGTGGCCTCTCGTGCATTTTTATCTCAAAAAGGCACCTTCTTGAAAACCTGTAAGGCTTCTTGCAGGCAATTATAGGCAGCAGCAAGGGTATGTGTGCTTGTGAGGCATTTGAGGAACAGGTCTTCCTTTACCCTTCATGCCACAGTGGGTTCCATTTTCTGTTTTGCAAAAAGGAAACCAAAATGGAGATTAGTTTAAGTAGAACCTTTCTTCCTTTAGGGGACGGTTTCCTGGAAGAGGTAGATTTTGATGTAAGTTCTTCATGTCACAGGTCATGCAAATTTCTCTAAAAAAATTCTGAGAGAAATAGGAAGGGGTGAAAAATGCTCTTGAAGACTGTAAACCATTCCAAGTGGTGATGCTGAGGAAGGTGAGTGAAGGTGGTAATGCCAGAAGCAGCCATTTGCTGAACGTGTCATGGGATTTACATAAAGTTCAAGTTTACATAAAATTTCTCCAATCTGCACCACACTTGAAAAGGTAGGTAATTTTGTGACAGGAGGAAAGAGAGACCCAGAAATGTGAAGAGACTTACCCAAGATTCCACATTTAGTAAAGAATGCAGATAGGACTTAAATCCCGGTATGCATGCAAAACCCACTCTTTCCCCATGTGCCACTTCTTAAATGAAGCCAGCAGACTGAAGAGATCACTTTAAGAACTGGCTCCAAGGATTGTGTTTAAGCTTTCTCAGGGTTAGCTTTTCTTAGAAGTGAAGTAAACATGAGTTAACAGAAGCCAACCAAAGGCAGATACTTGTGTTCCTCATTGGAGTTGGAAGCCTGAAGATGGGAGAGACGGGGGCATGGTCTATGAGGGTATTGAGGGGAGAGCTGAAGGGAAACTAAAATAAAGAAACAAAACTTTCAGTGGAGGTTCCCTGGACTGGGAGACCTGTGGGTATCAGTCAGAGATAGGAGACCCACAAGAGACCAAATGTGCAAAACAAAATGTTAAAAGCAAATAAGAAGGTGGAAGAGATGCCCATCCATGGAGGCCAAGTCTATAAGGCATCTGAAGTCTGATGTCTGACCCTGGGAATCTGATTCGAGGTGAGATCTTTACACAATTAGAGGGTCTATTTAATTAGAGAATTGCAGAACATCAGGTGCAGAGGGGATTTATGGGACATTTGGTCTGATCTTCATCTAATCCTGATGGTGCAGGACCGGTGAGCCCCAAAGTGGGGCTCAGCCTGTGAGTGTTCTTGGCTTCACCCAGGAAGGACTTCAAGGGTGAGCTGGTGGTAGGGTAAAAGAAAACATCTTTATTGAAGGGGCAGTGTTAGAACTTTGGCAGTGTTACAGCTCCATGACTGCTCCTGCAGAGCAGGGATACCCCCAGGCAGTGCTCAGGGCACTTTTGCAGTCATGTTTATACCTATGCTTAACTGTATGTAGATTACAAGGTGGGGGTGGGTTATGCAGAAATTTCTAGGGAAGGGGTAGTAACTTTTGTGTTGCTGGGTCATTGCCATGGAAAGGGGCAATAACTCCTGGGTGTTTACCATTGCCATGGCACACTATCAGCCATGTCTTATAGAAAGCTGCTTTCTCCCCATCCCTGTTTTAGCTAGTCCTCAGTTTGGTCTGGTGTCTGAGCCCAACTTCAGAGTTGAGTCCGGCCTCCTCTACCTCACTGACACTCCATGACGGCCACCACTGAGGAGGCACAGGCCCCACAGACACCACTTGATCACCTTTAGAGACCCGGAATCGGCCGGGCGCGGTGGCTTACACCTGTAATCCCAGCACTTTGGGAGGCCGAGGCGGGCGGATCACGAGGTCAAGAGATGGAGACCATCCTGGCTAACATGGTGAAACTCCATCTCTACTAAAAATACAAAAAAAAAATTAGCCGGGTGCGGTGGCGGGCACCTGTAGTCCCAGCTACTCGGGAGGCTGAGGCAGGAGAATGGCGTGAACCCAGGAGGCGGAGCTTGCAGTGAGCCAGGATCACGCCACTGCACTCCAGCCTGGGTGACAGAGCGAGACTCTGTCTCAAATAATAATAATAATAATAATGATAAATAGAGAGCAGGAATCCAGTTCCTACAGCACCGGGCAGCTCCAACTCCAACAGGTGGTTTCCTTGTGACTTACATCAATCAATTCCAATTCTGCCCGCAGGATGGTAGATAGGACAAACCTAACTACTGCTTTTCTACATACAATTTATTAAAATATGCAGACAGCTAGCATATACCCTCGGGACCATCCTTTCCAAGTCAAACACAAAAATCACCACTAACAGATGCCTTCTGTGCATGATCAGCCCGCTAGGAGCATTACATGCTATCTCATATCCATAAGAGGTTTTCATTACTACCCGCACTTTATAGAGAAAACTGAGGCCCAGAGAATGTAAGTAACTTCCCCATGGTTCACTTGTAAAAGAGATGGATTTCCAACACGGATCATTCTTTGAATCCCCTGTGGTTTCTGACACCAAGATTTTGAGCTCCCTCACCATTATGGTAATTTTAGACTTAAAAAAAAAAAGCAGAAAAGAGTAAGTGGGCATGTTTTATTTTTTTCATTAAATTGACATGGAGGAGAAAAAGTAAATTATAAGTAGAATTGAGTCAGAGCTGTATAAGAAAAACAATTCACTAGTTGAAAAATGACTTCCTATAAAATACCTTCTTAGGTTGTTTTTGATATTTAAAATAAAAATCAGTGGTATGTGTCTCTATAAATCCAGGGGAGAAATTCACCCAGTTTCCCAGGAATCGTTGATAAAATCTTATTTCCTTATATTTATCAAACAATGGGAATATATATGTGATAATTAGGTAAACTTCCTCTCTTTGTCATCTTAAAATCAATAGCATCTTTAAAATGTACTTTCATAATAATCTCTTCTAATAAAAAGTGTCAGAAGAGGCAGTTTCATGGACTATAACTTTATAGACAATGAGGTTAATCAAGGTGGATATGTTTTCAAAAATGGTTACGAGTTCTCAAGCCTCCAAGGTTGAAGGACAGAAATCAACTATAAAATATTGGTTTTTAAATGGCACCATAAAGGCCAATGCCAGTTACAATTTCCAGCCTTTTTTCCTTCAATTCTTATGCCCAACACCATTTCTAATTAGGAAACTGGCCTTCTGTGAGCACCTTAATGAAGTTGTAACTCCTGCGAATTCTTCCATCTGGAACATCTTCCATGTGTTACAGATGAAACCATCCACAGTCATATCAGCTGAAAGTTTGACTTCCAAAGGCCCAGGGCATCCACTGCCTGACAAGCACTTACTTTCTGAATATTTTAAAGACAAGGGGATTAAACACTTCAAAAATAACAGATTCTTCTTTGCATGAAAATATAATATGTTTCCATCTTAATGATGTAAAAGAATAGCTTATCACGGTACATCTGAAGAAAAAACAAATTACACAGCAAATGTTTTTTTAGCTAATTAATTCAATTCTGAAGATAAAATTGGGACAGTACAGAATTTCAAGCAGATTCCTAATAAGATGTGGAATCTAGCAATTTCAACTAAGGTACCAGAACATCTATTTCCAGGAGATGAAGTTTCTCGTGGCCGCTTAGGTTGGTCATTCCAGACCAAGATTTACAAAAAGCATTAATATACTGATTAGTGGTTTGTCCCATCACTCCTGCAACGTAGAAATTTCAGGATCAAAATTTAGACTAAATTGGTGGAAACTCTCGTTACTTTGTACAAATTAAAATACCACCCAGGAGAATGGAATTCACCTATAATAGTGATATAAAGATGACATTATAAAACCTACATCAGTTACACAATTAAATCAGTCTTTGAATTTTTAAATTTGTGGAAAGGACATGGGTTTGAAGTCACACATATCTGGATTTCGATAATTAATCTGCCAGCTATTTGCTATGTGAGAGAACGAAACATCATTAAAAATCCCTAATACATACTCAGTTTTTTTATCTGTAAAGTGGAATTAAAAATATCTACCTCAGGGTTTTGTCACTGTTGTTTAAGAATTAGAACCAAAAGTGTATTGGTGTTCAAGAAAAAAACATATATTATAACCCCCAGCTGCCTTTTATGCATGTTTGCTAATAAAAAGAAGAATCCTTTTGTTTTGTCATGAAACCAAGATCTTTTGAACATCCCAAAAATCTTGAGGAAGTCTTTGGACTGCGAGAAGACATCAGTAGAGGAGGTGATTAAGGTTGTTTCATCCAGAATTCTAGCATCTAGAAAGATTCTAGATCAGGGGTTCCCAACCCCTGGGCCGTGGACCAGTCCACGGCCTGTTAGGTATCAGGCCCAACAGGAGGGGGTGAGCATAGGGCAAGCCAGCATTACTGCCTGAGCTCTGCTGCCTCTCAGATCAGCAGCAGCATTAGATTCTCACAGGAGTGGGAACACTATTGTGAACTGAGTGTGCAAGGGATCTAGGTTTTACACTCTTTATGAGAATCTGACTCATGCCTCATGATCTGAGGTGGAACAGTTTCATCCCAAAACCATCCCCCACACCCCGCCTGCCTGTCCACGGAAAAACTGTCTTTCCACGAAACATCTCCCTGGTGCCAAAAGGGCTGGTGACCTCTGCTGTAGATGACACAGTAAATAAATTATCTCAGAGCCTGGTATACAGTAGATGCTCAAGAAATTCTTTCTTTCTTGTCTGGAAACATTGTTTCTGTGCTAGAATATCTTTGTTTTTGAGAAGTACCACCAAGTTTTCTATTTTCTTTTTCAAGTTTTTTTAACTTTTATTTTAGGTTCAGAGATTCATGTATAAGTTTGTTATATAGGTAAATTGCATGTCACAGGGGTTTGGTGTACAGATTATTTCATCACCCAGGTATTAAACATAGTACTCAGCTGCCACTCTCCCTCCACCCTCAAGTGGGTCCTAGTGTCTGTTGTTTCCTTCCTGGTGTCCATGTGTACTCAACATTTAGCTCCCACTTATAAGTGAGAACATGCAGTATTTAGTTTTCTATTCCTGTGTTAGTTCACTTAGGAAAATGGTCTCTAGCTCCATCCATGAAGCACCAAATCCCTCCAGCCCAGCAGCAAGGAGACAGAATTTTTACTCTGTCGCCGATGAGAAAAGTATACAAAAGGGGCATAAAGTATAGACATACAGTCCACCATACCCTGCCCTGTGGCCAGGAAAGATATCACTGTTCTGTCACAGAGCTGCATGAGAGAGAGATCAGATAAATTTCTATTATTCACATGTACCAGTAAAAGGGAGACTTTCCGGTATCTTGACCCAAGGTCATGATTCTGAGTGTCCCTACCAGTGAGAAAAGAAAAATGCTGAGGGTTCCTGAGCTGGAAGAACCCTCCCGGGTTGCACCAGATAGACTTGTCCAGACCAAAGAAGTCAGAGCTTTAGCCTGGAGTCCGGATAGATAAGGACGACCTGAGCCAATGTCCCAGAAAAGAGCTGAAAGCAAGGCAAAGAGACAACAGCACCAAGTAATGGGCTCAGTCAAGAAGAAACAATGGAGTTTGGATAGAGAGCTGAAATGGGACACTGAGCCCAGAAAATGCCTGGCAGGGGCAGTAGATCAGGCTGGAACTTTGGAATTTCCAACATTTCCTGTATCTTAAAGGACTGGGACCAAGAAGGGCGGTTAGGAGGAAGAGACCCAGAGCAGGGCATACCAGGGGAAGGTGGGAGTCTGGAAAACTGAGAAGAGGTCACAGGCAGGACCACCCATGACTGAGAGTTTGGTCCCAGGGGTGGGGACCCATGGAACTCAAAGAGCAGCTGTCATTGTCAAAACAATTTTTATCTCCAAGGAATACCCTAGACCCTATACTTTATCCAGGAGAATCCCAAGGACAAGGAAACATTTATTCCTAGTCAAGGCGGTTGAGGCCACTTTGATCTTCTTGCTTGTGTGAATGAATCACAAATCCCTCCAAGTCCTGTTGAATGAATTCAACATGAGTAGAGATGCTTCCTTTTCTTCTAAAATATACCACCAACATCTCTTTTCTTAAATGCTCCTGAGGTTCTCCCACTGGCCGTTGACTTCTCTGAACCTCAGTCTTCTCATCTATCAAATGGCGAGAATAATATTGAGATGGTGACAAGCCTTAAGAGGGAATTTCAGTAAGAATCAGGGAAGCCATCCTAGGCTCTCTGGTTAAGCAGTGAGAATTCTGAAGTTTAATGTCTCAGTATCATGGCCCTTGTTTGATGTTCTCTGAAATTCAATTCTGAAAGAGCCATATCTAGAAAACAAAGACACCCATAGATAACCTGAATGTTCTCTTGCTTTGAACCTTTTGTCTTCATTTCAAGATAGTACAGGAGTCCACCTCATGAAATCTTGCTGGGTATCAGCAGCATACTGCCTCACTTGGGAAAGACCCCAATGATATCAGCAATGTCAGGAGTTCAGCAAAGTCCAGATGCATACAAAAAACTGTCCAGGGATTGCAGGTGATTGCTGTGTGTCCCTAGAAGGTATGATTATTTGGGAAAAGCTCAGGAAGTTATTTGAGTCTCCATCGTCTCCATTCTTTACTTATCAAGACAGGTGTGGGTCTTTATGGTAATGTCAATAATAGCTACCATTTATTAAGTATTTATATTGGGGATGGTTAAGTATATGCATTGTCTCTTTATAACTACCCTATGAGATGAGTAATATCATTTATCTTCATTTTAACAGTAAGGCAACTGAGGCACAGCAGGATGAAATAACTTGCCCAAGGTTACCCAAACATAAAGTGGTAAAGCTAGTATTTCAACTCAGGCTGGTGATCCAGAACCCAACCTGTAAGCTTCTGCCTCTACTGCATTCTGAGTTGGGGGAAGTAGATGATCTTGGAAGAGATTTTTAAATCAGACAGGGAGGGTTGATTTCTATAAATATTGGTGGCAACATTCCCCTTGATGCTGAGATTTACACACCATAATGCCAGGGGCTTGATAAATTAATAGGGTTGACTTTATGTGAGTCAGACCTGTTCTTATCTTCTCTGTGTTACTCCTGCCCCAAAGGGGAAGTGAGAGAAGACAGAAAAGCAGAAGACAAGAATACTGACCATCTGACCCCCACCCACCGAGCACAGCCAGGGTCAGTGTTGCCCATCTCCAGGTCTCTCCCCAGCTAACCTTCTAATTTTGTTGATTTCCAAATCCCAAAAGCCCCACCCATGCAGGATTGTGGAGAGAAGAGAAGCATGTCATCCCTGCTTTTTAATTCCTTTTTTCATCTTCTTATCACAAGTTCCTTGGTAATTTTCCAATTTCAAAGGAAATATTTGGAAGGATATCTGAGGACTGAATGCGTTCATGTTTTACACCAAATGCTTTCAACATGAGAATCCGCCCAGTCGTATCTAATAAAAATATCCTTCCTGAGCTGGTACCAGGAGGTTTCATTAAAATAGCAGTCGATAAGCAGAGCTGATTTGGCACCAAGGAAAAAATTCACAGGCATATCATGCCTTTGGAATTCAAGAGTACAGCTGAATCAAGGCCCTTTTTAGTTGTCTTAGGACCATATTCTAAGTTTTGCCTTATCAGATACTGAGGAATACACTGTAGGGGAGAAGAAATAGCTTTTCTTCCCATCTCAGGTTCATGGCTGAAACCCCTATAACAAAAGACAGAGTAACAAGAGAAAAGCATGCAAATTTACTTAATGCAAGTTTTATGTGACACAAGAACATTTGGAAATGAAGACCCAAAGAAAAGGGGAATTCTGTGTATTTCTATATGCTAATACACATGGGGTTGCGTCTCCTGAACCCAATCAGTACTATGTCAAATTATACTGAACTGTCAAATTGAGAGAAGTTTCAGAAATCTTTATCCATCGTGCCAGAGGCAGAGAAACCTGCCATGGACCATTGCTGATGCCCTAGAAATCAGGTCCCCTCCTGCCTGTGAGTCAAAGCCTCTGTGAGCATTCTGAGAGATTTATTCCCAGGGTTTCATTCTCCTGAACACAATTGCCCAATTAACAAAAAAGCCAGAATAGGGGCCCAGACAAATGGTTCCTAATATGTTCATTAATACATTTTCAAAGTTATTGCATGTCACAAAGTTACTGCATATCACCATGGGCTAGGTCCTCTGTGAGTGCTGGGGACCCCAAATTGAACAGGGATCTCACCTACAAGGAGCTTACCATCAAACAAGGGAGGTAAGATGTACACAATGCAAGATAGGAAGTCATCATTGCTACAAAGGAATGAAAAGGAGGAAAGAATTATTCCCAGCTAGGAGGAGCATAGAATGCTTCCTGGAGGAGGCATCTGAACCAAGTTTTGATTGTAGGTGAGAAGTGGGCGTCAAGGATGGGAGGGAGCATTCTCCAAGCATGCTTGTAGGAACCAAGCATAAGAGGATAGAAGACCAGGGCTGTGTGCAAACAAAGGGAATACTTAGACATTCAGGCTGCCCGGGCTTAAAGGTGTATGGTTGGCTTTAATGGAAAAAAATGGTCAAACTATAGTAATTGTCTTCTGTTTTCTGTATATAAGTTTGCTCATTAATCCAATGCACATACTGAGGTCCATTCCAGTACAGTTAATTTCTACTTCTAACTCCATCATTTTCATACAGCAGAAACCTTGGGGTTTTGATAAAGGTGAGAGGTATAGAGAGGCATGAGCTAAAACTCTGGAAAGCAAAAGCATCCTTAAAGCCCTCTAATTTTTGTCACTCTGGTCTAATTCGGATGCCTTTGCATATTATGATTCCCTGACTGACACACCTTTCTCCTTTCTCTTTCTCTGGGGTTCTAGAAACTCAATTCAAATATCATCTCTTTTGTGAATGAAGGCTGCCCTCTTCCTGGCCAACTGGCAGTTTTGAGCTCCAGGTTCCCTCTTCTGCTTACTCATCACACTCCACCCATCCATTCAGCCCTTGTCACACTCTGCTAAATTTATCCGTGTAAGTAACAACAGCAATGGTAAGGACAGACACTGTGTCCTGAGCACTCCGGATGTGCTGGGTTTTCCCTGCACCATCCATCACTTCCTCAGAGGGACTGGAACTCATTATGGACAGGGACTTTATCCTATAATGAAGGGCATTGACCTCGAACCCGACCGCCTGGGTTGGGATCTTGGTTTTGCCACTTCTTTAGCTGTGTGAACTTGGGGAACTTACCAGCCTCTCTGTGCTTTGGTATTTCTCCTCTGAAACATGGGGATAGCAATAACACGTATATCATGAGTATTATTGAAATGGCCATGAATCCTAAGAGAAAACAGAGGCCCCCGCGGTTTTAGTGGAGGGTGGTATGTAATGTACCTAGTAGGCGCCCGATACAGAAATGTTTATTTTGTGAGGTTTATTTTTAAACTCAGAGTTCTGTATGCTTAGGAACTGTGTTAACCCATTTATGCCTGAGGCTGCAATTTTTTGAATTGTTGCAGTCAGACCTTGGCTATGACCTTGAGCAGTAAGAGTAAATAACTCCCTCATGCTTAGTGTTCCAACAATGGAATACTAGGCATAAATGGGTTTCAAGCACATGAGCAAATTTCCCAAGGTCCCTCCCAGCTCCAGTATTTCCCAGTCCCAGCTGCCATTCAGTGGCCTTGGGGTCATTTGGGAATGCCGTGTCATCCCAATGCATCAGGGTAGTGTCCCCCTAGGGGTAGAACCTCCTAGCCCAGGCAGGGCACCCAGTACACAGATGTTTCAGTTTATGCCTGAGACTTACAGCTATGGAAATACCACCCTTCAAAACATTATGCCTTTTTTGTTTCTAATACATGAATTAGGTCTCAAAAAAAAAAAAAAGAAAGAAAAAGAAAAGAAAGAAAAAAAAGAAAGAAAAGTAACAGATCTGTTTTGTGCCAGAGCTGTCTGTTCTCTCCAAACACTTAATCCAGCCGCTCTCATTGTCTGGGATCAAAGTGCCTTCCCCATACTGTAGCTTTGTTCTACTTGGAGCAGATGAACAGGCTGAAAGGAGAACTCCTTCAGGCTTCCTGCCCCTCCCTTCCCCTGAACTTTGAGAGAACAAAGAGATTTACAAGGCAAGGATCCCAACTACAGGGTGCTAATGATCAGAATCACATGCATCTGAGGTCTGGACAAGTGTTCCTAAGTCAGAAGGCTTCCAGCAGGGGGAGGCACTTAAGGCAGGAGAAAGGCAGCTGGGAACTAGGAACCAGGAATCAGGAGTTTGGAATTGCCTGGAGATGAGAACAAAACCTGGAATCAGGAGTGTTCAGGAATCACCTTGTAGAATACAAAGCACTCACAGGCATAGGTGCAACTCACCCAGGAAGAATACCCTCCCACCAACATGGCACATGTATACATATGTAACAAACCTGCACGTTGTGCACATGTACCCTAAAACTTAAAGTATAATAATAATAATAATAATAATAATAATAATAATAATAATAAGAATAACCTCCCTCCGAAGGCCCCCTGCCCTCTGAGAATCAGGCAGGCTCCACTGGGCCCTCCCTGTTCCTCCCCTGCCCAGCACCTGAAAGTAGCTGTTTAGTCTCAGCCTGTGCTGAGAATGACAAAAGGGTTTGCTAAGAATGGCAGAGCACAAACTCTAAGAGACCTGTTTAGCGTGAATCAGCATCACCTCAAGGGTTTGTTAAACTATAGATTGCTAAGCCCCAGGCTCTGAATTTCTGATTCAGTAGGTCTAGGTAGAGCTCCAGAATTTGCATTTCTAACAAACTCCTAGATGCTGCTGGTTCAGGGACAATCCTTTGAGAACCTCTATTCTGAACAATTAACTCTCCAGGTTCATACACAATAAACAATTTAGAGCCAATATAGTCTCCAATCTCAGCTTCCAGCTGCCTCTCCCGAGGATCTGGAGATCCCGTAAGCATTGAGCAGAGTAAGCAGTCATTGCCCAAGTTAGATCTCGGTCCTTTCACGTGCATCCCAGCATGGTGTGATCGAGGTGGAAACATGCATGTCCCACTCTAAAACTCTTAATATAAAGGACAGAGGTGTACTGGATAATGCTGTGAAAAGCAGAGTAACCTATTGAGAGGTGACAGTGTGCTGGCAGTCCTCACAGCCCTCGCTGGCTCTCAGTGCCTCCCCTGCCTGGGCTCCCACTTCGGCGGCACTTGAGGAGCCCTTCAGCCCACCGCTGCACTGTGGGAGCCCCTTTCTGGGCTGGCCAAGGCCAGAGCCGGCTCCCCCAGCTTGCAGGGAGGTGTAGAGGGAGAGGGGTGAGCGGGAACCGGGGCTGAGCATGGCGCTTGCAGGCCAGCTGGAGTTCCGGGTGGGCGTGGGCTTGGCGGCCCCGCACTCGGAGCAGCCAGTCGGCCCTACCGGCCCCGGGCATTGAGGGGCTTAGCACTCGGGCCAGCGGCTGTGGAGGGTGTACTGGGTCCCCCAGCAGTGCCAGCCCACCGGCGCTGGGCTCGATTTCTCACCAGGCCTTAGCTGCCTTCCCGCGGGGCAGGGCTCGGGACCTGCAGCCCGCCATGCCTGAGCCTCCCACTCCCTCCATGGGCTCCTGTGCAGCCCGAGCCTCCCCGATGAGCGCCGCCCCCTGCTCCACGGTGCCCAGTCCCATCGACCACCGAAGGGCTGAGGAGTGCGGGCACATGGGACCGGGACTGGCAGGCAGCTCCACCTGCAGCCCCAGTGCAAGATCCAGTGGGTGAAGCCAGCTGGGCTCCTGAGTCTGGTGGGGATGTGGAGAACCTTTATGTCTAGCTCAGGGATTGTAAATACACCAATCGGTACTCTGTATCTAGCTCAAGGTTTGTAAACACACCAGTCAGCAACCTGTGTCTAGCTCAGGGTTTGTGAATGCACCAATCGACACTCTGTATCTAGCTACTCTGCTGGGGCCTTGGAGAACCTTTGTGTCAATACTCTGTATCTAACTAATCTGGTGGGGACGTGGAGAACCTTTGTGTCTAGCTCAGGGATTGTAAATGCACCAATCAGCGCCCTGTCAAAACAAACCACTCGGCTCTACCAATCAGCAGGATGTGGGTGGGGCCAGATAAGAGAATAAAAGCAGGCTGCCCGAGCCAGCAGTGGCAACCCGCTGGGGTCCCCTTCCACACTGTGGGAGCTTTGTTCTTTCCCTCTTTGCAGTAAATCTCGCTACTGTTCACTCTTTGGGTCCAGGCTGCCTTAAGTGCTGTAACACTCACCGCGAAGGTCTGCAGCTTCACTCCTGAAGCCAGCGAGACCACGAGCCCACCAGAAGGAAAAAACTCCGAACACATCTGAACATCAAAAGGAACAAACTCCAGACACGCCGCCTTAAGAGCTGTAACACTCACCGTGAAGGTCCGCGGCTTCATTCTTGAAGTCAGTGAGACCAAGAACCCACCAATTCCAGACACACTATGTCATAGCAGAGTGGGTGAGAGAGATTTCTAAGGCAGACTCCCTGGATCCTGCAAGCCCACTTACTAACTGGGTGATCATGGACGAAATGCTTAAACTGTTAGCCTCTGTCTCCTTCCTTGAAAACTGTGGAGAAAATGAACTTCCCATCACAGGGTTGTTAGAAAGATTAAACAATATAACCCAAATATAACCTCATATCAGGCTCTGTGGATAGCGACAGTTTTAAAAACCAACTTAAACTACATAACTTGCCTCCAATCAAACTCTCTGCCTTTCATGGGCTCAGCTTCTGCCTGCAACCTGTGGCAGTAGGTAGGATGATTTCAACATCAGTGAGCGAAATAAATGCCTTCTCACCTAAAGTCCCAACAGCTAATAGATACCTCATTGAGCAGAGACATGGGCACCGAGATTTCACATATGCACCTCATTACCCACCCCCACCCCTGGCAGCAAGAACACATGGCATTCCTGTTTAACTTGGCCATGCCCAGGTTTCTGACATTTACACTTACGTTCCAGCCCACACTGCCAGGGCAATGCCTGTTTCATGGCGTTGCTGCTCGTTACATTTGCAGATACGAGCTGGAGCTTATGGAATTTCTGAGCAATTCTTTAAAGACAACCTCCAGGAAGAGAATGTTAGCTCAAGTCGTCAGAACAAATAAATCCCCAAACATTTTGCCTTTGTCCATTTTGTCTTGCTATAACAGAATGCCTAAGATTGGGTAGTGGGTAAAGAAATGAAATTTATTTGGCTCACAGTTCTGGAGGCTGTAAAGTCCAAAGGCATGCACCAACATCTACTCAGCATCCAATGAAGGTCTTCTTGGTACATTATCCCACAGCACAAGGTGGAAGGGCAAGAGAGCATGCAGGTACATGCTTGATAACCTACAGTTAGAGAAGAAAGAGGGGTGAACTCACTATTTTATCAGGAGCCTACTCCTGAAGTTATGGCATTAATCCATTCATAAGGGCTCTGGTCACCTCTAAAATGTGCTACCTCTCAACACTGTTGCATTGGGGATTAAGTTTTCAACACATGAAACTTGGGCGACACTTTTGAACCATTGCACATTTTCTTTTTGAAACAAAAAGAGCAAAAAACATTAGGGTGATTTTTTTTTCTTTATCTTGTGAACATTGATAGCAGATGATCAAGACTGACTCCCCCAGGACTCTGCTCAAGGAAGTGTTGAAAGGGAAGAATATCAGCTTCAGTTTAGCTGTAAGCACTTTCTGTCCATGGGCTAATTTTCTGATTCTCTGTGAGCAAGTTAAGACTTTCTGTGTGGTCTCAAAATAATCAAATCAATGACCAGATACCTTCGATGTCACACAGCTGAAGCAACTGTGAGGGGCGAGACAGTTCCCACAGGCTGCCAGCTGGGCTCACAGTCACTACATAATCATGGACATGGCACAAAAGGCAGACTCTGGTCCCCAACTGCTCAGAGAATCAAACAAGAGGTGTTCATGTCAAGACAGACTGGAGAGTTTAATAGATGCACTATACCTTGTGAGCGAAAACTGTACCAAAAAAATAGTACACAGGGTGGTGGAACATGCCCATTAGTGCAAATAGTTCTCAAATCACTTTCTCAAGTACTAGTAAAATAAATGGTATTTTTGAGAATGCATGTAGTCAAGTCAAGCTGTCTACAACCAACCAAAGTGGCACACAAAAAAAGTGGCTCTTCCTTGGTGAATCCAACCAAGTACTGTTTTGGGTGCTTAACTTTGGGGTTTGGAACAAGGCAGTGTTGCCTGTACCTGGAAAGGGAAGCCTTATCTCTCTGGGCCAGATTCCCACATTTAAGACTCACTGAGATAGACAAGCAAAGTGCCAATCTATTCTTTCCTCTCTAGAAATTCAGTTGTTACATAAGCCAGTGCTTTCTTCTTCATGGTCTGTCTGTTCTGTCCATGTTTCACATACACTAGGGAAAAGGTCTCCTGAGGAGTCTCAGATCAGAGCCTGGGCCAAGCTGAGGATCCACAGTAGATGAAAGTCAACAAAGAGGCCCAATACACTCGTTGGCCAGAGCTCCTAAGCCTCCAGTTATAGTTGCTGAACTAGTGTGGTAGACTGAATAACCGTACCAAAGACATCCACATTCTTATCCCCAGAATTCATAAATGCCTTAAATGGCAAAGGGGGTTTTGCGGTAGTGATTATATTAAGGATCTCAAGAAGCATAGATTATTTTGAATTATCAAAGTGGGCTCTAAATGTAATCATAAGTGTTCTTATAAGAGAAAGGCAAAAAGAGATTTGACTGCACAGACAGGAGTTTGTGATGAGATGACTGCAGCAAGATGCTACAGGGCTAGCCTTGAAGATGCAGAAGGGGCTGGGAGCCCAAGATGGCAAGAAACGCAACTCTAGAAGTTAGAAAAGGCAGAAGATCACATTCTCCCTTGGAGCCTTCAGAGGATGTGCAATCTTGGACCTTGATTTTGGCCCAGTGAAACTGATTTTGGACTTCTGACTTCCAGAAGTGTGAGAAAATAAATATGTTTTGTTTTCAAGTAGCAAATTTGGAATAATTTGCTATAGCAGCCACACGAAACTAATATAACTGAGCACTACCAAAATTCTGCTTCACTGAACTGCCCTTTTCTCTGTTCCCTATAGGCTCTTCCCATATTCTTCTTTTAACACCATCTTTCCCACTGAGTTACCCACAACTCACTGGTCTTCCACACCTGTTAATCATGTGTGGCAACCACCAAGTCACTTCAACAGGAGTTGAGACTGTGTGCAGGTGTGTTGGGTTGTCTGTGTGTGTCTAAGGCGTGGCAGGCATCCAAGGTGTGTCCAAAGACGTGAATTCTACATCCTTGACTGTGACATTTAATCACTCAGGGCACAGGCTGTAAGATCTTAATGAGCTTTTTGACTCTACATTTCTATTTTAAACTGCAGGGATTTTTCACTTTTTCCAAAAAAAGATGACAATAATTTTACATGATTTTGGTAAGCATCAAATATATTTTTTTCCACATTCTCACAAATGTTTGCCGTTTTTTTTTTTTAACTTTTAAGTTCAGGGATATATGTGCAGGTTTTTTACACAGGTAAGTCTGTGTCTTGGGGGTTTGTTGTACAGATTATTTCATCACCCAGATATTAAGCCTAGTACCCATTAGTTACTTTTCATGATCCTCTCCCTCCTCCCACCCTCCTCCTTCCAATTAGCCCCAGTATATGTTGTTTCCCTCTATGGGTCCATGTGCTCTCATCATTTGTAATTTTATAGGTGAATTCTTTCTATAAACAACTAGTAATGGTTAACCTCTATGTAGTCCAATTTTCTATGTCACATGTAAGGGTATGACACATATAATGGTGACTCTATGACTGAGCAGACAATAGCCCTATGCCATGGGGTACCCTTATTATGCCCATTGTACAGATGAGAAAACTGAGTTCTAGAAAGTTTGGGGAATGTGTGCAAGGTTACATGGCTGATCAAGGTCACACAGGCAGTCCAGCTGGCACTGGAGACTAAGCATTCTGACTCCAGGGGTCTGTCCACTTAACTGCCTCATACCAACATACTGAATGTATATGAGAATGACTGTAACAGTCATTATAGGTACCTTGGATCCTGAGGTAGTTCTGACCATTGCCCCTGCCTGGTGTGCCTTTACTGGGTCCTGTCATCCCCCAGGCTTCAGCGGCTGAGACCCGTGTCCTCTCAATTCAGGAGACATGAACAGGAGCCATAGCTCAGTGCTGATGCTAATCGCCTCCAAGTCTGTATGTTCCATAATGAGACCACCTAACAAGCCATGGGCTTCCCACTGCTGTGAAAACATCCTTGTACCACTTCCAAAGCTTATGATTTGAGGGAGATGAGGCTCAGATGGAACTCCAGGGCTGAGCCTGAGCCTTGTCAACTGGAACTGAAATTTTGGTTGAAGTGTGAAGCAGTCTGTTACCGACATTCAGGAGCAGTTTAAACACATTGAGTCCCTTGGAGAGAGAAGCTCTCAATGTGCCTCCCTGTGTTTTATTCTAGCCTTCTCTGCACTGATCCATTTCATAAATATTCATTATGCATCTACTACTCTCTTCTGGACACCAGGGCTGGAACAATGAAGGTAGCTCTACTCTGTGCATAAAAGAAACATGCAACATGGGCCACAGGCCATTCCAGTCATGAGGATCTGGTGCTGGGGCCCAGGGAGACAGTGGCTAAATTGACCCAGAAGAATTGAGGAAGGATTCAGAAAGACATTGATGTTTAGTGGAATTGTTAAGTCTTGCCAAACATGGAGGGAAGACTGACCTATCAAAGAGAGGGAGCAGCTTACATACACACAAACTTGAATGTGTTTATGAAAAAACATCAGTGTGGCTAGAACGCTGGGGATATGGGAGGAGAGTCGGTGGAAGGTTGGGCTTATAGTCCTAAAGAGAAGAGACACCCTTCCAGACCACAGCCTGATTGGGATTAAGATTACATACCAGGCTTACTGCAATGAAATCTTACATGGACTGAGCCTTCAACCTTTCTTCCCTCTCTTGCTTCAAACTCTTGAACCTGAGCTCCAAAATGTGTCACTGCTATGCTCCCATGTTAATGAGCAAACAACATCAAGGCATCTCATTCATATGCAAACGCTCTGACAGACGCTATATGAAATGAATTCAGATGGAATATGCCAGCATCCTTTTTTTTTTTAATCCTTCCAGAGAGTTATGATGTTGCTACATAAGCTAATGAGAGGAATGGAAGAGCAAACGCCGCTCTCGAAACCTGTCAACAGTATAACTATTTAGATGGGTATTAAAGCCAGACACTGTCATATAATTTGAGGGTATGGCTGAAGACATCTTAAGAATATTTTGTTTCTGACAATTGAATCATAATTTTAATAGACATCTCCAGAAAGAGAAGCAATGGTAGCAGCCATGTAACGTTTATTTAGGAGCTGGTGAAGATCTTTGATTCAAAGTGCTGGCTGAAATGACAGAACCCAGCTCCTTGGATGTCAGAGCTGCCAAACACTTAGAATTTTATTAGAACAGTAAGTGCCCAAGAAATATCAACACCATGCTCAATAGGTAGGTACTATGAAAAGCCCCTTATGTATCTTCTCCATTGAATCCTCACAGCAGTTTTAGGTGGCAACTTTTATTACTCTCCTTTATGGATGAGTAAACTGAGGCAGACAGAGGGCAAGCAATTTGCCCAAGGTCACACAGCTAATGAGTGAAGGGGTTGAGATTCCAACCTAACAATCTGGCTTGACTCTTACCCACTATCCTCTACTCCCTGTGGGCAATGAATTCTAGTCCTCTAGTCTCAAAGGCAAGGAAATAGAGCCTAGTTCAGCAAAGAGTGACCTGGCCAAGCCTCCTGCAGACACTTAGCAATAAAAATATTTACCCTTAACCTCAAGTTAAAGTGAGACTTTTATCAAGTATCACAAAGAGACAGGGTGGATTTCTGAAAGAGGAAGAGTCTTAGAGAAGCTAAAAGCTGGACTAGAATCCCAGTTTTGGTATTTGTTAGGTCTGTTGACTACAGCAAATGTCTAAACTTCCTCTCCCACTGTTTGATCAAACATATCACAGGGAGACACTTACCTACCTTACAGGGTTGTCAATGGGAGGAGTTAGGCCCTAAATTAAAGTTCATGCAAAAGAATCTGATTCTATAATTCCCCCAAGTTCCACCCAACAGCCACACTGAGCTTCTGGGGAAGTGAGCTTTTAGGACAAAAGCTTTTAGGGCAAAAGTTGCGCAACCATCTCAGAAAATTGACACCACTAGATTGTCAAGGAAACAAACTCAATGTCCATCCACATTAAATGAACACGTGGTTTGTGGTGTCATTACCTGATGGAATAGCATACAGCAATGCAAATAAACAATCTACAACTACTCACAACATTGATGGTTCTTCAAACATAACAGCAAGTGAAAGAAGCCAGAAGAGAGGACATGTTGTATGATTCCATTTATATAGAATACAAAGGCAGGAAAAACTATCCCATAGAGGTTCGTCTGACAGGAGACCAGTGACAGGAAGGGACAGTGGAGAGGGGGGATTGTTTGCTGAAACTCTGGCAATGTTTTGCTTGTTATTGTGGGAGTTAATGACATAGATTTGTTAATTTTGCAAAAATACAACCAGCTAAAGTCTGACGACATATTCACCTTTCTATATATTCCAATTTTTAAAAGTTTAAGAACTCCAAGAGTTTAAAACTCCTCTCACAAAGAACAAAGTCTCTGATCCCACGAAGAAGGTGCAAGGCATGTCCCACCTGAGGAGAGGAAGCCCACTATATTAATCTGATCTCATGCTGCTGATAAAGACATGAGTGAGGCTGGATAATTTTCTAAAGGAAAAGAGGTCTAATTTACTCACACCTCCACATGGCTGGGGAGGCCTCACACAAAGGAGGAGCAAAGTCACATCTTGCATGGTGGCAGGCAAGACGGAGCTTGTGAGGGGAACTCCCCTCTATAAAGCCATCAGATCTTGTGAGACTTATTCAGTATTACGAGAACGGCATGGGAAAGACCCACCCACGTGATTTGATTACCTCCCACTTGGTCCCTCCCAGGATATGGAATTGTGGGAGCTACAATTCAAGATGAGATTTGGGTGGAGACACAGCCAAACCGTATCACCCACCCAGTACAACTCTGTAGAAAGGACAAAATGCCTACCCATGCCCCTCCTAGGAGAGAGTTTTGATGCTAGCATGCTAGAAGGCAGGGAACTGGGTCTCAGTCGTGAGAGTGCAGATGGGGAGAACCCTAGGAGAAGAAAAAAACGAGAGACAATTTGGAGACCAGAAGCCACCACCCCAATCATATCTATTCCTGCTGAGGGCATGCCCATTATGCACACACACACATCCTCTATATGCTGATCACTGCGAGGCATAGCTGGGGCATCACTGTATTTCATCTTCACAACAACTTTCTAAGATGGGTTTTACTATTCCTCCTTACAAATGGTGGAATCAAAGCTTTGGGCAAATAAGTTACTTACCCAAATGTAGCCAATAAGCAATAAGATCTGGAATTTGAATCTCACTGTTTAGTTGCAAGAATTATCCTTTGACCAAGACCCTGTTCCTCCTCTCCATGGAAAGATAACTTTATATACTTCCTAATCTGTGGCAAAAGTTGATTAATTATGATCCTGTGTGGGTGAAAATGAACCAAAGCACTTTAACCTCAGGCTGATTGATATTTGCTCATTCAACCTCTTGTTAGATCCTAATGACATCAAGAAACCAAGAGAGAGATTCCACGGCAATACCCATTAAAAGCATCCCAACAGCAGTGTTTCTAAAGGCCTGGCCCTTGGTAGGTACTCAGTGAATTAATGAATGAAAGAAGCGATGACCAGCTTTGCCACGGTTGTGTAGCTGTCAAATTGTGTTTCATCCTCACAATAAACAGGGAAACAGTTTTTTATCCCCATTATACAGATAAGAAAGTGAGAACCCAGAGAGGTTGAATTGACTGGTCTAAGGATCCCCAGAAGGGAGTGGCAGCACCAGAAACAGCTAGGTCTATTTATATACACTAGGAAAACTTCCTCCAGGATGTTAACACCCAAGCCTGTTGTTTAGACAGTGAATCCTCAAAACCATGTTAAAGAGAAGCCTCTCTTTACTTAATGAAGCCCAATGATCCTTTAAAAATAGTGCTGCTATTTATTGTATTTCTGGAGCTCACAGAAGCTGAGTGGAATATTTTAATGCCATGTTCTGAGAAAGATGCAGGTTTTAACCAGAGATGCAATTGGCAAACCATAAGAATAGACTTGCCTATGATATTTGGGCAAACTCTCCTTTCTGCTTCCTTCTTTGAGGCTTCTCAATGGCATCTTCTCCCTGATGGAGACCAAAGACAGAATAACAGGAGGTCTGCTTCTCACTTCTGAGTCTATATATCATAGGTTAAATGATTTATCAATTGCCAACTCCAGGCCAATCTCCATCACCCTCAGGCACTCAATCAATTAATACTGACACTAAGCAGGGTGACTGCTGGGGCTTCCTCCTCTAAAGTTCTAAGACAACAACAAATGGCTAGCACTTTATTAGGTGCCATGGAGAGAAAGAAGACAAGAAGAGTATGCTCCCTCTTATGCTTTGTTTTTACTGAAAAGATTATATTACAGGCCTAAAGCAGAAATAACCAGGGAGCAAATATAAGACAAAAAGAATCTCCATACAACTCAATGGAGGCCACCTGAAATGGCACCTTCTCTCTGCATGACCCCCTCCAGTGTGAACCGATTCCTCCTGCTTCAAACACATCAGTCCCCAGAAAGTAACAAGCCAGCAATTTGAATGCAATGTAGACAACAACTTTATTTTGCACGATTATTTTCCATTCTCATTAAACTGCTGATTAAGATATCCCGTTTTTTGTTTTCTTTTTATGATCTTTGTGCAATAAAAAACAATGTCATCCCTGACTTTTAATTTGTACACTACAGCACACATCCTGCTCCATCAGTTCTGAAGATGGTCCCCACTGCTAGTGTTGACTTTCTTACAATGATACTGCCCTCCTCTGTCCCTTAGGCTCTCTCCCTCTATCTGGGGCCTGCTGTGCTTTCTCAAAGCTGTTTTATCAATATCTCTGCCAGCCTCCATGTTCAGGCACAAGAGCTGAGATCGCTGACAAGGCCAGCTTCGCTTCTCCAAAGAATCCAGCCCCTGCCTGCCTCCCTGTGAGCAGAAACTGCACAGCTTAGGGCTCCTCCTTTGTTAATTAGGATCAAATCTCAATTCCTGATAACCCAAAGAAAGGAAAAGGCAGCCAGTCAGGCTAAGAGGCTGTAAAAGAACTTCCGCTAGTCCTCCCAAAGCACTCAAGAGAGGGCTTTCTGCCAAGTCAGGGTCATTTAATGCATTCTCCTTTGGCAAAGATATTAAAAATGATTAAGTTCATTAAAAAAGAAAGAAAAGAAACCTCCTCTAAAGCAATGACCTCTAGTCAGCAGCTGTGATAAAACAAGTACCTTTTCTTAGGATCTGAAATGTGCTAGAAATTTCAACAAAACTATGTAGAAAGGCAAGGTACACCCACACCAGGGAGTGAATCTTTCTGGCTACCAAACCAGCAGAAGTCAGAAGCAAACATCACTCTAGGCTTGGTGCTAAAGAGGGATCAGAAGGAGGTAATATAGTCTCTGTCCTCAAATATCTTACAGTCTGGAGAAAGAGATGACACATATACAGAAGATAAACTACCTGATTCGTACAGAGTGGACACAGTAAGAGATCCCAGGAGAGGGGACTTAATGTGCTGGACCTTAAGTGAGGAGTTGAATTTGGAAGAGCAGGGGGGAAGATGAGACATTCCAGGCACAGAATATTTTGAGCCAGTGCAGGAAATTTACAATAAGGGAAATGCATGTCTGGCCCAGAGGGAAAGTGGGTAAGACAGATGGAGTCTTTAAGAGCTTAAACACCAACCAACGAGCTGTGAGGTTGCTGTAAACATCAGTGCAAGTGTATTTTTACATGAAAGAGGATGAACAAGATCACCTCTTCACTGGACTCTTTTCTATCTCCAGAGCTCTGAATTCTCAAGTTTCTGTCATGTTCTTTCCTTCCATTATTTTTCCTCTCTGAATTACATCAAGGAGTTTTCAACTGGGGACAGTACTCATCCATAGGGCATTTAGAAATGTCTGTGGACCATTTGGAGCCATAATTATGATTGAGGAGCAAAAATGGCCTTTATTGGTGGAGGGTAAGATTGCAAAATGCCCCTCATTGCTCAAGGAAGAGGTGTCCTGACTAAACTGGCAATATCGCTCGTTTGAGTTGCACCTGCTGTGATAACAAAGATGACGATAACAAAACAACAATAATAAACTCACAGATCTAATCAGTTCTATGACTGAGAGCTAAACTGGGTCCATCGAAGTCAAAATACTCTATTTACGCCATGGTGACAGGCTCTGTAAATGTCCATAGGGGACATGGCTGCCTTTCATTTCTGAGTAGACCACAGCCACACCCAACTTGCTGCATCCTCTTTCTGCAACTTTCAACATAACTTACCTTCATGCATGAACTGTAAGAGCCCTTTCTAAAGATAGGAAATCAAAGCAAAGTGGATGGTGTCATGTCCTCTCCCAATAATTCCAGAACTCACAGGGCCATCATGACCTTGTATTTCAAAGAAGGAATTGTGGTTTATTGTCATGGCACAACAAAGAATGAATGTTCTCCTTACAAGTCTGGTTTCCTACATCAAATATAGAAAATACTTAAAATGTGACATGGGCATATTGACCATTGCTCCTCTCATAACAGGAAATGGGTTCTGACTCAAGGCTTGCTGAACTTGCCAAAGGGAAGAGGAAGAGAAAGAGAAAATTTCTCATGTGGTGTGCTAGGCATCAATGTAGCAGGCTGAACAACCTGAAAGAGTTTCAAGGAAGTAGCCAAGATTAGCATGAGGATTATGCAGTCCTGAATGACCCAATCAGATTAGAACAGGACCTTGGCAGTGTGACTTGATTTGTGGAAAGAAAACAAATTAGATTTAGCAATCCTTTAGTGCCCTAACCAAGCATATTGGAACTCCAGGAAAGATCTCCATTCACCAATTCAACACATAACACTAGGCATCTACGATGAGCCAGGATGCCAGGGTTTTTCTACATGCTATAGTGACCTGGAAATGCTCTCTACATTCACAGCCCAAACTGAAGTATTAAGCTAAATCTAAAGCTGAAGTCCTTTTGGAGTCCCCCACAGATTGTGGTGGGGGCAAGAAAGGCTGATATTGAGGACACCAAATAAGGGGACAGTAAGAATCACTCCACAGCCATCCGGCCAGGCTTGCCTGAAGCTCAGGGCTGGAGGATGTCGGTGGGAGTAGGATGACCCATCATCCTGATTTTCCAGAACTGAGGGGTCTCTAGGCACAGGAGCTTTGTTTGTCCAGGAAAATCCTAGATAAACTGGGATGAATTGGTTGCGGTAGGCAGGAGACACCATCTTTTGTAGCTGGGAAGGACTGAAATAGGCAGAATTTGAGAGCCTGAGCCCAGCCTGGACTTTTTGCTTCACTCCACCTCCGAGCTCCTTCCTGCTTCTTCCCAGTTGCACCATGTTTCTTTCCCTGACTCTGTTCCCCTATTTTAGGTCTTGAGGCACCACAATGTGCTGTTAATTTGGTGTGTCCAGTTAAAACCCTTGAGTCTTATTTGACCAATACTACTAATCTACTCATACCACTACTACCCCTGACACCCAGATGACTACCATTCATTATCTAATACATAATGGGTGGGGACTTTGCATAGTCTAGCTAATCGAATCCTCATAACTGTTCTGTAAAAGGAGGAGGATTCCTATGGTAGAGACTGGAAATTGAGACTCAGGGAAATTGACTAGCTGAGAGACTCACTTCTAAACCTATTGGCAAGTAGAATAACCCCCGTTATCATCACACCTTGGAGTCCTGTAGTCCTTCCCACCCAAGTCATCCTCCAACTCCAACCAAGAAAAGGGGGATTTTCATAGTGTCATCCAGATTTGTACACTTTTCTGATGACTCAGGATGCCCCTGGAAGCCAAGCCAGGGAAAGCCACCATATGGTGAAACATTCTCTTCTAGACTAGCAATATTTACTTGTTTATAACCTTCATTATGAAAAACATCCTTGAGGCCTTTATAAGTGATATAATCCCTTACAGCAGGTTTCTAGAAATGCAACACTTTTCTAACCCTTCAGACCTTTAGGGACAACGTGGAGAATTCCTATTATCAACTACCCTTTTTACCAGGCATTAAATGTGACACAACACTTCCAGTGCAGGGATTTCCTTCTTGAGAAGACCCTATAATGAACCTCTTCATTTATACTTTTATTTTTCCTTTAAAAAGGAGTCGGGAGGCATGGGGCAGAGTTGAGGCTGGACATTAGAAACTCCGTGCCCTTCAGCTCAGTCTTTCCAACAAACCTTCGCAGATGAGGAAATGGAGGTAGAGAAAGGATAAGTTCCTTGAACAAGGCCGTAAGTCTAGTTAGTAAAGAACCTGGGATTTGGGGCCAGGTCTCTGGACCAAACCCATTGCTCTGTCTCTCCTCTTGAACTATTCACTCCTGCTCATGGAGGAGGTGCAGAAGCAGGGACAAGAAATATTCGGGGCTCACGCCTGTAATCCCAGCACTTTGGGAGGCCGAGGTGAGCCAGGAGAATCACTAGAACTTGGGAGGCAAAGACCACCGTGATCCGAGATGGTGAAACTCCGCTCCAGCGAAAAAATACAAAAACTTAGCTGGGCATGGCAGAGTACACCTGAAATTCCATCTCAAGAAAATATTCCGGTGTTTTCCAAAATGCCTAAGTTTAAACACCACCACAATTCTTTCCTCCTGGAAGGCTCCAATAATCTGCTTTCATATCACATGGGGGAAATGTGTATTTTGAAAAGTTTCAGAGGCTGAGGCAGGTGGATCACCTGAGGTCAGGAGTTCGAGACCAGCCTAACACGGCAAAACCCCATCTCTACTAAAAATACAAAAATTAGCCAGGCGTGGTGGCAGGCGCCTATAATCCCAGCTACTCGGGAGGCTGAGGCAGCAGAATCGCTTGAACCCAGTGGGAGGAGGTTGTAATGAGCCAAGATCGTGCCATTTCACTCCAGCCTGGGCAAAAGAGCAAAACTCCATCTCAAAAAAAAAAAAGTTTCAAAGATGATTCTAATAAGACACCTCACATTTGCAGTTTTAAATCTTTACAGACCCTCAAGCCTCCTAGGAGCAGGGATTCAGGACTGAAGCCCACAGATGAACATCTCAAAGAATGTAAACCCCCTGAGAAACATCCAGTATTCTGTGCACATACCATGTGCATTATTCCAGGAGCCAGTCCACAATTTCCATTAGATTCTCAAACCAGTCACTACTCGAGGCAAGCTTAGAAACTACTCCTTTGGAGAAAATGAGTTTCTTCTAAAGCAGTGATGTGAATTCTATCCTTTCCAGCCTCAACAGGCCCTGGACACATGTAATTGTAAGCCATTATTCAGGCCGCTCACTTACCTTGCATTTAAGGGAATGATGTTTCCCCAACTTAATGTAATATTGCTATTGGCAAATAGATCACTCTCAGAGTTATCGAGCCTGCCAACTTTTATATCCACCAAGGTAAAAGCATTCGTCAGATTTTGTCTTTTCGTTCTCTTAACTGGCTTTAATAGATTTCTGTCTAGGATCAAGAGGTTGGCTGAACACTGTCCATGCATAAAGTTTTGTGGGTTAATTAAGGTGATCAGTAGCTGCCTATGCTCACTCTCAGCTTCATGATTTGTTAAGTGGAGACTTTGTTTCTATCACAGTTGCTCCGCTGGGATCAACCTGTGTGTGTGGAATGTTCAAACAGATGAAAGCCCCTTGCAGGAAACCTGACTGGTTTCTGAGTACCAGTCTTGGTACTCACCATCCAGATAGGGTGCTTTTCTGTTTGGCCCTGCTACACCATTGTGGTAGGAAATTTATTTTGTTTTAGAGACAAGGTCTTGCTTTGTTGCCCAGGCTGGAGTGCAGTGCTGTGATCACAGTTCACTGCAGCCTCGAACTCCTGGGCTCAAGTGATCCTCCCACCTCACCCTCCCTAGTAGCTGTGACTACAGGTACATGCCACCACACCTGGCTAACTTTTTAAAATTATTATTCTTTTTAGATACAGGTTCTGGCTATGTTGACCAGGCTAGTCTCAAACTCCTGGCCTCAAGCAATTCTCCCACCTCAGCCTCCCAAAGTGGTGGGATTACATGGGTGAGCCACCATGTGTGGCGTAGAATTTTTGTTTGAACATTTGTGGGCAATCCTATCCCTGTTTCAATCATTTCCTTACGTTCTCTGCTGGTGTGTGTCTTTTTCACCAATGGTTATAGCAATCTATCCACTGTATTTCTTTCTGTGCAGTGAACATTATTACGTTCATGGGTCCAAACACCTAGTAGGCATCTACCACGTGCCAGGTGGGCTGCTAGGCACTGAAGAATAAAAGTGAGAAGGGACATATGATCCTGGGTCCTCATGGAGCTCCTCACAGGCCTGTGGAAGAAAGACATGGATCAGCACAGTGAGGTAAGAGCTTAGGTGGGGCTGGGTTGCCTACAGGGGAAAACACTGGATCTGGAAGAGATGAATGGGTGAATAGGAAGTACATGCAGAACAGGCTGATTCCAGGCAGAAAAAATAGTATGCACTGGTCAAGGGAGCAGCCAACAACAAGGCATGTCATGGACCAAGCCCATCACAATGTCTGAAATAGAGACTGTCTGTCAATCACGCAGACATCACTGTTCCTCTTTTAGAAATGCAAGCAGTTTTGACAAGGTTAGTTGGTTTGCTCAGAAGTAAAGCTTGTGTTATTGGCTAAATATTTATGTCCCCAAACTCCCAAATCCATATGTTGAAGCCCTAGCCCCCAATGTGATGATATTGAGATAAGGTCATGAGGGTGGGACCCTCATGATGGGATTAGTGCCTTTATAAGAAAAGGAAGACAGATCAAATGCACTGGCTCACACCTATAATTCCAGTGCTTTGGGAGGACAAGACAGGCAGATCACTTGAAGTCAGGAGTTCAAGACCAGTGTGGCCAACATGGCAAAACCTGGTGTCTACTAAAAATACAAAAAGTAGCTGGGCATGGTGGCATGAACTTGTAGTCCCAGGTACTTGGGAGGCTGAGGCAGGAGAATCATTTGAACTTGGGAGGTGGAGGTTGCAGTGAGCCAAGGTCATGCCACTGCACTCCAGCCTAGGTAATAGAGCAAGACTCCATCTCAAAAATAAAAAAAGAAGCAGGCAGATCATGAGCATGCACCAAGGAAAGGCCCTGTGAGCACACAGCAAGGAGGAAACTGTCTACAGGACAAGCAGCAGCCCTCACCAAGAACCCCATCTGCTGGCACCTTGATCTTGGACTTTTCAGCCTCTGGAACTGTAAGAAATAAATGTTTGTTGCTTAAGCCACCCAGACTATAGTGTTTTATTACAGCAGCCCAAACTAAGACAGTTGCTATCTCAGGAAGCTTTGAGAACTGTGCCTGCAAACCCAAAGGACAGAGACCTCAGTGACCCGTGATATCTGGAGCTGAGCCATTTGGAGGTGCCCAAGGCAGGAGGTATGGGGAATAGGAAGAGGAAATGGCTACAGATGGCTACATGCCAGATAGTCTCCCTGTGTTTTCTTATCTTAGAGACGAGGGCACTGAGGCTCAAGAGATTAAGAATCTTGCCCAAGACTGCACAGTAATCTATTGGTGGCCTCTGCAGTCCCTGTTCCCTGATGATTTTATGGGCTGTAACTCTTTGCTGGCCAAATCAAAATGCCACCCCTTTGGCTTATTGAGATTCCAGAAAGAGCACAATTAGTTTGTTTTGTTTTTTGAAAAGCACTGTTAGATGCAAATATATAACCTGACAAAAATATTCACCAAGTGCCTTTTATGTGTCAAGATGCTATACTGGGCACCTCATACACAATATGTCTAATTATGGCAATAACCCAGCCAGCTACCTGGTACTGCTCTCATTTTACATTTAGACAGAATAGCTCAGGGAGCGTGCTGAACCTGCAAAGTCCCACAGTGTTAAAGCCAGGGTTGAAACCTTGAAGGCAAAGTTCATGGGGACAAGAACTTATTTTCTTCAAGTGAGAAAAAACATGGAGGAAAAGTTTAAGCAGATAATCTAAGACCTAATATTCAAAAAAGCTTGACCAAACCAGAACAATAGGCTTAGAATAACCAGATGTTTCTAAGATTCTACAGTTATTTTTTAAATAAAATACATGACATTGAGACATGTAACATGGCAGCAGCTGATATAATAGAGACTTAGAAATAGCTGAAGGTACTAGGGGACCACAAGCTCAATGTAAACCAATAGCATGTTATGGTTGCCAATATGAATTTAGGCTGCACTAATAGAAGTAGCACTGGGAAAGGCTGCTTGCTTTGGTGGTTTTAATTATCCCATTTGCTGAAAATGAGTGGAGTGGAATAAGTGAGTGTTCTCAAGTTCCCATGATAAGAGAATCCCCATCATTAGCTAGTTCCAGTTCTCACTCACTGGGAAGTGGAAGCAATGTCAGGCACATCCTGTTTGGAATGTAAAGAGAGCATAATGTCAAAGAAAACATGCACAACCCAAGGTTGATCAACGAAACTAGCTCTTGAAACTACATCCTTGATCTAGATCCTAGATCACTACACTCCCGGCAAATGCAGGCCTGTGGTCTTGGCAGAGACCAATTCAGGTAATAACCCAAGATAGACATAGCCACTGCCTATTGCAGAAAACCAGGAATGCTGTGCTGAGTACCCATGACCCACAGACCATGTCGGATTTGAATAAAAACAATGTTTTAAACATGTGAATAAGGTGGACTTTGGGTAGAAGCACAGGTTGTAACCTTTATTTATAAACAAAGTGACCTTAATGCAATCAATATGGGAGACTTTGCAAATATCCGAGAGGGCTTTCTATCCTAAGAAAAACCATCATCAGGTGGAAAAGAACACCTTCAGACATCCCTGGGGTGGATTCGTGCTCACATCTAAGTCATTCCCAAGAGCTTGGATTATCTTCTCCTACTCCTATGCCCCCATGGCAGTTGGTTTATTGTGGTTTCTCAAGTTCAGATGTAATTAACATTTGACTCTTTGCCTCTGCTGAAAGAGAACTTATAAGAAAACCTATTGTCATATCCAGTGGACATGTGTTGGTGCACACTTGCTGCAGGGGACTATGCTAGGCTTTGGGGCCACAAGGATCTGTGAGGAACCAGCCTAGCCTCAAAGAGGCTGCCATCCGAAGCCAAGTCGGACACACACCTAGAAAACTTGATTTGTGTTATAGCACAGACCAAGGCCATGCAAAATGTGGGGTTTAAATGCTGGCTGTTGATTTTCTAGAGTGATAGTAGCTAATGGAGCTGAAATGACCCTTTCTTGCTTATTCACTAAATTTTCAACAAAGTAAGTCAGCTTCTTTTAGAAAACCCAAGATGACCAACCAAAGAGAATGATATATGAAGCTTAAACTAGATGATATTTTACACCCAGAGTGAATTTCTTACAACTCTCCTGGCACTTTTACTAGGACTGCTAATAAATCTCACCCCTTACAAAGCTTGGGGTGTGATTGGGGGTGACTGGAGGAAGAGGAGGAACGTAAGGAATGTAAGTAAGAATGTAAGTAAGGATGCCCACTTATGAGAACACCACCTTTCCAAGTGCCTGTATCATATCGAGGGTCCATAGGGTTTAATCGCTCTGGTTGAAGACTATTCAGCTTTTTAAATTTTGGTGACCTCAGCATTTTTCGAGGATTTTCACCTCCAGTCAGCCTCTACTACACACCTTTTGTATTGTTGTAGTTTCTGGGTTTGCTTTGTTGTTTTGTTTTTGCTATTTTATTCATAACACTACTAATCACCTCAAGAATCCCAATTTAGGAAAACTGCGTAAGACCAGTGCCAAGACCCACATACACATATTTATACATTCACTGGGCAAAAAGAAAAGGCAGCTGGTCTGTAAATAGCTGTTATCTTTATGTGATGTGTTTCTATTTTACTTTATTTTCATTGTAATACTTTTCTGTATTTCTAAAGCTTCCAAATTATTTTACTTTCATAATTCAGGAGAAATTATTTCTTGGTTTGAAACCAAATAAATGGCCATTTGTGGTATTCAGGGATGCTTTTTACTTACTACTGTGCCAGTTGTAGAAGTCGAAGTTATTTTTTACAGATATTTGGGGATTTTTTTGAATAGTTTGAAGTTGCTGAGACATGGAAATAGAGGATCTTTAGATAGTCTTTTTTCTGTACCAGTGTTTCTTAAAGTACAGTTCCTGGGCCAGCAGTATCACCTGGGAACTTACAAACATCTCCCCTCTACACACAGACACAGACACACACACACACACACACACACACACACACGGTTTAAGAACCATGTATTCTAGGCTTCAAGAATCCTAAGTAGGTCCAGGCACGGTGGCTCACACCTGTAATTCCCAGCATTTTGGGAGGCTGGGCGGGCAGATTGCTTGAGGTCAGGAGTTCAAGACCAGCCTAGCCAACATGGTGAAACTCTGTCTCTAAAACAAACAAAAAAGCCCCAAATTAGCTGCATGTGGTGGCACACGCCTGCAATCTCAGCTACTCAGGAGACAGGTTGGAGAATCGCTTGTACCTGGGAGGCAAAAGTTGCAATGAGCAGAGATTGCGCCACTGCAACACTCCAGCCTGGGCGACAATGTGAGACTCTGTCTCAAAAAAAAAAAAAAAAAAAAAAACAGAGTCCTGGGCAGGCTGTCTATATTACAGGTGGCCTGATGATTCCAATTTTTCTCCTTTCCAACTGTCACCCACCGTCAGCTTGTTTTCCAGGTCAGCGGAGGATGGGGAAGCAGCCATCGCCTAAGAAAATTCCTGCAGGTGTCTGCGAGGAGTAACAAGTTGCCTCATCTTAATCAGCCTTCAGCGTTCGTTGTTTTCATTAGTCAAACTGCGTCAATCAGCAAGCGGGTCCTACAGCTGGAGAGCTCCAGGCACCAGGAGTAGTAATGAGGAACTTCCCTCGACTTTCCCTAAGTGGGGGTCTCTCCCACCTCCCCTCACTCCTCCTCAGGGAGCCCAGCCATGCAGGCGCACTGTTCAGCATGCTGTGGGCCCCTTTCCTCTCAGCTTCACAGTGCCAGTGCTCACCCACAGACAGGAGGGATGTTTCAGCTGGGATGCAACCCAGAGACCATCCCTGCCAAACCCTTCATTTAACAGGTGAGAATTCGAGGTCCAAAGAAGGCAAGAATAGGGCATGTCCAACCCTGGAACTCCAAATTTCTGCTTCTCAATTCAAATCCCTTTGCGTGACACCCTAATGCGAGCTGAATATTTTTATGAAATAAATACACATAGCAAAGAATCAATCACCATCTTGTTATTGCAACAGATATGATGTCAGTATCTATCATCTATCGGTCACCATGTAAAGCTGTACCATTGAGGACAGATTGCAAATTACACAAAATGGCCTTGCATGATGCTCTTTTCCATGGCTGTTTTAAGGATCCCCATCTGCCCTTTACTCAAATCGTAGCAATCAGTAACCATTTTGCCCCTGGTCTTTTCAGGCCCTGCCAACCCATGATTGAGGCAGTGGGAGGTGCTGGGAAAAGATGACTGGCTTCCAGCAGTCCCCGACCCACTGCTCACTCTCAATGTGACCTTGAACGTGTTGCTTAAAAAATCTGGCCTCAGTCCTCCCATCTTTGAAACATAGGGGCTAGTTAATGAACTCCAAGGGCCTTCCCATGGACAATAATGCACACTTCATTCTCATTTCCAATTTGCTGGCACTGGACAAACAAAAATGTCTCCTATAAGCCGCCGGAGACAGGCAGTGTCTGCCCTGCCTGGGCCTCCTTAGTCACCTCCACTCATCATCATCCTCTTTGCAAGGTTCAATACTGTTGGTGGCATTTGGGAGTCAGAAGTCCTGACTACTGACGGCACGGCCAGAAAACCAGCCTTAGCAGGCTCATCTGGCATTCCAGTGACATTTGGCTCTGGCTCTGGCAGGAATCGTCCCGGATCCTCTGAATGGCTGTCTTGGATGTTATGAAATTAGAGATTAGAATACAGAACACTGATACACCCCCTCTCCACCCTGTGAACATTGGAGACTCTTTTGCCTTTTACAGCCCTGAGAAAAGCCAGTCCCCACTCAGGGCAGCTGGAGTCGGTCTTAAATTGCCTAAAGATTCTGAGTGCTGGGCCTGGGCTCCATTTGTTTACAAAATAGGCACTTTCAAAAGCCCTTTACTAGGGACTGGCAATTCCCTGGTCCCCTGCTATAGGCTGATGCATAATGCATAAGATGCTGGGAAATGTGTATTCATGAGGGCGGCCTGGCTTTTGTCAAAAAGAACTGTGAAATATTATGATGGAACAATTTTCATTTCTGCCACATTGTTTTTATAGTGCATTCATGACTGGGGATTGAGAGCTTTTTGAGTTTTGTCTGGTGCAGATGTTGCCGTACTGAGAGCTGCTTCAGACGTCCGTATTTTCCAACTTTGTTGCTGACAATTACACGAAGGTGGGGAGGGGGCTCTCACAGGGAGACAAAGGATATACGTCCTCAAGTGATCTTGCCAGAATTCATCCAGGAGAGTGGAACAAGAGAGGAGGGAAGGAAGAGAGGGAGGAAGGGGGAGAAGAGGAAGAAATAGGCAGGAGGGAGAGAAGGAGGGAGGCAGAAACTAAGGTTTGGTGAAACCTCCTAAGTGCCCAGCTTAGGAAGCCCTTCTCTAGGGCTTCCATCCTTGTTTCTCAAGCACTGCTGCAGAGCAGCCATTATCTATCTCCATTTTACATATGGGGAAACATGCCCAGCAAGGTTGAGCCATTTGTCTGAAATCACACAGCCAGTGAATGATGAAGCCTGCTTCTGATCCTCATCTATATGACCAACTTTACATTCTTCTATGACCCTAGGCTGCCAGGAGAATGGAAGCCAAGGAGAAACACACTTTATCTGCAACCCATCTGAGAAATGGTTGTGAGACATAAGGGGGAAGAGATACAGAAGCTGCCACTGCATCTCAGAAAGATGCTGAGGAACCCACAGCAGAGACAAGCTGGGAGTCAGTGTCACTGAGCAGATGCCCATGCTAGGTACACTCCCATAGCTTCTCCTGCCTGTGCTGTGGGGCATCCTGGCTGTCACGTATATGAAGGGACTTGCCTGAGCTTCCACAGCTCCTGCCTTTCTGCACTGCATCCTAGCTCAGGTTTCTGGATGTTAAATTCCAGCCTTGTCTCATGGTGCCACGGGGCTTCCTCCTCGTCCCTGAGATTCTGGCCCCTCCTCAGCCAGGAGGCTATGCATTCTGGAAGGCAGGAATTGTGGCTTAATTTTCCCTGGATGCCCAAGGCTCACATAGCTCCAGGCAAGCTCACAGTGCAGGCTCCACACATAGGCAATAAGCGTATTCCTCCTAACAGAGAGGGCCAGGCTCTTTGCAAACCCCAAGGCAACAGGGCAGGAGAGTAATCCATTAGCGGGGACAGTTAGGGAAGCTGAGCAAAGAAAGGGAAATTATGCCCATGGCCTTGCCCCTGGGGAAATGTGTGGGTGGGCATAAGACTCCTAAGGCCAGAGCATGTTCATAGCCTAGAATCCTAGAGAGAGGGCAAAGCAGAGAGCAGAACCAAGACATAAGGAGAGACAGACACACAGGTGTGTCACCTTACACAGGTGAGGCCAAGGCCGAGCCTCCAAGCCCAAGCAGTGAGAAGAAGAGACAGGGCTTTGGCTTGAGGGCGCTCAGGAAGATGATGTCCCCAAGGCAGCCGCTGAGAACCCACGGCTCCTGCTTAAGCTGGGAACAACCCAAGTGGGTTTGAAAGTCCTAAAAGGAAGCAGACACACATGGAGACAGGGATTTGTCTCCAGAGAGTTTGTCAGGCTAGGAGTTCATCTTCCAAATGCATTCAAGTCACTCTGCTTTCTTTTTCATGCAAAAGACTTTGTGGTTCTGAAAATCTGGGCCAGCCGTGATGGCACACACCTGTAATCCCAGTACTTTGGGAGGCCAAGGCGAGTAGATCACCTGAGATCAGGAGTTTGAGACCAGCCTGGCCAACATGGTGAAACCCCGTCACTACTAAAAATACCAAAAAAATTAGCCAGGCATGGCAGTTCACGCCTATAATCCCAGCTACTTGGGAGGCTGAGGCAAGAGAATCACTTGAACTCAGGAGGCAGAGGTTGTAGTGAGATGAGAACGCACCACTGCGCTCCAGCCTGGGCGACAGTGAGACAGTGCCTAAAAAAACAAAAGAAAGAAAGAAAATCTGTGCACAGATTAACTGGGACTCCTAGTGGTCAGGCACTAGAGTCAGGGTGGTGAATCTCACTGCAAACTCAGCCCCACAAAACTCTCTTCCAGTTTCTAAAGCAGACCAAGCTCTGTCTTGCCTGAGGCTCTTTGCATTGGATGTTCCCTGTGTCTGTCTTGTGCCCCACCTCCCTCCATAGTCATAGAGCTGGTAGTGGCTCACCCTTCAGATCTCAGTTTATCTGGCTGGGTCTCCCATCCCGTATTGCCCATCACAGTGCCAGGTTTGGATTTGCTGCTGCTGTTGCAGTTGTCATTGTCTTGCTGTTGCCATCTGTCTCCAGCTGTAATGTAAAGTCCATGATAGCAGGAGTCAGATGTGACTGGTTCATCCTTCCATCCCCAGCCTTAAGTATCATGCCTAGGACATAGACAGGGCTCAGTAAATGTTTGAGAATGAAGGAATGCGTTCACAGTGTGATATGTGAGAGCACTAATAATAATAATAAAAAGGGATTAAAATCCAACAATTTGTTCTCACACTGCATAGGGTGCTCCTGCCTGTTTGGATAAGCAAACCAGGCCACCGGCAAGGACCAAAGCATTGGAAAGAGATCAAAGCTCCCAGCAAGCAAGTCCAAGAGGTCCCTGTCCCTTTTACCCCTTGGCAGGAAGGCAGCGTCTTGTATAAAATTAGAACAAATGTAGTTTCAAAACTCCACATTCCGAGATACAAATTTTGCAACCATTAACCTCAGTTCCTATATCTGTACAAAGGAGAGTGAAGCCACCTGCCATTAATATTGCCATGAGTATTGAGTTAGAGCGAAGTTTCAACTGGGGGTGATTTTGCTCCTCAGAGGACACTGGACAACATCTGAAGCCATTTTTAGTTGTCACAATGGGGAGATCCTAGGGATGCTGTTAATCCCCCTACAATACACAAGACAGCTGCCCTCCACAAAGAATGATACTCAGCCCAAAATGTCAACAGTTGTGAGGGTCAGAAATACTGAGTTAGAGAATTGCAGTTGTATAGGAAGCATCTCTAGCTCTCCCTTCTCCATGACCAGCTCCACCTGCAAGCAACTGTGAGAAGTCCAAAGCCTCTTCCGAATACTTACTGAATTATCCTCTGCTAGGACTCAGCCCCACTATGTACCTCATCTGGCTTGCCTGTCTTCTAATTATTAAGGTCCTTTTTGCACATCAGCATCCACCGAAATGCCTCCACCCATTCTCTCCACTGTTAGTGGTCCTCCTTCTGTTGCAGTACACATCTACAGCAGCACAAATGCCAGCACAAATGCAGCTGAGGCTTCCTCCTTCAACATTGCCCCTTCCTCCAGCCGTCCGATGCTTTGTCACAAAGCATCCCCTCCTAAAGAGACAACTTGGTTGATGAAAAAGCAGAGAGCTTCCTAGGGGGACAAATCTAGAGTCCTAATTATGTACTTTCTTCCTAATTGTCTGGCTTTTCTCATCTGGAAAATGGGCACAATCGAATCCATGTGTCAGGATCTGCTTGAATATCTGAGGCACTGTATGTGATGTGTTGCATACAGTAGGCAATAAAATGTGACACTCACATGCAGAGCTTCTGATACATTGAATACAAAATCAAGCTGTCTTTGGCAGAGTAGGGTTTTTAATTCCTTGAGAGCCAAGCACACTGCCAGGTGGGATAGGAAGACATCAGACTTTAAGTTGTATATTTAGAAGAGAACATTATCTTCCAGAGATTTTTCTGTTTCATCACTCTACTTATGCAAAATTAAATGGGTTCTTTCAGTAGTAGTTTTATAGCATGACTTCCTCAGCTCTTCTGATCTGATTATACCTCCTAAGTGTGGATCTACCGCCTACCACTGTGATGCATGCCAGGCTACCTGGGGAAACTGCCATTGCCTGGTCTGCACTCTATCTATAGCTGCTGGAGAACTGTGTGCATATGAGGGCAGGGAGGATCTATAATAATAACCAACTCAAGAAAACAAGCAGGCTGGCTCTTTATACTCCCAGTTGTAATTTTGTGAGCACCTAGAGAATCTAGAAGCAGAGCGATAAAGGATCTTGGTGACTTAGAGGAGTGGGCAAGAAAGGATTTGCCTCCAGGCTATTTTGGCTAGTCCTGCAGAGACAGCGGCATAGATTCAGGCCACCTGTGGGCACTCATGGGTTTCTTTGCATATAGTGTTAGTCTTGATGGAGAGTGGATGTATTAGTCTGTTCTTATGTTGCGTTGCTAATAAAGACATACCCAAGACTAGGTTATGTATAAAGGAGAGAGATTTAATGGACTCACAGTTCAGCATGGCTGGGGAGGCCTCACAATCATGGCAGAAGGCAAAGGAGAAGCAAAGGTGGATCTTAAACGGCAGCAGACAAGAGAGTGAGAGGTAGCAGGTGGAACCCCAGAGTCTTATAAAACCACCAGATCTCGTGAGAACTCACTATCACGAGAACAGTATGGGGGAAACTGCCCCCATGATTTAATTATCTCCACCTGGTCCCACCCTTGACACATGGGGATTATTACAATTCAAGGTGAGATTTGCGTGGGGGTACAGAGCCAAGCCATATCAGTGGGGGAGTGCCAAATTCATGTTAAAACCCTAATTCCTGGGCCAGGCACGGTGGCTCACGCCTGTAATCTCAACACTTTGGGAGGCCGAAGTGAGTGAATCACGAGGTCAGGAGTTCGAGACCAGCCTGGCTGACATGGTGAAACCCCATCTCTACTAAAAATATAAAAATTAGCCGGGCATGGTAGTGGACACCTGTAATCCCAGCTACTCGGGAGGCTGAAGTAGGAGAATCGCTTGAACCCAGGAGGCAGAGGTTGCAGTGAGCCGAGATAGCGATGCTGCACTCCAGCCCAGGCAACAGTGTGAGACTCCATCTCAACAAAAACAACAACAACAACAACAGCAACAACCCTAATTCCCAACATGATAATACTAGGAGGTGGGACCTTTGGGTAGTGCTATGTCATAAGGGTGGAGCCCTCCTGATGGGATTAGTGTCCTTATAAAAAGAAACTTGCTTCTCTCTTTTCTCTCTCTGCCATGTGAGGACTCAGCAAGAAAGGTCCTTCTGCAAACCAAGAAGCGGGCATTTGCCAGCAACTGAGCCAGCCACACCTTGATCTTGGACTTCCCACCCTTTAGAACTGTGATAAAGGAATGTTTGTTATTTAAGCCACCCAAGTCTATGGTGCTTTTGTTATGGCAGCCTGAACTGATTAAGATGGAGAATATGATAACCCTTCGCTGAAGAAACCCAACTACTAGCACATGTTTCCAAACTGATTACATATGTCCTATTCTATTACATCATTAGGTTTCAGGTCTCAAATCCCCCCTACCCCCAAGGAACTCAGGAGAGGAGACCCTCAGAACACCCATGTCCTTCCATCTCATCTCCATTAAGCCTTACTCCAGAACACATATGACCAAACAGAACACGCTGCCAGATCTTTATCCGCTTACTCTAAAGAAAGTCTTGCTAATGTGTGCAGCTGTCCAAAGATAGAGGACTGCCTCGGGAGGCAGCCAGGTTTCCACCTCTGGAAGCATTCAAGTAGAGGTGAGCTAACAATTTAGTAGAAAAAGCAGACGGCTGTGGCTAAAATTTATCCACAGACACAAGGAACGGCGACTTGAGGAGGCCAGCTGACAGGAGCAGCTGAAAAATATTTTATTTCAGTGATTCAGAGTTTAACTACTTCTGAGAGGCTAGTCACAGCAAAGACTAATCAGACTTAATACGTAAAACATAACCCAGAAACATGCAAACAATAACAGACCATTATCCCAAAGCTGATTTATAGCAGGAACATCACAAGAGGCCGGGAGCGCCAGAGACCGGGCTTGACTTGGCTGGCTGCTCGCGTCCAGAGAATGGAAGAATTCTAAAAACAGTGAGATAGACGGAACACAGTGGCTTACGCCTGTAATCCCAGAGCTTTGGGAGGCCGAGGTGGGCGGATCACGAGGTCAGGGGTTCAAGACCAGCCTGGCCAACATGGTGAAACCCTGTCTCTACTAAAAATACAAAAAAAAATAGCCACGCTTGGTGGCAGGCACCTGTAATCCCAGCTACTCGGGAGGCTGAGGCAGGAGGCAGAGGTTGCACTGAGCCAGGACTATGCAACTGCACTCCAGCCTGGGTGACAGAGCGAAGAGTCCGTCTCAAAAAAAAAAAAAAAAAAAAAAAAAAAGTGAGATAAACGCTTAACCACTGAAGGGAAGTTCTTACTTCTAGAAGCCGCTGCTGTCCTTCCTGATCTCATCAATTCCCACCTTTTCATGCTGTCACAACGCCCTCCTTTGAAACACTTACTGTGATTATCATCTTATAATTTTCCCCGAGGTCCTTCAGTGTTTGTCTCAGACATAAGACTGTAAACACTGTGCAGGCAGGTGCTGTATCCTCTTTGCTACAGCTGTCATTTTTGTATTTTCTTACCACTGCCTCCCAGTTCATGTTTTTATGTTTGTCAAATGACTGAACAAATGAATAGCCCAAACTCCACGGTGTTTGAAATAAACTGTGCGGCAAACCTCCCCCCGCCAGTCACTACGGATATATCATCATGAAAGTGTCCTCGGGCTTGAAAATCAAACATATGCCTCTCTTAGAGACCATTATCTCTTCCTGAAATTTAGCAGGTTAATGAAGGTGGCCAGTATTTATTCCATTTCTTGGGGCTATGGAGTCTTTTCTTATCTGCAAATGACTTAAAAATATCGCTCAGACATCCTGAAACATTTTAGAGGTTTTATTAGGTTTGCTATTAAAGAGACAGTGAGCAAAACTGGTTTTGCCTGTGTGGTTTCCAGCAACCACATGTGTATAAGCAAAGTCTGAAACTGGAACTGTCGGGTGAATTTTTGAAGAAATGTGACTACGGTAGGTTAAATATCACTTTGCGCTGGTGGCACAGTGAGTGGCAATTATTAATCCTTAATTATGTGGAAATCTAAAGATCTACACCCCTTAATCAAGAGTCCAGTGGTTTCTAATAAGTATGTGGACTACAGTTATTAAATTTTTGGAGAAAAAAATTCAGTAAATAGTGTTTTGCACTCTGCTGCCACTTATGGCCAACTCCATTTTCTCCAAACTTTTTGAGGATAAAAAAGTTTACAAAACAGTAATTTTTAACAATAGGGTTTTCTTTTTTTTTTTCTCCTTGGCCTAGGTTAAATTTCCCCTCTTTTTACAGTGAGCTGTAGCTAATAGCATCATTAACTTGGTTACACACCCATTTGGCAGGGGAACAGGTGGGCAGCACAGAGATAATGGTGCTAAAATGAAGAGAGTAGCAAAAAAGGAATTGTTCAAAGGTCCCCCAATGACTAAACAATTACTCTCTTTGTAGTTTATATTTTAGATCAAGTAGCACTTACCTTAGACTGCATATTTTGTCTCGGAAACTCATCTGCCTCTTCTGGCTGTGTGTCAATCCCCTTCTCCGCGATGAAATTTCATCTCTCCTGGAACTCTTTGGTGAGCAGAAGCTTCTGGTCTCTGGCCAAATGAACAAGGTTTGGACTCTGTGCTCCTCATCCTGCACCCAGCCCTGGTTTCCAAACACAATATCCTTTTCCTGATAGCCTGTTGCACCCCATCGTGTCTCCCTCCACACTCATTCAGAGGTTTTAACTCCCTCTCCTAATACCCAAGGTTGCAGATGAGATGGCCTCCCACTTAAAGTGGATTTCCAATTTTCAGAGGCCATTATTCAGTTCCACATGCACATATCCTCACAACTTTTGTGTGTCTATTATAATAAAGTAACAGAGCACTCCTGTGAAGCCAAGTCCAGGCCCTCTGCCCCTGTATGCTGGAGGGTTAGAAATTAATTAAATTCTAGTATCTAATTGGTAGTTTGCAGGTTTGGAGACCACACGTGGTCCACACATCACTGAGATGATCCAGTAACTATGATGGATATATATGTTTACATGTATGTGATAATATAGGCACCCGAGGCCTGAAAACAAAAGAGTTTATGTTGAGACAAAAGGAGCAAATCACAGATTGGGGGCTGCTCCTGAAAATACAAGGTGATAAAAGTGTCATAAATTTGGACCAATGTCAAGGTTCCATGCAAGTAGAAATGGTCGCCAAAATCCGGCCAAAGAAGAATATCAAATTGTGAGAAGGCCTATTCCTGTGATCTCTCTAGGAAAAAGAGTTTTGACTCTAATACTCAGCTTGCTGTGCCTCATCGAGGTCTCTATCTACACTAAGAGGGGATCTTTATCTCCAGCTCCTTCCTCAAGATGGTGAGTGCATTTATTGAGTATGCTGAAGTTCATGCTCTGGAAGGAGAATTTGTTTCATGTTACTCCACAAACTGAAATAAATAAGCAAAATAGAGAATAGCAGTGGGCTTTGAGTCTAAGCTTCACTGCTAACAGTGAACCACCAACTTCAGCTTCACCTGAGATTCTGCAGCAGTGCACACTCTTGGGATCCACCCCAGACTTACTGAATCAGAATCTGCATTTTTATCAAGACCTCCATTCAGAAAGCATGCTGATCATCTGTGACCCAGGTAGGGGAGGCTACAGGTCACTTCTGCTCACATTTCAGCCCCTAGAATGTGGCTCTATGAGGTAATGGTTTTTCTTTACTCTAGTAACCCTTCAATAAATACGTTTGGAGTGAATAAATGGGTATTCCTGAGACTCTTGTCCCCCGAGGTCTATATGCACTGGACTGTCCACTCCTGGCTTCAGGAACTATGTTTCTAAGTCTTAAAGTTTGCTTGCAAGTTGTCAGCTTCTTCTAAGTCTAGCCTCTAAGTTCTAATGTTTTTAGGCTAACCTCAAGATTAGCAGCATTTTATAGCTCGGATGTGGACTCTGGGACAAACCTTTGCTTTTGCCTTTAACCTGTGCATTTTTAAACCACTGTTACTAGCAAGAATCACTTCCGATTTGCTATCAGAAGCCCAAAATGCAGAGCCAGGACAGATACTGTTTAATATTTTTTGAATTTCCCCCGACAGAGCCATGATCCAGCCTGTGTAACACTATTGAACTTCCCCCTGACAGAGCCATGACCCAGCCTGTGTAACACTGTTGAACTTCCTCCCAATAGAGCCATGACCCAGCCGATGAAACAGTATTAAACATCCCCCAGCCAGCATTAACTCCAATCTTGACTGTGACTGCTTTGTCCCAAATATCAGTGAAAACAGAATATAAAATAGACTCTCTTGCTTCCTCAGGACAGTCATTACTTTTAGCTCAACCTTCTTTACTGCCCCACCTAGAGGGTGAGAGGCCTCTTTACCTAACCTCCTGTCCAGATCTGGAGTTCAGCCTCCCCCAGTATTGGCCAGCCCTGCCCTCCTGAAGGTCCATTTCCTGTGTCCCTGACACCTCTCACACAGGCTTGTCACCTTCACGTACTGTCTCCTCCCAAGTACAAGCACTCATTTACCATCACCCTTACTTCTTCACATTCCATCAAAGTGTGTCTTTACTTTCCCATTTGTCCCCAGCTAGGAGACATGGTAACCCAATAGAAAAAGTGTGGACTTTGGAGTATAATAGCAGTGATTTAAAATCCCAGCCCTAACTCCTGATTGTCTAATAACTTTCAGTAATTCATTGAGCATCTTTTTAACTCCACTTCATCTTCTGTAGAATGGAAATAATAGGATAGCGAAGAACTACATAGTGTTGTTTTTCAGGTTTAGAAAGTTAGCTCATATAAAATACATAGGACAGGATGCGTGTGTTGGTTCATACCTGTAATCCCAGCACTTTGGGAGGCCAAGGCAGGAGGATCACCTGAGGTCAGGAGTTGGGGACCAGTCTGACCAACATGGTGAAACCTCATCTCTACTAAAAATACAAAAATTAGCAGGACATGGTGGCAGGTGTCTGTAGTCCCAGCTACTTGGGAGGCTGAGGCACAAGAATCGCTTGAAGCTGAGAGATACAGGTTGCAGTGAACCAAGATCATGCCGCTGCACTCCAGGCTGGAAGACAGAGAGGGACTCTGTCTCAAAAACAAAGATACGCAGATACATAGGAAAATGGTTAGTCCCCGATAACTTCTCCGATTTTATCTACCATGCCCTCATAAACCAAAAATAAAATTCTAAGGCCTCCCAACCATCGGAATGGACCGGACCCCTCCTGTTGGTCAAAGGCATTCTGGAGTTAACCTGAAAATCTAGTTTAGATCGTGATGGAAGAGGGGGTTGGACATGACTCCTTATACCCCTCCAGCATTAACATCAACACAGATGTTAAGTCCTATAAGAAACAGACCTTAAGTCCTATAAGAAACATTTACGATCTGTTCTCTCTGAAGCCTGCTACCTGGTGGCTTTGTCTGCAATGATAAAACCTTGGCCTCCACAACCCCTTATGGAAACCTAGACATTCCTTTCTACTAATAAGAAATCTTTCAATCAATTGCCAATCCGAAAATTTTTAAATCCACCTATGTTCTGAAAGTCCCCCCTCCATCGAACCAAGGTAAATCTTACATGTAATGATTGATGTCTCATGTCTCCCTGAAATGTACAAAAGTGAGCTGTACCCTGACCACCTTGGGCACATGTTGTCAGAACCTCCCTAGGCTATGTCAGGGGCATGTCCTTAACCTTGGAAAAATAAACTTTCTAAATTGACTGGGACCTATTTCAGTTATTTAGGGGTTCCTGAGGAGTCTACAAATCAGGCCAGCCTAGAGTGGGGATGAGAAGACTCCAGGAGCCCACATCACCTCTTATGTGAGATTAGACCCAATCTTTTATCTCTCCGACTGTCACAGAAAACGCACAAAAACAAGACATCTTGAAAACCAGTGAGTGGAATTTGAAAGCCTAGAATTAATAATGTATTATAGAGAAAAAAAGACACTGATTTTCCAGACACTGGCAATTGAACCCTGCCTCTGACAAGCTGTGTGACCTCAGGCAACTCACTTGAGCTTTCTTAAGCTCCCATTTCCTCATCCATAGAATGGGGATGGTCATGGCTCCATGCAGAGCAGGCTGTGGGATTAAATAAATGTGTTAAAACATCGAAAACAACAGATCCACTCCTAGAGATAAATAAGAGTCTGTCATCTCTGTTGTTTTTTTCAAAAAGGGTCAGGGACTGTCAACATAGAGGAGGCAACATCACAGCCTGCTCCTCAAGCAGAGACAGTGACTCCTGATCCATCAGCACAGGAGTGATCACTTGAGCTACTCATTATAAATATTCCACAGCAATGTCATTTTAATGCTCCCAAAAGAGCACCTGTTATCTATGCCACAAATTGGAGGCTCTGTGGCATAAATCATCAAGATGCACTTCCCATGTGTCTTAAATGAAGGAATGCCATTCCAACAAATAAGGTAAATATTAAACAAAACAAAAACAGACAAAGCACAGAAACACCCCATGCTGTGACTTTAATAGCTGATCAATTGCAGATCAAGAGCTTTAATTTCTCCTCAGCTTTGGGTTGACAGCAGGCGCCAAGTTCCCACTCTTTTAGAGATGATTACTTTGCTGAAAAACAAAGGCTCCATTCATCAGACCTTGGCCAACAAATACATTCAAACCTGGGACTCTCCCAGAGACATATCCAGATAATGAACAGCACCACAACATGGCTAAATGACCCCCACACAACAGGGTTGTACGGTGACCATCATCCCACCACACTGCTGTGTTGTGTGACTGACTCTGTTTCTCTGACTAGATCATTAGCCATTTGAGGGTACAGGACTTGTCTGTTCCAGAATAGAGGCCCAGCCTAGGTATCAGGTAAAAGTTTGCTTAATGAATTTCCTAGGACAAAAAAGTGATGGTCAAACCAATGTCTGCCTCTCCTGCAGGCATGGCATCCACCATTAACATTCCTTTGCTACCGTCATGTGAAGGTTATAAATCTCTAATTCTACCAGGCCCTGCTAATTACCACTTTCTCTTTGAGTCCTCCCCTAATATTTTGCAGAATAACTTGCTGAAGCAGCATCTCTGGGGTAAATACCTGGGGTTCGTCATCTCGCCCCACAAAAATTAAGGACACAGACACATGTGGGTGGGTTAAGGAGCTGAAAGTTTAATAGGCAGAAGAAAGGAGATAGAAGAGCAGCTTCTTGCCAGAGAGAGGCATCTGAAAAGGGGAAAGGCAGCTAATGGCTGCAGATTTTATAAGAAGGCTTGGGAAGGCAGTGTCTGGTTTACCTAGGGCTCAGAGATTGGTTTGACCAGCTGTGACATTTACATAGCATGTGGGGAAGGCTGGTCACCCCCCCCATCTTATTATGCAAAAGAGCTTTCCACTTTGCCAGCGCCATCTTGTTAGCTCCTTACTGTACACGTGGCTAGCAAAAAGAGAAGATGGGCATGACTGCTGGCATTCACCTGTGCAAGCATCCAGCTCACTTGTTTATGTCTGCAGCCCAATTTTACGGGCTGCTCTTTGTTAGAAAAGAAAATGATTTGGGGGCTGGTTTTCATTGAAAGGAAAACCTTACTAAGGACTTCCATTTCCTCACTATCTGCCTAAGGATTTTCTTAACTCCTATATCATTGCTAATAATAATTATTATAACTATAATAACCTGCATTACCTCCAGTCCCACCTAGAACATTTTCTGGATCACACCCATTTCATCTGACAGCATCTGTGTCCTCAACTGATGATGATGGAGGCATTGCCATCTTCCAATGCTGGGAGAGGATGGGGATACATGGAGATACCATGTCCACTGGAGTCAAACAGACCAGACTGGAATCATGACTCTACCAGGTAATATCTGAATGACCTTCAGCAAGTGATTTAACTTCTCCACAAAATGCTGTAATAAAATTTGTCTCATGAGCTATTCATTCATTCTACAAATATTTATGGAGTGCCTTATTTTCCAGACACTGATATAGGCACTGGCAATTCTGCAGTGAGCAGAACAGACACTATTCCTGATCCTATTCTGGTGAGGTGCAGAGAGGTAGCCTCTTTGAAAGTTGGTAGTCTATAGGAATAACTCAACAAATATACACTTATTTCATTTGTAATGCCCAGAACTATGCTTTGACATAATACCTGCTCCATAAATAATGAGAAAATAAATTAATTGTTTCTAAATTAGCCAAAGCCAGATTTAGCATACTTTAAGCAACATGATTATTTCTCCTCCTAATTAGGTGTAATTCAGTTCAATTGTCATGGCATGTGTCTTCACGGAGTCAAACCTATTGGTTTGGGGAATACCAAAAGGAATAGGTCATATTCTGCTGGGATGGGAGGAAAGTGAGATGTAAACAAATAAATATAAAAACCATGGAATATGCACATGAAAGACCAATGTACAAGGCTATACAGAGGAAGGAGTGAATGTTCAGGTTAGAGGTGGCCTCCCTGAAGAGATCACATCTGACCAGGCTGGAGTAGTCAGGGCAGGGAAGTTTCGTTACTAGATATTCAGCTGCACCCTACTCATCTGATACATACTTGTTGAATAGCTCTGTGTGTCCAATCCCATGCTGGCTTCTAAAGGTCAATTTTAAGGCTCTGACCCAAAGCGTCTGCAGAGGAAGTAGATCTTTCCTAGAGGAGCTGATGAGGAGCCCTGTGGTGCTCAGAGATTGGTCTGCCCTGAAGTAGTCAGGGAGGGCCCCTTGGAAGAGGGGCATGTGAACTCTAAAGAGAGAGCAGTGTTGAAGCAAAGTGGGAGGGGATACGCCCTCAAATGCGGGCCGCATTTCCTGCATTTCCTCTTCTGGCATTTTTCTCTTAGGCATGACTTCTTCAAGCATGAACCATCACCCTCTGTGGAAGAATGAGCCAAAGAGAAAAATCGCCACTGAGAACAATTATTTTTGACTTCAAAGGGCATCTCAGTATCTTCAAAGGGTATCACTTCTCAGTGGGCAGAAAACAGATGCCAGACCACCTGGTCTGTGGTCACTGGGGGAGTGGGTTACACAAGAGGGCAGACCTCAAACTTCCCCAGCAAAGAGAAGCTGTGAGAGGCCCTATGTGGCCCTAGAGCTGGTGGGAGGCACAGAGGGTGGTGGTTCCTGGCTGTCTCTTCTTGCCTGAGTCTATGAATTACAAACTGCCTGACCACCACCAATAGTGCTGAGCTAAGCAAAGTGAGCAATCCAGGCCTAGGCTAAAGTTCGGCTGCTTTCTGCCTTTCTCTACTGGTCAAAGTCCTTTCCACTCACAAGAGCTGCACGTTTAAGAGAGATGACAAAAGCCAGGCAGAAGGAGTGATGGATGGAGGATCAAAATTGCAAGACATAACATTGAATAGCCTTAACCTCCTCCAGAGCCCTTATATTTTTCTCCTCCATCCTCATTGTTTCTGTCAGGTGTCACTAATAAAATCTTGATGCAAACATTATCAACAATAGAGTGAAATTCAGCAGCCGACAGTCTTGTGAGCCTCTGTGCTGCCAGGAGAAACAGAGAAGCCTGAGCTGGTACAGGGAGTGTCCTCGAATGTCTGGCCCTATGGGAATGACACTCACCAAAGGGGTACATAGAGTGGGTTAAGGGACCTGAGGCCTGCAGAAAAGGAAAAACCAGGTGTCCATCCTTCTCCTCCTGGAACATCTTTGCCCCAATCTCTTCAAGTGCTTTCAATTACTCTCCAACTTTGGGCAACCTGCACTTGCTCACGTGAAGGGAAATTACTTGATCATTGTTATGGGCTGAATTGTGTCCTCAAAATTAATGGATTGAAGCTCTAATCCCCAGGACCTCAGAACATGGATCTTGAAGACCCTTGTAGACGGGGACTTCAAAGAGGTGATTAAGTCAAATGAAAATCATTTGGGTAGGCCCAAAGCTAATCTGACTTGTATCCTTATAAGAAGAGGAGATTAGGACATAGACATGCACAGATTGAGGGTCTACCATGTAAGGACACAGGGAGAAGGCAGCCACCTGCTTCCAAGAAGAGAAGCCTCAGAAGAAACCTACCCTACTGACACCTTGATCTCACATTTCCAGCCTCCAGGACTGTCAGAGGCATTTGAACCAGAGTGACTCCATCTTAAATAGGATCTGGGTAAAATGAGGCTGAGACCTACTGGTCTGCATTCCCAGGAGGTTAGGCATTCTTAGTCACAGGATGAGCTAGGAGGTCAGCCCAAGATACAGGTCACGAAGACCTTGCTGATAAAACAGCATGTGGTAAAGAAGCTGGTGAAATCCCACGAAAACCAAGATGGTAATGAAAGTGACCTCTAGTGGTCCTCACTGATCATTATATGCTAATTATAATGCATTAGCATGCCAAAAGACACTCCCACCAGCACCATGACAGTTTACAAATTCCTTGGCAATGTCACAAAGTTACCCTATAGGGTCTAAAAAGGGAGGTGAACACTTAGGTCTGGGAATTGCCCACCCCTTTCCTGGAAAACTCATGAATAACCCATCCCTTATTTAGCATACAATCAAGAAATAACCATAAAAATAGCCAACCAGCAGCCCATGCTCCTTCTCCGCCTATAGAGTAGCCATTATTTTTTATTTATTTTATTATACTTTAAGTTCAGGGATGCACGTGCACAACGTGCAGGTTTGTTACATAAGTATACATGTGCCATGGTGGTTTGCTGCACCCATCAACCCATCATGTACATTAGGTATTTCTCCTAATGCTATCTCTCCTCTAGCCCCCCAACCCCCCGACAGGCTCCAGTGTGTGATGTTCCTCTCCCTGATTTTTTTTTTTTTTTTTGAGACGGAGTTTCGCTCTTGTTACCCAGGCTGGAGTGCAATGGCGCTATCTCAGCTCACCACAACTTCTGCCTCCTCGGTTCAAGCGATTCTCCTGCCTCAGCCTCCCCAGTAGCTGGGATTATAGGCATGCACCACCACACCTGGCTAATTTTGTATTTTTAGTAGAGACAGGGTTTCTCCATGTTGGTCAGTCTGGTCTCGAACTCCCAACCTCAGGTGATCCTCCTGCCTCTGCCTCCCAAAGTGCTGGGATTACAGGCGTAAGCCTCTGTACCCTGCCAGGGTAGCCATTCTTTTATTCCTTTACTTTTTTTTTCTTTTTTGAGACAGAGTCTTGCTCCGTTGCCAAGGCTGAAGTGTGTAGTAGTCTGATCTTAGCTCACTGCAACCTCTGCCTCCCAGATTCAAGCGATTCTCCTGCCTCAGCTCCCAAGTAGCTGGGATTACAGGCACCTGCCACCACGCCCGGCTAATTTTTGTATTTTGAGTAGAGATGGGGTTTCACCATGTTGGCTAGGCTTGTCTTAAACTCCTGACCTCAGGTGATCCACCTGCCTTGGCCTCCCAAACTGCTCAGATTACAGGCATGAGCCACCGCACCCAGCTTATTTCTTTACTTTCTTAATAAACTTACTTTCACTTTATGGACATGCCCCAAATTCTTTGTTGCATGCGATCCAAGAACCCTCTCATGGGGTCTAGATCAGTACCCCTTTCCAGTAACAGAACTATGAGAAAATAAGTCTGTTGTTTAAGCCACTCACTCTACAGTCCTTTGTGATGGCAGCCTGAGCTGACTAAGACAGAGTCTACAGTTATATCTGACACAGACAACTTTAAATATGGCACACTCAGACTGACAAGGGGTATACAGGGCCAGAAAGGACCAAGCCCACACACGCACACACACAAACACACATGACATGTTCACTCCATTTGTGGTTGATATAATGGAATACTCAGAACTTCCAAATGTCCAGTCCTCTCTTTTGAAAGAAGCAAATCCTTTTTCTTTTTTCTTTTTTTTTTTTTTTGAGACGGAGATTTGCTCTTATTGCCCAGGCTGGAGTGCAATGGCACAATCTCAGCTCACCACAACCTCCGCCTCACAGGTTCAAGCAATTCTCCTGCCTCAGCCTCCCCAGTAGCTAGGATTACAGGCATGTGCCACCAAGCCTGGCTAATTTTGTATTTTTAGTAGAGACAGGGTTTCTCCATGTTGGTCAGGCTGGTCTCAAACTCCCAACCTCAGGTGATCCGCCTGCCTCGGCCTCCCAAAGTGCAGGCATGAGCCACCGCACCCAGCCTGCAAATCCTTTTTCAATAGCTTTGGGGTGGTGGGATTGCAGAACTTTCCTTTTTAAAATGTTGTCATTTGCCATTTTGTTGGGTTAGTTTAACAAAAAAAAATTTTTAATCATAGAAAATATTTGCTCACTTTGAGCTAAGTGGTCAAATTGCCCATTTGAGGCAATGGCTGTTGTATCTCTAAACCATGAAGTTTGTCCTTCAGGGCACAGGGGAGTCTCATAAAAAACCACACAGACACACAGCCACGTTTGCTATCACTGAGCTCAGCTGTCTCTGAGAGTTCGGGACATGTGTGACATCTGTGGTCTTGCTAGGACAATTCCCCGCATCCCTTTGTAACCTGATGCTTTTGTCATACTGAAGAGTTCCAGCCAGGAGGAAAGGGACTAATTGAAGGCCCAAAGTTTCCATTCCTTCGGGGAGGAAATTCATTTCATGGCTTTCTTCATCTCTGCCTGTCAATCAGCTTGCATGTATTGTCAGCCATCTGAGTGTGGGGCGCCAGGGTGGTTGTAGAAAATACAGAAATTTGAAGAAATAAATACCCCACTGGCAACATTATTACAAATCACCTCCCCAAAATAACAAGATGTGGGGCAAAAGCGATCATTCCTTCTGGGGAATCCTAAAATGTAATATTCCCTGCACTAATATTCCCAGCACCTTACTCTGTAATGACGAGCTTATGTTCTCTCCTACTTAGCCCACAATACTTTGGCCTTTATTTCCTGCCTACTGCCTACTTCCTACCTACTTAATTCCAATGGAGCATGTGGGGCATGAAACACACAAGTGCACCAGCATGCAGTTGCACACACCTACCTAAGCTAAATTCCCCACCACCCCTCCTTCCAATCTTTTCTTCAATTGCCACAAAGCATCTAGTTGAGTACTTGACATTTCCTTTGAATTAAGACTGCACGTTAAGTAGACATTTTCCCTTAGATGGATGTCTATTTAACACCTCCTTGTGGCTAATCATGCCCGAGGATGTGATTTCACCTATTCCTTTCACATGCACACACACTGCTTGAAATTTGCCAGCAGGTCCTCAATAAAGAAATAGCCCTGATTGCTCATTAAAAGCAGGAGAGAAAGCAATTAAAATACAAAAGGCAGAGCAAAGCTTAGCACTCCAAATTTGAAAGTTGAGCAAGCATTGTGGAAGGCGTGGAATGAGTTCTGGACCAGGTGGGAGGAGGAGAGAGGATTGAGGTCTGTACTCAGTGAAGTCAGTAAAATCACAAGTGCAACAGACACAGCCTTCCTGGCCCTGAAGGAGAAAGAGAGCAGGCAGCACAGCCCCAGCCAGGCCTGGTGCTAAGCATTGAGTGTTTTCATTTAATTTTATTTAAATTCAATTATACTCATTTTGTTCATTGAAATGAGCTAGACAAGAAATAATACTTCTTTTTTCTAATTTTTTCTCCTTTCTTTTTTCTCTATAAGGCTCACATTCTACTACTAGACAGAGCCAGCTTCGTGAGCATGTGTGCAGGAAAACAGAAGCCACACTTAGAAGGGTTCCACATGGGGTTTAATATTCTATTGTTGTCTTGTGAGAGAAGTAAAAATAAAATCCTAAGCTTTCCCAACCAACTTAATGGACCCCCTCTCAACAAATGGGACCCCAGAAAAACCTTGAAAACTGAACTGCTCGCCATATGGGCTGGGAGGTTGGACAAGCCTCATTATGCCCTCTCCCTCGCTAACCACCATTAGGCTTTGTTTCCTAAGGGCTAACCAGAAACCACCCCTATGGAAAGACTTGTTCCCGTTCTGATTTCAACCAACCTTGTGACTGCCCCTGCCTTTTGTGGTTTTGTTATGGTCTCGCCAATGCACCATAACATAGCAGTCTCTCATAGCTCGCGGTATCACCCGAAGTTCTTTGTCTCACTACCGAGAAAGTTAAGGAGCATGGGCGCCAAGGGTGAGGTAGGAGCAAAAGTTTAATAAGTGAAAGAGAGAGAGAAAGCTCTCTGCCACAGAGAGGGGTCCCAAAAAAGGGTTGCATTTCACAGTTGAATACAGAGGCTTTTATAAGAAACTGACACGGGCTGGGCATCTCATTTGCATAAGGTGTGAATTTCTGGTAGCTCCACCCCTCCTCCTAGTGTGCATGTGGGCCCTTAGCTTGAGTTACTCCATATTGCTTTGTTCCCCTTACTGTGCATGTGTCAGGCGACAGAATTTTTCATCAGGAGCATGTCTCGGCAAGTCTCCTGTGTAGTCTTTCTTATCTGTGTGGCTGTAGGCATGTCTTATGCAAGCCTCCCCTGTGCAAGTTCCCTTATCTGTGCCTGCAGGCTATTCTTTTGTTTGGAAGAACTCAACTGAGGACCTAACTGCCTGCCTGACTGGTTTCTTCCTTCCTCCTCTCTCAGTTTCAACACAGCAACCACCCAATATTCCTTCCTGATAAGAGACCACCACCAACAGAGTGGTTCTGGCCAATGAATGGAGGATGTGCAGTGAGTGTTTTCATTTCCTCTGATTCTCTTTTTGACATCAGAGGGCCAAAAACTCCATCCCTGGATCATACTATTCCACTATTTTTTGAACATGGAACTCATGAAGAAGAATAAAGCTCAATTTCCCATGTGCATTTTTGTCCTTTCATGAATATTCATAGATCCTCCTGTAACCTATTGAATATGTGTATTTGACCACTCCATTGGTATATCCAAGGATGGAGTTTTTGGCCTTCTGATGTCAAAAAGAGAATCAGAGGAAATGAAAACACTCACTGCACATCCTCCATTCATTGGCCAGAACCACTCTGTTGTTGGTGGTCTCTTATCAGGAAGGAATACTGGGTGGTTGCAGTGTTGAAACTGAGAGAAGAGGAAGGAAGAAACTGGTCAGGCAGGCAGTTAGGGTGGGTCCTCAGTTGAGGTCATTCAAACAAAAGAACAGCCTGCAGGCACAGATAAGGGTTTGACCACATGAATTCCAGTCTAATTCTTCCCACCCTCAAAGCACTTGTTTCTGGCTTCTGACTGATGGCTAGGCTTTCCAGACGGTCAGAATGGCCACCCTGCAGGGATAATACTTTACCAGAAATGAAGCTCTCCTTTCCAAATTTATGAAGCTCGCCATTCTTGAGGTGACTTTTGAAATTAATTTTTGAACAAGGAACTCTACATTTTCATCTTGTACTGGACCCAACAAATTGTTGACAAAGATTCTTTGTTTGTCCAAACTTTGGTCAGGCTCCTGAGCCTTCTCCTAGGTTCATCTGTGCCCTTGGCAGATTTTGCAAGGAGCCCAGAAAAATCAGGTTAGCCAGAAATCCCTACTCTTGATATCTGATCACCCTCTATACCTAATCAGGTTCCTCACCCTCCACCATTCCCCATCTGGTGTCTGATCACCCTGGCCTTTCTTCAGCAAGAATCTTGTTAGGTTGGTTTAGCCAGAAATCCTTCCCCTTATCTCTGATGTTTCCTCTCAGTAATTTTCCATCCACTGGCCCCAACCCTGCACCTTGGCTATAGATTTTGACTTGTCCTTATATGTTTTGAGTTGAATCTAATCTCTCTCCCTGACTGCAAAACCCCATTACAGTAGCCCCTATGCCTATTGACATGATCCTGAGTAAAGTCTACTTTACCAAGAGTTAACAAGTATCAAATTTTTTTTAACATTATATAGCCAGTCCTGCTTGTAGAATAAATTATTGTCCAACCCAGGTTAAATCCTTTCTAAACCCTATTCCAGAACCCTGGAAAGGAAAACTTCCCTTTCCCACAGCTCCCTCTCTGCCCTGCATTGTCTGTTCTGTTCTTCTCTGGTCTGTCCAGCAGATCTGTTGGTATCACTTTGAGAGAGGAGGAAGGAAGATACCAGTCAGGCAGGCAGTTAAGGTAAGTCCTCAGTTGAATTCTTTCAAACAAAAGAATAGCCTGAAGGCACAGGTAAGGGAACTTGCACAGGGAGGCTTGCATAAGACATGCCCACAGCTACACAGATAAGAAAGGCTACAAAGGTGAGTTGCTCAGACATGCTCAAAATGGAAAATTCTGTACCCTGACACATGCGCAGTAAGGGGAACAAAGCAATATGGAGTAACTCAAGCTAAGGGCCCACATAAGCACCAGGAGGACAAGGTGGAGCTACCAGAAATTCACACTTTACGCAAATGAGATACCCAGCCCTCATCAGTTTCTTATAAAAGCCTTTGCATTCAGCTGTAAAAATGGCAACTCTCCTCTCGGTCCCCTCTCCACAGCAGAGAACTTTCTTCTTTTGCTTTTTAAACTTTTCTTCCAACCTTACCCTTGGTGTCCAAGCTCCTCAACTTTCTTGGTCATGAGACAAAGGACTCTGGGTACCACCTTGAGCAATGAGAGACTGCTACATTGTGGTGCTTCCAAGATTGACTACAAATTAAAATAAGAATCCTGGAGAGCATTTCCTGGGAGGATTCTTCATTGTCCTGAATTATTTGTGGAGAAGTGATTCTGCCTTCAAATTGTTCTGCTCCTGGGTAAGAAGCAGAGAACTACTATCACCATAGAACAATTGTACCAAGCAATGAAAATTCATCCGAGGTGTTAATTAGCTCACTATTTATCTCATCTAATATGCAAATTAAGACACTGCGGTCTCATTAGTGTCATCTGTGTTTCCTTTAAGCAAAACGAAATCTCTTGCCAATGCAAGAAAAAGAAAAAAAAAATCAGTATTTCTCTTTGAAGCTAATGAGGGTGTGATTTGGCTCTTCCTTTGTTATGAGGTAGCAAGTTAGGAAAAACACGTTTTAAATATGCAAAGTATGGCCTAACCTCATCTATCAGAGGCAAGATCACAGCCTTGATGATGTGTGGTTATTAGGTTATATGCATCACACTTGTCCAAAGAACCAGGTCTAAGGAGCAGGTGAGTGAGTTTGCAGTGAATCACCAATGAGGAGATGAACAAAGAAAGGAGATGCAGCCTTCAAGAGGCTGCTCAGCAAACAGATGTGGTATTACTTCAATGATAAGAGAGGTAGGAAATTAATTTCTTTAATACCATGAATCTTAAAAATCAGAAAATGTATCTCGAATTGAAAAAGAGCAAAGAGAGTTCAGCTCAAAATTTCTTCCAGCTTCCCATTTTCAGATTTCAGAATTTATACAGGCAATGATCAGTCATCAAATACCCACAATGTCCCCCAAAATTCAAGCTATATGTGCTGGAGATATAACAACTCTACAAAGCACCAATGTCAGTAACTCCAACATTCTGGGTCTTTGGTCGGCTGCCAGGAATTCCACATTGATGGGGTTCAGTACACACCATCCCAAATATGACTGTAGGAGACCAGCACGTGCCACCTCAAAATATGCCTCTTTGGTATAAGGATAATTTCGACCTGTTACTTTGAGAACTGCAGACACAGGAGAAGCCCTGAGAAAGTTAACTCTTTTGTCAGAGAAATTTACATTTAGAAAGGAAATCTCCATTTTTAAGGGTGTCTCCCTCTCTGTACCAGGGAGAGAGGGAAAACTGATCACTAAAGACTTAATCAATGGAGAAGGCAATGACTTACTTAAATCTGCATAACAAACCTTACCTTTGTTTTACCGTGATTTGGTGAATTCCTAGCCACCTTGTCTTAATTAGGCTTCTCTCTACCCTTCCCACAACTATCTTTGTTTCAGAAAATTTTTTGGTTTTTTTTGGTTTTTTTTGTTTTTTTTTTGAGATGGAGTCTCTCTCTGTCGCCCAGACTGGAGTGCAGTGGCATGATCTCGGCTCACTGCAACCTCTGCCTCCCAGGCTCAAGCAATTCTCCTGCCTCAGCCTCCCGAGTAGCTGGGACTACAGGCGCGTGCCATCATGCCTGGTTAATTTTTTGTATTTTTAGTAGAGACGGGGTTTCACCATGCTGGCCAGGCTGGTCTCAAACTCCTGACCTCGTGATCTGCCTGCCTTGGCCTCCCAAAGTGCTCGGATTACAGGCATGAGCCACCGTGCCCAGCCTTGTTTCAGAAAGTATTTAAGCCTGAAGTCTAAGACAACTCTTGGAGATCTAATCTAGAGGTGTATTCATTTCACTTTGTTAACTCCCATGGATACAGGATGTATACATATTCCTATTAAACTTCTGTTTGGTTTTCTCTTGCTAATATGTCCTTTGGTACAAGGAGTCCCAGCTAAGAACTCATGAAGGGCAGAGGAGAGAAGTATTTTTCCTCCCCTACAGCACGCATTAACTCTCATCTTCAAAATAACTCAGCAGGGCACGGTTTCCTTCTTTTATATAGACGACGACATTGTGGTTCAGGGCAGTTAGGTCACTTGGCCAAGGTCATTCAGCTAAAACTTGGCCCAGGTGGAACCAACAGATCAAAGGAATGTGACCAGCCACAGGGAAGGCAGCTTAATTATCGAGGTGTCCTGCAGGCAGTAACAGGAGGGTTGAAAAGGTGCCTGCCTCTGTCTCACCCTGAAGACACCTTGTGGATTTTCCCTTTCCTAAGACCACAAGTCCCAGGTGGCTCCCTGCTGTTCCTATTTCCCAATTTTGACAAGTTATTTGAGACCTGTGTTGTGAACACAGCCGGCTCTCTAGGGCAGTAGAGAGACTGGTCTGCATTCCGACACCTTGTGGGACCTGAAAACTGAAAACCACTCCACAGGCAGACAGAGGCTGATTTCCATATGTTGCAAATCGTGTCAAGTGTCACAGCCAAGATGGAAGGAGAACTCCCAGCTGTGGCGACCAGGGACAGGCGATGGGAGCCGGAGGAGCTGCCTTTGGCTCCGAGACAAAGCAGGAGAGAGAGGCCATGACCTCCTTGTGACCCTTGGCCCACGAATGACAGATTACCCCAGAGCAATTTCATCTTGTCAGATTCCACGCCTGTGAGCTCAGCCTTCACCTGGAAGCCAAGCAGCTGAGCAGAAGGGAAGATAAAAGAATGACTGGGGCCAGACATGGCAGCTCATGCCTGTAATCCCAGCACTTTGGGAGGCCAAGGCAGGTGGATCACTTGAGGTCAGGAGTTCCAGACCAGCCTGGCCAACAGGGTGAATACCTGTCTCTATTAAAAATGCCAAAAAAAAAAAAAAATTAGCCAAGTGTGGTGGTGGGTGCCTGTAATCCTAGCTACTCGGGAGACTGAGGCAAGAGAATCGCTTGAACCCAGGAGGCAGAGGTTGCAGTGAGCCGAGATCACACCAATGCACTCCACCCTGGGTGACAGAGCGAGACTCCATCTCAAAAAACAAACAAACAAAAAAGGATGACTGGGCTGACGGGGAGGGGGGCTTGTGAAGCTGCTGCTATCATGACCAATGACTCTATAACCTAGGAGGGACACATGGGCCATCAGAAAGCTGCATAGACAGATGCTTCAAAACTCTGGGGACATTTACACCCCACCACTGGAACTTCAGGGGAAGTGCTGGGACAGGAGGAACTTCAGGCTTTCCACCTGTCCCAGCACTTCCCCTTCCATCTCTGCCTCTGAGGCCTACAAATAGGCAGAAATGGATATGCCCACTTGACAGATGGGAATACTGAGGCCCCCAAAGGGCAAAATGGCCCGCTCATGCAGGAGAGCTAGGGTAGCCTGGGAAATGAATCTGTCTCTGCATTTTCTCCTCTGTACCAGTTCCCATGCTGGGGGTAACCACATTAGCTTTCTGGAATTGTCATGATGTCCTTCTGAAGTAGGTGGTGGGGCTCCCATTTCAGGGCTGGAGAAACTGAGAGTGAGCCTGTCTAAAATGGGAAAAAGGAAATGAATCCTTGTGAGTCCTTGTTGAGTGCCTTGTGCTGGGGATGTTACACAGATATAAAGACCACATGACATAGAAACAGATAGCAGAGAGAGGGGTGGCCTGAGAGTTCCATGTGCTAAAAGACCCTTTGAGGAGATTTGCTGTTCTTCCTCCTTAGATGAAAAAAGCAAGAAGAAGGAAAGACTAATAATGACCTTCCCACCAAAGAAAAACACTCCCCGTTCATGTACTCCCCCTGCCCCAGGGCCAGCATTGCTGGGAGCAACAAGCTGAGTGCCAAGCTGTGCACAGGTGGGAGAGGTGGACACAGAAGTTCAATCCCATGGCCTGCCACACGTGGGGAGGAAGGGAAGAAAGCCACACCTGCTCAGTGCAAATGGAATGGGTTTTGAAGCTTAATGGTGCACGGAGTTTCTGTGTCTTTTTGCTGTCTCTACATCTGATGATCGGTATCTGTCTTGGAATTTTTTTTTTTTTTTTTTTTTTTTTTTTACCATTCAATAAACCTCTTAACATAAACCTGCTTTCGGAGTGGTTGCCTTGGGAGTCTTTAAATTATGTAATATTTTATATACAATGAAGTGTATATTAGGTATACACAAGTTATAAAGCAAAATCATAAAACCCATACCCGTGTGCAGAACCCTTGGCCTGAGAAGTAGAATGTCACTAAAATGCTAAGGCCCCCTTCTTTCTCAGAATTTGACTCCTAGAAATATATTCTATGTAACTAATTTTAACAAGAGCTCATGAAAAAAATTCTCTTGCAGTGGGTGCTATAGACCCTGTTGGTTCATTTAATCCTGTCCCCATTTTACAAATAGCGATGTCAAATGTAGAGGGGTTCGGTAACTTAGTCCCTCAACTGGTGCCCCATGGAGCCAAGATGTATCCCTGAAACTGCCTAATGCCCCCTAGATGCAGTATATTGCACAAATCCAGGAGGCGCCTTTTGCAGGCAGTATATGGGACTGGTGCCTTCCCTTGGGGGCTGTGTGATGTTGGGGTCCTGCCAAATCCCTTCTTTTACCTCTTTGCTTTACATCCAGAGTGGGGCTGATATTTAAACCTCTGCCAGGACAGACTAGCTGGTTTTTAAGAAATTTGACACTGCTGGTGTACTGCCTGAGTCTCATTTGTTTTATTTCCTGTTATTCTATTTGTGACGGTGAACCAACTAAAAATTCCTTTCAACTCAGATGGCCTCCCCATGCAATATCATCCTGCAAAAATCACATTTTGAATTACTGTGAAAACGTCTTGCCTGCTTTATTGTCCCCAGCAATTGGAAAGAAATGTAAGCACTGAGTGATATGACAGTTTGGAAGAGGATGATGAGAAACTCTAAATGAGATTTTGGCTGTTAACCAGGGTTACTGCACAGCTGTATTAATTGGAATAGGAGTTAAAATGCAGCAAGAGTGGGGGAAGAAAAGACAGGAACTGTGTCTCTTGAGCAAGGACAACATGCCAGGTACTGACAGGAAGATTTTTCATACACATTACCATGTTCAATTGTCACAGTAGCCCTGGAGGTAAAACGTTTTTAATCCCCATTTTACAGGCGAGCAAACTGAGGCTAAGTGTCCCACCAAAGGGCAGCAGCCGGTCAGCTTGTTGAACTGCAATTAAACTATTTTCTTCTGATCTGAACTCCTGGTTCTTTCAGCATTATAACTTGATGACTTATGTTTGCTTGGAGCCAAAGCTCATCAAGCATCTATTGAGTGTAAAATTCACAGATGCAGGAGGAATTTTGAGTCAGAGGTCTTTTTAATAGAGCAAATAACTCTCTCTCCAAAATGTGGAAGGAGCTTCAGAGATCATCTTGTACTTGTTCCTCTGTTTTGTGGAGCAAGAACCAAATTGGTGAGGAGAACTTGGTGAAGTCACACACTTCAAATGGCCCCTCTCTTCTGGGATATATTCACTGTTGTCCCAGAGGAACTCATAATTGCATATTCTTTGTAACATTAACTTTGCATGTTAATTTTTTAAGTTTAAATAAACTTTTTATCCCTAAGTAATGTTAGATTAACTGAAATTTCCAAAAATAGTATGAGGAGTTCCCATAGGTTCTTTATCTAGCTTCCCCCAATGTTAACACCTTCCATAGTCATGAAACTGTCCCTATAAACTATACAATTAATAAATTAATCAGGGAAGAAGGGAGAGAGAGAAATGAAAATAAGCCAAGCTTGCAGCTTACTCAGCATTAATCCTAAGCCTGATCCCTGACCTGCTTCCTAATAGTTGTTTGGTGCCTATTGTCCTAGAATCACATAGACCCTGCTACAAGGTTATTGTCCCCCTTAACTGCTCTATAGATAACAACTTGAACATTATAAAACATTGTTTTCCCTTTTAGACATTCTTTCAGGTCCTGTGTACCAGTGAAACTACTGATATCAGCTGGTCTGAAGGACCCACAGGAGCTTATTCACCAAATAACTCAATTTCTGCATCCTGATGATTTCATCCCCCTTGCCCCAACAAATCAACAAGCCCAGTTTTCTGGTCCCTCATCCTCCACTATCCCCTCAAAAATTCCATCCCAGAACTCCTCAGGGAGAAGGATTTGAGGATCTCCTCCCATCTCCTCACTCAGCACCTTGCAATCATTAAACTCTTTCTCTGCTGCAGACTGCTGTCTCAGTATAATTGGTATGTTACTGTACAGAAGGCATACAAACTTACTGGTCCTATAATAATCATGGTAGATGTGTCAAAACTAAGACAGTAACATTGGTACAATACCATTAAGTAAACTACAGGCTGTATATGGATATCATCAGTTTTGTTACTAATGTCTTTTTCTATTCCAGGATCCAATCCAGGATTTTAGATGCTAATTCAATTATTTGTAAGTCTATTAACTTTAAAACCTACCCATTTGTGCCTATTCGCTAGGCAATGAGACTTCCCAAAAGGCAAAGACTCCAGGTAACAACCACAAGATATGCATTTATTAAATACACACAAGCAATATAGACTTAGCAAAGGTTTCTTATGCTGCTGATCAATGCAAAGACCTCAAAAGTGGCACCAAGGCCACAGCCTTTTCCATCTGCCCATATTTCCATTAAAATTATGTGCAGATAATCTGTATACACAGATATTACACATATCTGTGTGTGTAATGCATATCTACACATACACATTTTAAAAACACATATAGGTACATGTTCCATGACTAAGAAATCATTTCAAATCAATTGGGAAATGTTGGGCAATTCAATAAATGGTGTGAGAACAACTGGCTATTCATTTGACATAAGTAACTAAATAGATGCCTATCTACTCCCGACCTAATATCATTTCCAAAAATAAATCTCAGAATTATTAAAGTGTCAAATATTGAACAAGTAAAAATATCAAATGATTAAAAGAAAGCCCAAATAAATATACTTATAATGTTGTGGTAAATCAGGGCTTTTCAAACACAAATGCTGTGAAAAGAAAGAGTAAAACATTGGATTACAAAATTGGGTGAAAAATATTTTCAAAATATATAGCAGACAAAAGATTAATGATGAGAACACATAAAAATGTCTACAAATAAATAAGTAAAAGACTAAATAAACCAACAGAATAATGACCTAAGGATTTATATTAGCAATCCACAGAAACAGAAGTACACACAGCTCATGCATATTAAAGAATATTTGCCCTCACGGTAATCAGGAAACAAAAATTGAAGCAATGACAAGATGTCATTTTCACCCACAGGGTTGCCACTGGTTAAACAAATGTGTGCAAATGTGGAGTTTGGGTGAGGGTGAGGGTGAGGGGACTCCAGCCTTGAATGACTTGAGTGAGTTGAGCTGTTGGAAGAACTGCCAACAGGAGCAAGCTGACCTGAGGGTGATTTGTCCTGAACCATCAAAGACAAATCCCACATCTGCAGATAACAATTGCTGCATTTTCAGCCTCTAATCTGGGCCTAGGTGATACCTGAGAGATGGGCATGGCCCAGATGTCACTGCAGACTCAAACCAGAGTACCAGGGCCTAGAGTCCAGGTAGGAATTTAGACTTTAGTTGAGGAGAAACATAGAAAATGTTCCTGGTGGGTGCTGAATCACTGCATCCAGGTGCCCCTGGCCCATCCTCAATCCACTGGCATCTCTACCCCCAAATCAACACACTAAAATCTTCTTATGAGGGTTTAGGAAGAAAGGCAGGAGACCCTCAGCTGCAAGGATGGCTGAGGATGCTGCTAGCTGCTCCCTCAGACCCCCCTGTTCTCCTGCAATTTACAACCAGGCCTTAGAGCCCTGTCGGAGGAGAGCTTCATCCCTGCCTTCCTCAGGGCCGGCTGTCGGGTTCCGCTTTCTCAGGAAGTACCCCAAAAATGCTTTCTAGAAGAACCACCCTCATTTACTCCCCTGGACTCCCTCCCTTCTCTATGAAGTTTTATTTAGAGCCTTGATACCGAGAGGCCCTTGACGCGACACCCACCAGGGACGATATTTACTATGTTTCTCGTGAACCATTTTTGCTGCTCTAGGGAAAGGCCAAACATTTCAGGCTCTTTCTGGGAGCATTTGCATGACTTATGAGGTTTATTTAGGGCCTAGGAGTGCCTCCCTTGAGATGGAGAGAGGCTGGGCCTCCTCCTGGCCAGAGGCCAGGTCAATAATATGCCTGAAAATGTGCTGGTGAGAAGCTGTTATGCTCTCCCCACTTGGCAGGACAATTTGTTCTGGAGTCTAAAGATCTGGGGCAGGTGTGGGGTGGGAGAGGGCTGTACAAGTGAGGAGTGAGGACCTGAAAAATATTCTTGAGGAAATAGCGTAAAAGCCCTCAAATCCAGACTTTGTAGCCTGCTAAACGGGGGTGTTTCCAGGGCTTCGACTAGTAAAGTACAAGACCTTCTAAATGGCATTAGCTTAAATTAGTCAGTAAGCTTGGCAGCTGGATGTTCAAACCCAAAAACCAAGGACATTTTGGCAGAGAGAGTATTCTGTTGTGTTACTGGATTTAAATGCTCTGCAGACACCACTCTCTGTTATGGTCTACACCCAGTGTGCACTGTCCTCACCACCCTGCCTGTGTTATGCTGCCGTTTGAGACCTGGTATTTAAAAATATGACTGCCTATTTTATTTTATTTTATTTTATTATATTATATTTTATTTTATTTTTTGAGATGGAGTCTTGCTCTTATCACCCGGGCTGGAGTGCAACGGCATCATCTCGGCTCACTGCAACCTCCACCTCCTGGGTTCAAGTGATTCTCCTGCCTCAGCCTCCCAAGTAGCTGGGATTACAGGCACCTGCCACCATGCCTGGCTAATTTTTGTATTTTTAGTAGAGACGGGTTTTCACCATGTTGGCCAGGCTGGTCTTCATCCCCTGACCTCAGGCGATTCACCCGCCTCGGCCTTCCAAAGTGCTGGGATTACAGGCGCGAGCCACGGCACTCGGTCTGACTGCTTATTTAAGGTATGGAAAAAGACTTTCAAAGATGTAGTTATCAAATCATTTTTAGTTGTGCATTTAGTGGCTCATTCTTGGTGGAAAGAAGAAAATTATGTGAAATTGAGACCATGGTCTGCGTTCTGCAGCCAAGCAGGCTGGAGACACTAAAGTTGACTTCAGCCTTCCCTACAATCCTCCCTATATCTGGCCACACCCTCTCTCACTTCTACCCCTCAGGTGCATGGCCCTTTCCACAACAGTCTCAGTTCTGCTCTGTCACTGTCCCAGGCATCCCCTGGTCTAGGGCAGGGATCTTCTGTCTGGTTCTCCCTCATTCCCTGGGGGGCCCTCCAATCCATCCTCCTACACTCCAGAGGCAGAGGATTTTCTGCACGTGCATTTATTCACACCCTTCTTTCAATATCTGACCCCTTCCCACCACTCAGGATGCATCTACTGCCTCTGCTCCAAAACCAGCCCATTCCCCCAGATCTAAGCTACTATTGGGCTCCAGATGTGCTATTTGACCCTTCCACCCCTTTAGCTAAGCTGTTTCCACTGAAAGCCTAGCCTCTTGTCTTCCTCAGATTAACCTGCTTCACCCTTCAAAATCCATCCCATTGTTCCTTTTTGGAGGGTCCTACTGAGCCTTCCAGTACCTCCAATTTTGCACTGTCAGTGGCCCTACCTCACTGAGCTGTTTATACACCCGTCCCCAACTAGATGTTATATTGCTTTTGGATTTCTATGTCTAGATGCTTCCTGACTTCTAGGTCATGCTCAGTGGAAGAGGGGAAAACAAATTAGTGAATTCGTGTCTGTGGGATCTCTAATCCCTGCAGGCAGCTAAAAGAGTTGGGAATTCAAAGACATTGGTCAGTGATAGTTTGTAGATGGGATTTCATAGAAGACAGGGATGGATTCTGGGGCCTGGGCCTCTCAAAAATGCAGCCCCTCTCCAGAGTGTTAAAGAGATGGGATTATCCACCCATTGAATCATGGAGCAGAATGAGGGCAGGAGCCCCTCACCCTGAGCACAGCACACAGATGCCCCAGGACAAGCCAGTCTCTGCTGTGACCCAACTTGATATGCCACGGGGAAAAGTGTGGGCTAGTAGAGACTGAGCAGAAGCAGCCCCATCCATCCTCCAGGTCCAGAAATAACTTCTACTATGTGACAAAAAGCAAAACCAGCCAGCCAGGTTGGTGTATTTTTGCTGCTGAACATTAGAGTTCATGATCTGGTTCTGCTGAAGACCTACACATGCCAGAGCCAGTGAGAGATCCTAGCCAGGCCAGCCAGGCCCCATCTCATATCAGAATGTCACCTGAGCCTTTGGCCTGAGCAGGAAGCTGCATCTGGTAGGAACCCCATGTCCTGCTCATGAGGCTTGGGTTCAAACTCCAGTCTTATCTTTTACTTCTTTTGTTACGCTGGGTGAGTCACTCTCATTTCTCTTCCTTAGTTTCCTTCTCTATTAAAAAGAAAAGAAAAAAGAAAACAAAAGAAGAGAAGAGAAAAGAAAAGAAAAGAAAGGGAAAGAAAAGAAAAGAAAAGAAAAAAAGAAAAGAAACAGCCAATACGATTCCCACAGTTCCTCCTAGCAGTGACTTTCTGGAGGGCACTTCTCCCTTGCCCCTGATCGTGGAACCCCTACCTGCCCACAAAGGCTTCAGAGACTCAAGTGGAAGGAAGGATGAGATTGGATGGTGATGGGCAAGAGGTACCATGCACTTTCCAAAATGAGTTTGGCAGGATGTAGCTAGGCTAATAGGAATTGGAGGTAGTGAGGGTTTTTTCTTTTCTTTTTTTCGTGTAAGTTTGCAGGACTTCTCACAGCCTTCAGTAAGCAAATAAATACTGCAAGCAAACTGTGAATTGTCAATTATAAGACATGGATCTCACCATATTCCAGTCTTATCTGAGTGTGTCTTTTTATTCCCTCTAACAGAAATTTTCCTAGGACCAAGTATTATGTAGAACACACCTTCAGAAACCCTGGTAGGACAGAAATCACTATAAAATCTGAGCCAAAGCCTAGATCACCATTTATCTATGTTAACATGGGTACATTTCAGACCTAGTTTACTGGATGAAAATGGAAATGTTGATCATCTCTAACTAGTGGTATTTTCTTTTCTTTTTCACCTTTCTTTATTTTCCAAAATTTCTATAATAAGCATTTTTAGTAACCACTCCTTAGAGTTATGAATGATATGTTTAGAGTGTACAGTAAAATTTCAAAGCCTCCTCCCAAGCTCCATGTCTTAAGAAAATTGTAACATTTGTTTCGCAAAAACTTTTAGTACTTCCACATGACCATTTCCTTTTTTTTTTTTTTTTTGAATAACTAAGTTTTGTTTTAAAATCACAGGTTCAGTGACCTCCAGCTCTGGTGGTTGCTGTAAAGAAGGAGAGCCTGGCTATGCACATGGACAAGCCCAGCACAGAGCTTGGCACATGACAGGCACCTATAAATATGGGTTAGAAGCAGACTCCTGCTCTGGGATTGCAGCACTCATTCAGGGAGCCCTGCGCCAGTTGCTTCCAGAGTTGATGACTTCCAGAAGTTGCTGCCCTGTGCAAATTCAGAAAGAAATTTACACCTTCCTGGCTGGAGCCTCCGGAGCCTCTGAAAGCAAACAACTGGAAAGAGACCTGTCTTGCCCCTCAGAAGGGCCACGGGGCTCCACAGGAGGCCCCTTGTCTGCCAGGGGCACTTACACTTTCCCAATGGTGACGCCAAGAAATCTCTTTCTGTCCAGGGGAGTGTGTGGTGGAGCAGGGAGAAGGAAGGGGATGGGGTGTCTGCTCCACCAGCAAAGAGCTCGCTCCCCTCTCTTGAGTTCTCTCCAAGCCCTTCATCGGCCAAGCGGAGAAAAGCTCCTTGTGGATTTTTATCATGGTCAAATTACTCATTTACAAAAAATGCTGCCGCAGATGGGCAAGTCCCCTCAAAACCGTGCCAGGGACTCTTTAGGGCAGATCCTGCTGCTTGGCATAATGAAGCCCTGATTACCGCAGCACTGACGGGTGTCAGGCTTGCCAGAGGCCCGCTTTTAATGAACTTTCCCATCCAAAGTTGGCTGAGACAACGCCAATCAATTGAAATTGATTACTTCTCGAAATCCATGCCTCAGCTTGCAGGAAACACGCGCAAACACACCCAACATGTGAGGGTTCATTTGATTTCTTGGGAGAAAAAGGAGTTCTTTGCAGCCTGAGATAATGACGGATCAGCATTTTCCAGATTCCCAGGACACTGGAAAGAACTGGTGTGTCCTGAAGGAACCTGGGAAAGATGGAATAAGCTTTGGTGGCCTCAGAGTTCAGATTATGCCTGGAGCTCCTTTATTTTATTTATTTATTTATTTATTTATTTATTTATTTATTTATTTATTTATTTATTTTTATTCATCTGCTCATCCTTCCACCCATGCATCTCTATCTATCAGAACTTACCAACTGAGAGTTGATTATGTTCCAGGTTTGGTGTCAGGTTCTGGGATATCAGAGATGAGATGGCTCCTGTTCCTTGAAGGGACTAGACCCTAGGCCCACTGAGAGGCAGTGATGGAGGCTCTTTCTGGAGGACTAGGAGAAGGAGCTATAGGGACTTGTAGGACTGAGGTTCAAGGCTGGGCTGAGTCTGGAAGGATAAAGGTATATTCTCCTGGGGAACAAGGAGAAATGTTCTCCTTGACCTCTAAGGTTTCATAGCAACTGTTCCTTTTCCTTGGACAATTTCCAACTCTCCTTCCTCTCTCCCGGCCTCCACAATAAATACACCACCCCTTTACCAGGAAAATCTAACAGTATACATCCTCCAGCATCATAGGTTGAGAGCATGTGCCCAGGGCAGGCTTTCCTAAGCTGTGCTGACTTGGCTGTGCCTCCCACTGACCCAGGCCCTTAGGGGTCTTGTGCACTCTCCCCAGAGCCTGCACCCCTTAAACTTTGCTGGCAGGGAGATGCCGTGATCACAAAGCCTGCACCCTGAGATCATCAGCTATCATCTGTCTGTCTGATTTTGCTCATAGAACAGGAGCCCTGAGATGAGAGGAGCCATTGTGGCTTGTTCCCCACTGCATAGGGGTTGGATAGCACCTGGCATGATGCCAAGCACTTCATGGGTACTCCATGGATGCTCGCTGAATGCAGACTGAGTGAACAGATGAGACCATAAAGGGCTGCCCCCAGGACAGCAGATGAGGACACAGAAGAATGACATTTGTGGAGGACCAATTGTGTGGATGGCAGGTCCTCCAAGGCTCCTCACACACACTATGGAGGAGGTAGGTGGATTCAGGTGGAGTCCTCTGGAAGGGAGGCCTACAGACGGCTGAGGGCAGAGGCAAGGTCAAGCTCACACAGCTTGGTTTCTTGCTCCTTGACTCCCTCCGCTCTCAGAGTGACAGCCCCCCATCTTGTAGGGTGAGGGGACTTCGTCAGCATGTCCAGGCTGAGAGGACCACCTAGAGGGGTCGGGGGCAAATGGCCCAGCTGAGAGAGGGAGGGGGAGGCCCTCACTGGGGCCAGGGACTGAGCCATCAGGCAGCAGCACCCAGGGATTTAGACATCCAGGGCAAGACAGACCCGAGCTAGGGAGGGTGGTGACTTCTGACAGAGGCTGAGTGGACCCAGCCAAGCCTGTAAAGGCAGAAGCAGAGTGGAAAGGGGCCAATGAGGGCAACAGGGAGAATCAGGGAGAGACAGCCAGGACAGAGAGAGGCATGGCCAGAGAGGGGAGCAAAGGAGGGGAGTCAGGTGGGAATGGCAATGTGTAGAGCGGAGGGAAGAGAATAAGAAACTCAAAAGCAAATGGAATCACAAGAGAAAAATGGACCAAAGGAAAAAATGTCAGAGGGGCCGGCATAGAATAGGAGAGAAATGGAGACAAAGGCAGGAGAAAATGACCCGCGGTCATGAAGGGCAGTCTGGGAAAGCCAGGCAATGCACCCAGCCCCTATGGGAACATGGCCCAGCCCTCCCCTGGGGTCTTAGCTCCTCAGCCCTCCTGCTCTCCTCCAGGCTATCAATAGCTGCCTGTCTAGTATTGAACTCGATTCCGTTCTAATTCTGAGACATCTAGCTCCCCTGTGACATCCCAGGTCCTGTGTGGGGTGTGTTGGAAGATAGGACGATGAAAAGAAGGTGAGATGTAGGAAGGAGGGGTGAGACCCCAGGGCTGTGTGCAGCCCCACGTCAGGTGCCATAAGGATGGGCTACCGACCCCTCGGCTTGTTCCCGCCTGACCTCTGAACGTCAAGCAGCCTGACCAACCCATGACTGGCCCAAGGAGAGCACGTGGCAGGTACCACTCCGACCTTTCCATGGGGCCTGAGGAAGGGATCCTGGGGGCTCTTTAACCCCAGCCCTGGCTGGGTGCTAGGGACAAGCTCCTTCATTATTCTGAACCTCTGCTTCCTCAACTACATAATGGAATACTAAGTAATCATCTAACAAATGGTGTTTAATGGTGAAAGCAGTCATGAATGTGTAAATGTACTAAGTCCGCTGCCCAAAGCACACAGTGAGTCAATATGCTGAGACACTGGGATGCAGCAGAGTCAGAGGTTTAATCAGAGGGTCACTGAACAAGGAGATGGGAGGGAACCTCAAATATATCTCCCCAAGAAGTTTGGGGTTAGAGTTTTTAAGGGTTTTGGAGGGGGCCAAAATGTGGCGATTATCAATTGGTTGAAGAGCGCGGGGTGAAGTGTGAAGTCATGAAATGGAGAGGAAGAAGCTGTGTTCTCATACTCATCCTGTTCCTTTATGGGGGTCTTCAAACTGGTTGCTGGAATTCGGGGTCTGTAAAACATCCCAAGCAATCCTTAAACAGAAGCCTTATGATTTCAATGTCAGAAATTCTGTCTCTAGAAACAACAAGGATGGATACGGTCAGTATCTGGTGCTGCCTGAATTTTAGCAACAAGGAAGCAGGCCAGAGAGCAGTCTGATGCATGCTTAATTATAACTATATATCTGTCCAGAACCCGGCATGCAATTCTTGTCCACCCTGTGGGGATGGTTTCCCCACCTACCCCCATCCACACGGCTCAGCTCGTCCTTCCTGCCGGACAAGCTGAGCCTTGGTGGGCAGCTTGCAGAATGTTCATTCCTGTCTGTAGTCTTCCCTGAAGAAAGCACAGCACTGACCCAAGTAGGGCTGCCAGTCTTACTTATTTTTCATTTTCCCTTAGCCAGGGAAAGCCTGCCATTACCCTCCCTTCTGTTTAACCTATAGATATCTATATGGTTTCTCCAGAGCCTGCCGAAAGAGCCCTGTTTCAATTAACTTAAAATCCTCTCTTAATGAGCAGTAGCATGAGATAATAGACATGTAAAGTTGGAATGGGACCTTGGAGATCTTCTAATCCAACCAGAAAATTCTATAGCCCAGGACACCAGGCCCAGAGAGGCAAGGTGACAAGAACAAAGTCACCCAACTGAATAGAGACATTGAGACTTGAACTTAGTTCTCCTAATTCCCAAGCCAAGGCTCTTTGCATAAAACCACTATCTTTCATTTGTTTGCTTATTAATTCATTTATTAATAAGTGTCTGGACTTGCAATACACATCTCTTGGTTTTGACTTCTCACAGACCCTCCCCTTTCTTCTGGTGCCAACAGTCCCTTTCCATCGGATAACTGTCACTGCCCCATCTCATGTGGTCCTGGGAGAATAAGCACCTCTGCTGTCCACCCTCACTCCAGAAAGCTAGGATGAGAGGCAATGGAAGTTGATGCTCTGGCATGCATTAATACTATACCATCTCCCTTACATGATCTGCAGGTAGAAATGTGACCCAGGCATGCCAATGAGCCTCCCTGGAGACTAAGGCTCAAGGAAGCCTTAGCAGGGGAGAAAGAATCCTCAGTCCCCTTCCAGCTGCTCCCACTGGAATGCTAAGCTATGAGGATGTGATTCTGCTTTGGAATTGCCAACTTCTATCTTTCTAACCACTGAGAGAGAGCCTGCCTGAAGCAGAAAGCCAGCACACAGGGGCCAGCAGAGCCAGGAGTCCAGAAGAAAGACAGAGTCCTGGCAGCAACACCAGAGCTGTGGATCCAGCTGGCTCTTCAAGGAGCCCCATCTTCTAGAAAAGAAAGCCACCAAAAATTGCATACGGCAAAGCCACAAAAAGAAAAACAGCACCTGTCTTTCATTCTGATGCTGACATTACCTCATTTAACCCACAAAACAATTCCATGAAGTGAGTATGGTTAAGTCCACTTGACAGGTAAAATAATTAAGCCTTTGAGAACTGAAATGTCTTGTCCTAAATCATAAGTCAGGTACGCAAGATGAACGCCCAGAGCAACTTCAAAGCCAGGATGTTGCCCACTTTTCCACATTTACTTTTCTGTGATAGAGAGAAGTACAGGATGGGTGGCACTGGAAACCCAAAGGAGGTAAACTTCCCCAGCCCAGGGCTGGAAGGAAGAGGGGAAAGTTTGCCCTCATTAGGAATATAGGCAGCAAGCTCTTCAACTGTGTCTTCAAGAATGAGCCAAAGTGAATGGGGCTAGGGAACGGGAGGAGAATGCTTTTGAGAGAGGCCTACAGGTTGTGTCTGACATACATATTCTGGTTTACCATTTCCATTTCCAAAGCAAAGGGGCTTCTCTGTGTTCAGATAGTGGCAGCCATCAAAACCATGCAGAAGTTACTTCTTAAAAGAGACCTCTCTCGCCCTCTCTTTTACCCCCCCTCTCTCTTTATCTCTGCTCAATTTCTGCTAAAGCCATTGGGAGTTTGGAGTCTACGTTCCCGGGTGATCCGAGGTAACAGGAAGACTCAGGCAGGCATCCCATCTGTATTCCAGAGAGCCTGGCTGCGGCATTACTTAAAAGGCATTCCGCAACCTTTTGCCGCTGCTTTCTTTAAAGGCTTCAGCAATCTCGATATTTTGGTTCAGTGTCACTATAGAAAAGCTTTACAATTCCAGCTCGGGAATTAGAAGATATATTTGTAATAAGAATTGCTAACCACTGTCAGCTGGTAGGCCCATGTCCATGCATGAAAATGATGCCATTAGCTTTCACGACTGTGGGCAAAATGTAAAGATCACGGATCATATAAGAGACTGAGGAGAGAAAGAGGGAAACATTAAAGAAAAAGCAAAACCAAACCCACACTCAGGGGATTTCTGGCAGTCAGAGTGATACAGCTAACACGTATGCATTTAGCCCTTTCATGAGGTAGAAAGCTCAGTACTACTTGTCTTTGCAAATACTAATTTCTCCCCCTTTATTTTATCTAACAGCTTTCTCCAATAGTGTTGATGATCACGCAATTGCATTTTAATGAGGCGATGGAAAAGTCTGAGAGAGAGAGGAGGAGGAAGGAGAAGAGAAGAGCAAAGGAAGAGAAGGGTGGTCCCTCAGCACCCAGGTCCATGTGCATTCAGGGCATTGAGTGACACCCAGCCTGCCCCTGATGGAAGAGCTGGGCCAGTCACATGGATAAGTGTGTACAAATCAGGTTGCAGAACCAGGTAAGCTGGAGCTGGGCTCCTGCTCCACCATTTCCAGGCTATGCAAGCTTTGGCAGGCTGCAGGTATTATCAGGGCCTTCATTTCCAGCAGAATTAATTCCCTTCCAATGAGAGAAAACATGGCTACCTATCTGCTAGGTTGTAGGTGTTGGGGATACTCTAGTGAATGCAATGGCCAAACATTCCTGCATTCATGATGCTTCCAGTTTGGGATGAGGCCCTTCATAAACCCACTGGCAGGCATTTGGATGAGGATCAAGTGGGACAACAGCCAAATGGTCAGGAGTGTAGCTGTCTGATTTCAGAGCACACACTCTTGAGCCCTAGACTAGGAAAGTCCTTTGTCTCCATCTAAGCTCGTGAAACAAGCAGGCCCCAAATACCAAACTCATGGGCTTTGTGTCTTCCGGAAGTGTGTGTAGCTCATTAACGGTTTCCCATAAAGAGACAATGTTAATACCTATAACCTAATACAACAATGTAGTAATCATTATAACAGCAATCAACATCACCAGAACACTTTAATGAATTACTGATAACTTTCCATCACCTTAAAGAAAAACACATTTGAGCAGCCAATCCCATGAGAAAACAAAAGAGACACATAATGATTAATAAACTAATCTATGGTAAATGGGTTATTGTGCTTGGGGGGAGGCCTCACACACTGAATGTTCAGATTTCTATCAAAAGACCTGGTGCAAGTCAGCTGAGCCCTTAACTGGCTGACAGCTGAGAGTTTCAGAAATGAACATCAGACATGGATTTAGAAGATCAACTATGTCAGTCCTCCCTTCTTATTCACTCCTTCCTCTCACATCCATTCTCCTTTCATTCCTTAATCAGTCAGGGTTCACTCAGAAGACAGAAACCTACCCAGTTATTTGAACAGGGAGAATTTGATACAAAGAATTGTTCACTAGGAATAAAATTGATAACTAGATAGTTGGAAAAGGGTAAAAAGAGAACCCTGCGGTATCATAGTTTAATCAACTGCAAGAAACAGCTACCACTCCTAGGGTTGGGAAAACAAAGAGAAGAGATTGGAATTATGACACTCTCAGGGAATGGCCCCATGGAGCTGGGACTCAGACTTCTGAGGAGGAAATGTCCACCAGCTCCAGTAGGCATCTGGAGGGGGCGGGATGGGACCAGTTCTGCAAGTGTTGGAAAAACTGCAAAGTGCAATCAATTGTGCATGAAGAAACTGCTCCTGCCGGGGAGAAGAAGCAAGGCCAGGGTGCCACCCACAGGTCCTCCCACAGGACTGAGAACTGACAAGAAGCCCGGAGAAAGCAATTATGAAGGAAGAAGGCTGCCACTATATATGTGCATTTATTTATTAGTTTTGTTTGTTTGTTGTTTTGTTTTGGTTTTTGGTTGTTTTTAGAGAAACAGGGTTTTGCTCTGTCACTGGGGCTAAAGCACAGTGGCTAGTTACATGTGTAATCATTGTTCACTACAGCCTTAAACTCCTGGGCTCATGTGATTCTCCAACCTCAGCCTCTAGAGTAGCTGGGACTTCAGGTGTAAGCCGCCATGCCAACTAAATGGAAGAGAGCCGCTGTATTTCTTCCTCCAAAAATATTCCCATCTCAAGTCTTACCTATCTCCCTAACAAATGAATGAATTTGAGCATCAGAAAACACAGGAAGTTTTGGTTTTCTCAGATACTTTACACTGTACCAAGACTCAAACCATAAATTAATATTGTTTTAACACTTGTAGGCATCTTATCTATGCTAGCACATCCATTATCTCGTTCAGTTTTCCTCAAAGTTCCTGAAAATCAGGCATTATTATTTCCACTGTAGAGTGGGCAGTCCACTACCTATGGTGGATGAATAGGTTGGTTGTCCAGAGTGACACCCAAACCCATCAGACCCAGGCCTGAAATCTTACAAACAGCACTCTCCTGGGAGGCTGCACCACTTTCCCACATTTATTCTGTTAGTATTCGCCATTTAGCCGTTATCATGGAGCTTCTACCACTTGCAATGCCCAAATGCCATATATGCGGGGGATATGCCCAGAGCATAAGGGAAATAAGACACAGAGTGGTCCCCCAAAAAAACCCATTCCAGGGAGAGCATGAGACAGCTGACAAACTGCATCCCTGTTGCATGCACCATCTTCCATGGTGTGGTGGTCTAAAGAGATGCTCTAGGGAAAAAGTCTTGTCTCATCAAATGTGTTTGGAAAAATGCTGCTAACTCAATCCTCTCTTGGAAGGTCACCATGCAGGGTGGCAAAACAAAATCTCTGAAATAAAAAGAAATAAGCTGTAATGAGAAAAGATTTGGTTCAACCAAGTGTCTGGCTAACTGACGTCATGAGTCTGGTTTGCACACAAAATTTATTAATATTCCATGGAAACAGTGTTTTGTATTGAGCACTTGGGGATGCTGCTGTGAGGAATGAGGGGCTTTTATGGGGCAATAGGAATATGAGGAAATAGGGCACTGTTGTACTTCCCTTGAGCAGGCATAGGCCATGGCCTCTGAGCCTAGAAGCAGGGAGGAGGAGGAGGCCTGTCTGAAATGCTAGAGACCCAGGAGTTTACAGGGAGACAACTGCAGCTAATGTCAAAAGTGTAATTGGAAGTAGGTGCCCAGCTTTCTAATGGGGAAAGCAGAGACAAGGAGACAGGAAGTACAGCTTGGAAAAGCTCACTAATTATCTCAGACAGCAGCTTTTTAACCTGATGCCCTTTGAAATGCTTACTATGTGGCATCTTCGAGTCTCTTCTTATGCAATGTGTAAAACTGGCACAGAATTAATATGCAGAACATATTTAAAAATCATACAAATCAATAAGGGGAAGACAAACGCCTAATACAGTAACAGGTATAAGAAAGGAACTAGCAAGTCTCAAAAGAAAATGAAAGAAGGTCAATAAATATAAGAAAATATACTCATCTTGACAGTGTCAGTAGAATGCAAATTAAAGCAAGATATCTATTTTTTTTTGCTTTTCATCAGATTGCAAGAAATTTTAAATTTGATGTTACTGAATTTTGTAGTAATGTAAAATGTTCTGGCCACATTGGAGAGCAACCTGGTATTTTCTACTAAAATTTAAAATGTGCATACCCTCTGTTCCAGCAATTTCATTTCTTACTATCTATTGCAGATAAATGCATGGTGAGATGTAAGGCTGTTCACTGCAGTATTGTTTGCAATAACCCCAACTTTGAAATAACCAAAGTCCTCATACTGTGGAATGCCAAGTAGCCATTAAAAATATTGATCTGACCCCGTCTCTACTAAAAATACAAAAAATTAGCTGGGCATAGTGGCGGGTGCCTGTAGTCCCAGCTACTCAGGAGGCTGAGGCAGGAGAATGGCAGGAGCCCAGGAGGCCGAGCTTGCAGTGAGCCGAGATCGCGCCACTGCACTCTAGCCTGGGCAACAGAATGAGACTTCATCTCAAAAAAAAAAAATTGATCTGGCAGGGTGCAGTGGCTCACACCTGTAATCCCAGCACTTTGGGAGGCCAAGACAGGTGGATCACCTAAGGTCAGGAGCTCGAGACCAGCCTAACCAACATGATGAAACCCCGTCTCTACTAAAAATACAAAAACTAGCCGGGTATGGTGGTGGGCACCTGTAATCCCAGATACTCAGGAGGCTGAGGCAGGAGAATTGCTTGAATCTGGGAGGCGGAGTTTGCAGTGAGCCGAGATCGAGCCATCACACTCCTGCCTGGGCAACAAAAGTGAAACTTCATCTCAAAAACAAAAACAAAAACAAAAAAACAATGATCTAGGTTTAGTATGCACTAACAGTATATGCCATAAAAAGGTAACACATCATCATGTATAAAGCCAAAACATGTATGTTTATCCACACAAAATGATAATTACATAAAAACAAGACGAAAGATCTGAGAGAAAATTCCTCAAACTAATTTCAGCAGGTGCCTCTGGGGATAGGGGCAGACTTGGCATAGAAGGTCAATGTATTTGTCCATTTTCACACTCCTATAAAGTAGTACTTGAGACTGAGTAATTTATAATGGAAAGAGGTTTAGTTGACTCACAGTTCTGCATGGCTGGGGAAGCCTCAGGAAACTTACAATCATGACAGAAGGTGAAGAAGAAGCAAGTACCTTCTTCACAAGCTACAAGCGGCAGGGAAGACAGAGCAAGCAGGGGGAAATGCCACTTATAAAATTATCAGATCTCACTCACTATCATGAGAACAGCATGGAGGAAACTGTCCCCATGATTCATTCACCTCCCACCAGGCCCCTTCCTTGACACATGGGGATTTATGGGAATTAGAATTCGAGATGAGATTTGGGTAGGGACACAAGGCCAAACCATGTCAGGCAAGGCAGATCCAAGATTTGAAGTTTTACAATGAGACTGTGTTTACATGTTTCTTACATACTTAATTTTTTCTTTTCTTTTTTTTTCTTTTCTTTTCGAGACAGAGTTTTGCCCTTGTCCCCCATGCTGGAGTGCAATGGCGTGATCTCAGCTCACTGCAACTTCCACCTCTTGGGTTCAAGCTATTCTCCTGCCTCAGCTTCCCGAGTAGCTGGGATTACAGGCACCTGCCACCATGCCTGGCTAATTTTTGTATTTTTAGTAGAGATGGGGTTTCACCATGTTGTCCAGGCTGGTCTCGAACTCCTGACCTCAGGTGATCTGCACGCCTCAGCCTCCCAAAGTGCTGGGATTACAGGCATGAACCACCAGGCCCGGCCCCTTAATTTTTAAATAAAAGCAATTTTATGTGAAATGATGAACAAGTACATGGTATGAAACAAAGACAGACATCTCTTTCAGCTGACATAGAGCAAAGAGGGTAGAAACATCCATCAATGTATGGAATAACATTTTTTTTTTTTTTGAGATGGAGTCTCACTCTGTCACCCAGGCTGGAGTGCTGTGGCATGATCTCAGCTCACTGCAACCTCTGTGTCCCAGGTTCAAGCGATTCTCCTGCCTCAGCCTCCTGAGTAGCTGGGAGGGTACCCACCACCACACCTGGCTAATTTTTTATATTTTTGATAAAGATGGGGTTTCACCATGTTGGCCAGGTTGGTCTCAAACTCCTGACCTCAAATGATTCACCCACCTCAGCCTTCCAAAGTGCTGAGATTACAGGCATGAGCCACTGCGCCCAGCTGAATGGAATGACTTTTGTTTCTAGTGCCACTATCAGTCTATTTGGCACTAACAGCTTCTGCATGTGGGAAGAAAATGGCTTTCCTAGAGCACCTGCTCTGCACCAAGCTCAGTGGAGAGCCCTTTGCAAGCATTTGCTCATCTAGTCTTTACTAAAACCTTATGAGGTCAACATTGCTAGGCTCTGTAGATAAGGAAGTATCCCAGAGCTCGTTTTGGGCAGAGCCCAGTCTGAAATCCAGATGTGCTTGAAGGTACATCACATGGTCTTTCCAAAACCACAACCCTCATATTGTTGAGCTATGCATAGGTGCCCATGCATATTTATCTACAACTTGTCTACCTACTTAACATACCTATTTATCATCTATCCATCTATCTAATTTCATAATCATAAGCAGTTGTGTTTATACTACTGGTTCCTAATTAATGATGATTTTGCCCCCCAAGGGACATTTAGAAAAATCTGGAGACATTTTTAAACATCACAACTGAAGAGAGAGGGGTACTACTGGCATCTAGTGGGTAGAGGCCAGGGATGCTGTTAAACATTCTACAATGCACCAGACAGCTCCTCACAACAAAGAGTTATTCAGCCCCAAATGTGAAAACTGCCAAGGTTGAGGAGCCCTGGTCAATACCTATAAGAATTGCTTAAAATTAGACACTTTCAAGATGGGCTGGCAAGGTCAGTGTAAAATGCCCAACTTCTGTTTTGTCTCTGAACCCAGATTTAGCTAGCTCCCACAACCAGGTAATATATGACAGTGAAAAATTATTGCTCACTGCCCTTTGGACAAAAGTCAGTCAGGCTTTTTCTGTAGCTTCTTGGGAAACCGAATAGGAGAGCCCGACTAGCAGAGTCCAACCAAGTAAAAGATAATGCAGCTGATGCCAATGTGAAGGTTAAGGAACAGCTGAAAACAGCCTCTTTGATTTTTCTCATCCAGGAAAAAGCTTATGGAAGTCCCAGCCCATTACATCAGGAAAGTATGAAGAATATTAATAAGTAAACAGAAATAGCCAATTTTGCATTTGGATCCTATCTCTTTTTTTTTTCTGATCAGATAGCATTCTGACTTGAAGATGTGTTTGGCTAAGTCATCTTTCTGAGTTTTTATCAACTCTCAGTATAAATTCTTCCCATTTTCTGTCTTTTCATGCCTATATCTAATAGTGAAAAGGTGCCAGTGATAATTAAAATCTAATTCTATCCCTGCATACATAAAAAAAAAAACAGAATATGACCTCCTGTAAAGCTCTCAGGAATAATAAAGTCTCCATATCTGCCAAGAATAACAGTGATTTTAAATAGATAAGGCATGGAGAAGGCACACCCAGAAATGCAGGGAAATTGTTGTTTTTCAAGAAGCTGCTTTAAAATGCAGTAATTGATTGACCTACTGTTGGAGACGGTTTCCCCATAGTTAATAGCTACTGTTCCCAGACATGGGAAAGACAGATTGCTTCCATTTGAAAACAGTCTCCACTAAAACCAAATGATGGAAGAGATAACCATGTTGTCTGGTATGTGCGCCATAACCAGATGGGGTTTCATGAGTTGCTGTTACTCTTTTACCCCAGTTAGGGGAACATGCTATCTGTGGTCCTGTAAAAAGTGCTTTACTGAGTCTGCCACATCTGTTAGTCAGTGGATTGGTGTGTACCCGGAGAGTACTTCCTCTTGGGGATTGGTGTCTTGTCCCAGGGCAGGCTGCATGGTACTGGGGCCAACCCTTGTTTTCCCTCTTTGGCTAACGGGTAAAATAGGAAAGGGAATTCTCTGTTCCCCGCTCTTTCCCCATACCATCTGTAACTTGTAGGCACGATGATGCAAGAGAGATAGCAGTTGGGTCAAAGTCAGGGCTTCTCCAGACTTTCACAGTCCTCTTCCTTAGAGCTGTTCATCACTTCATGCCCCTGCCCAAGTCCACCCCTCGCTCTCCTCTCTCCTGCCTCTATTCTGGAAGCTTGACCTGCATGGACTGCATGAAAGGACTCCCTAGGCTCATCATATCTCTTTGCATGTGGCCAATGCAGAGCCCCAGCCGGAGACTCTAGAGAGGAAGAAGAATGAGATCAGGGTACTTAGCCCTCAACTTGTTCCCTGCAGGTTTCTGTGAGCTGGCTAAAACCTGACAGGACTCCTGCCATGGCATCCCTCTCCTTCCAGCACCATTCTCTCCTTCCAGGTGCTTGTGACCTGCTTCCCTCTGCCCTTATTGGCCTAGACATAATAATGCCTCCTCCACTGTTCCTAGTCTCTGGGTGCGGCACTGCCCCTTGTGAGTGCCCTACACCCTACTCGCTGTTTTATAAACATTCCTCCAGGTGTGCAATTTGAGTGTGCCATCCACTTCCCACTAGGGCCAGACTGGTTTTCCCATGTCTTTCTCAACTTGATGTTATCGAGCGAGTTGGCTTGGCCTTAGTCTTGGAGCACCTTGCAAGCAATTTCACTTCAAAAGCCTTTCCACTCCCAAAGTGCACTCAGGACCGATGCATTATCTAAAGTCATTGTCCCAGCCTTCTCTCTGCAGTGGGAAAGAGAACTACAAACTAGGGGAAGGAGAAGCTAGAACATAACCCACGTTGTTCACGTGGCAGGTGAGAGAGTGGAGAAAAACAAAGTAGACCTGAGTGAGGCAGTGAATTTTGACTCCCTGCTCTGTGTCAGATTGAGACAAATTCATGCAAAGAGTGAGTTATTTGTCAAAGGGTTTCTTCAATGTGTCTTTCTCACGGAGTTGGGAGTTGAATGCAAAGCTCTCCAAACTCCCCACTAATTTAAAATCCGAACTCCATACACGATATCCCTTGAGCCAGGATTTATGGCTCAGAGTTAAGTTGACTTTCCATCTCTCAGTCCCCAGAGAGACATACTAACTAGTTATGTTTATGTGTCTGTCTGTTTTGTTTTATTTTCTCTTCAGTCTTTGGCTGAGGCATGAAAACAAAAGCTTTTTCTCTTTTATTTAGGGCAGATACTGAATCATGGTGGATCCTATATCCAAATTTCTCTCAAGAAAGAAGTAATGCATGTATTTTGGTACTTTTTTTTCCCCCATCTCCCTCCCTCTCCTCCTCCTCCTGCTCCCTCTCCTCCTCCTTATCCCTCTCCTATTCCTCCTCCCACTTCTCCACCCCTACCCTTTCCTCCTCCCCTTGCACTGTCTCCCCTCCTTCTCCTCGTCGTTCTTTTTCTCCTCTCTTTCCTCCTCCTCCTCCTTCTCCTCTTTCTTCATTGTGCAAAGAAAGTCAGTGATATGACCCCAATGATACCCTACTACCCAATAAGCCACTAAATCAAAGCAATAAAATGCATGAGTCCAGGAGCAACTTCAGTCTCTCCTGCTATTCAATAGATCAGGTTATTTTATTTAAAACGTATAACTCTCATGCATCTGAATTTGAGCTACAAAAAAAAAAAAAAAAAAAAAAAAAAACTGTCCATAAAGGGATGTGCCAATTCTTGGGTTGTCAGAGAGCAAGTGATCATCCCACAAGCAGATCCTCAGCCCACACTGTGTAGTTTTAGAGAGCAAGCCGATTGAAACACAGTTGGGAAGTCCCCCACATAAACAGAATCAAGCAGCCTGGTTTCAGGAGGCTGTTCCACTGCAGTAACCGACATGTCCTCTGCAGAAGTCCTCCTACTCCTCCTCCCACTGTGGCTATTCTATATAAACTACATTTCAAGGCATGGTAACAACTGAAGAGCGATGTGCCACCAGCATCCCTAAAACTGCTTTTGGCTGAAGGAAAGGAAGCTTGGAAGGCGGTAAACCCAGGTTTTCCCGGGATTCAAGAACAATTAGGACTTGGGTTGGAGGGGTCATTTCAGCTTCCAGGAATGTTTTTTAAAATATCCTGCTGACATGGGAGGGGGGCAGGGAAGTGCTGGGTAGAGAAGGGTGGGGTCCTTGGCGAGGGCTGCAACCTCAGGCCTGTGCCCGCGGACCTACATGAGGATGAGCATTTCTGTTTTTGCACCCAAAAAGTTGCCTTTGGACCCACCATACCCCCCACCCTGTGCCCATAAAGCCCAAGACCTTAAGTGGACACATACAAGTAGCTGGGCATCAAGAGGGACACACCAGCAGAAGAACACACAGACAGATGCCAGCAGGCCATCGATGGTGGAACAACATGAATGCCGAGTAAATTCGGCTGCGGATGGTCAGAGGAGAGTCCGGCTGCTGAGCGGCCTGACTCCAGGGGAAGGCCACCTTCCCATTCCATCCCCCTTCTGGCTCCCCATCCATCTGCTGAGAGCTACTTCCACCATTCAATGAAACCTTGCACTCATTCTCCATGTCCACATGTGATTCGGTTTTTCCAGTACACCAGGGCAAGCACCCCGGGTACAGAAAGCCCTCTGTCCTTGCGATAAGGCAGAGGGTCTAATTTAACTGATTTACACAAACCGCTTACAGACGGCAAAACTGAAAGAGCACACTGTAACACACGCCCAGTGAGGCTTTGGGAGCTGTAAACACTTAACCGTAGACACTGCTGTGGGGTTGCATCCCACATTCCCCATGACCTGCCCATCTGCATGCTCCCCCTAGGGGTTTGAGCAGCGGGGCACCCAATAATCCAGCCACACCCCTGTCCCATGCCCTGTGAGGAGGATAAGGGAAAACTCCTCCCACATCGCTACTTTAATATCTAGTCCTTCCAACTATTCCTACAAACTGAGACATTAGTTACCAGGGCTGCTACAACAACAGTCACCCCCATCTTTGTGAACCATCCCAAAAGAAAACCAATGGCCTTACCATATTGGTATTCTACAGAACACCTGCAAAGCTCTCAAGCAAACATGTGCCTCAGTCAATACTCATTAAGATGATTTTACACACAGGAACACCTAAATAACTAAATCAATCTACTATGCAGAAGGAGAGGGCATCATGATGGAGAAACCAAGAAAAATCAGGGGAGGAGTTAAAATGAGGATCATAATGTCTCTTAACTGACTCTCAAAGAAAAATTCTTCATGACCTTATGCAGCATCATTTTAAAGATTCAGTGTCTGTTGGCAATTATTTTTCACATACATCAAATAAAATTAGTTGGTTGCTTTTCTAGTGCATAGCTGACTAGAAGATGTACATTTAGTGGGTAAAGCTTGAAGGGAAGAAAGAGGGGCAGACCTAGCTCAGAAAGAAATTATGGGGGTTAGGAGAGTAGGTGAGAGGATGTTGAATAAGAGAATTTTTAAGAATGACTCAAAAACTGCAGCAGGCTGGAGCACTTATGCAAAGAAGCAAAAGTCTACATATACTCAGAAGTTTCTAAAGAAATATATTCCTTTCCTATATATTGGAGCAGGGTAAAAAATGGGAAATTAAAACAAGGATCCTAAATTATCAGAAATAAAATAAAATAAATATGTTCCAAATTTCCAAAGAAACATATTGCTTTCCTATACATTGGAGAAGAGTGAAAAATTGGAAATTAAAAGGAGAATCCCAAATTGCCAAAACAAAATAAAATAAATATGTTCCAGATCATCTAGTAAGAAAGTATAGAAGATTACAATATGTCTTTATCATATTCCCCCCCATATCAATTCCAGTTTCTGTGATATTGGTTCTATTCTTTGTTACCTCTAATGCAAATCTGAAATTTCACCATGACTTTTTGAAAACTGTTATCTTCTGTTCTTATCCCAACAGGCTCTCTTTGTATCTCTGCATTCACCTTAGTTTCTTGCCTCTCCTGTACCAATCATGATTTTGTTTCAAACTGGCTGTTTTTGATATGCAAGTGGGAAGTCTCATATTTGGAAAATATAATTTCCAGAACTTTAATTTTTTCTTTAAATCTCCAGAGCAATGGTTTGTTTTGTTTTGTTTTTCTATTAAGTATAGATTCTCATTTTGGTGCTATTGATTTATGTATTTAACTCATTCAAAATTACAAGGAATAAAACTAAGCCCTGTGCTTTCTAAGTACCAGGATAAATAGTGTCCCTAGTCATCACCCAGTTTCCCTGGAATACTGGTCAGTTTTTCACCCGATGGGCTTGGGTTTAAGCTTCTCCTGCTCCAATGAATGGATTCTCTGCCATTTCTTTTCATGCAAGAAAATAATCCAGAATAAAACACCTTTTGCCATTACTTTTATTTCTGCATCTCTCTGGGTTATTATTTGCATGCCTTTGGAAGTAAGTAGTAATAAGGAAGTTAAGTGAAACCCAAGCAATGAGTAGGGCTCTGGAACTGTTGGGTTTCTCATGAATTTCTCACAGTGTTTGTGGATGGTTACCTATTATTCTCATCAGCTGAAACTACAGGGACTTCAAGTTAAGGTTAGACGGTGAAGGTCAGTCTCAAAGTTGTGTGTGTGTGTGTGTGTGTGTGCATGCGCACGCACGCGCACGCATGTGCACACGAGAGAAAAATGGAGAGAAAATATGAAAATGTATATATTCATGCACACGTATATATGCATGAGCATATGAAGCCCTATGTGGAAAAGAGAAAGAAGGAGGGTGCTTGTTAAATGCAGAGACTGTTTTTCCTCTAGGTTTGCTAAGCTATATGGCCTGTCTGGTTTTGAGAATGTGCTTCTCAATCCATTCCATAAACCTGGCAGCATAAGGTCCTACACTCTTCTCTTAACTTTATGCTGTTTTCCTAGTTTGTCTTTTTGCATCTTCAAAGGCATATCAGACATAAATAGTCTGTGGCATTACTAACTTATTAATATTTCATGTACCTGGAGGAATGTATTAATTATAGAAAGTATCTGATTTTCAATAGTTTAAGAGAAACTCTCAATGAAATTACCTGCCATATGAGACAGTACATTTTAATTTTCTTCGTGGTTACTGGTCTGTTCAATTAATCAGTTGTTTTGCTTTGCATTGTTTTGAATCCATTTCAATTATTTCTATTTCTCCCTTAAATAATTAACTTTATCAATGATTTTGTCAATGTATTAACCCACAGTTGGCCATTGTAACTGTATTATCTTCTTTATAAATTGTCGGTATATCTGGAATTATTTGGTCTCTCTTATTTCTCATTTTTCTTAAGGGTAAATGGTGATTCCCTATTTTTTTTTCATTAGATTACCAGAAGTTGATCTAGTTGATCTACTTTATCTACTTTTGAGACATGAGGAGGGGGTTAGTTTGGACATAACTTCCTGGAATAATTTATTTATTCCATTTTCTAATTATTTTCTATTTCAATTTATTTCTGCTCTTACCTTCATAATTTGCATTTACCTAGTTCCTCAGGTTGGTTTTGGCGTCTCAGTCTAGTATCTTAAATGGATTGAATACTTTAATGTTATTATTATTTCTTGTTTAATAAAGAATTGACTTACTGTTATGTGCTTGCCTAGGAGTATAGCTTTGTCAGTATAACATACGTTTATGATGAAATTTTCTTAGGTTTATTTCTAAATAACCAGTAATTTAGAGCCTATCATTCTAATTATTTAGAAATTTTAATTTTCATTATTATTTGTTTTTACTTAGATTTTTAATTTGTATTTAATTGACCTTAAATTTGAAGGGTTTATCTTATAATCTTTATTTTAAAAGATTTAAAACTTTATTGTGCTAACTTGCAATTGCAAAAATATGAAACCAACCTAAATGCCCATCAATCAACAAACGGATAAAGAAAATGTGGTATATATACACCATGGAATATACTCAGCCATAAAAAGGAATGAAATAACGGTATTTGTAGCAACTTAGATGGAGTTGGAGACCATTCCCCAAAAGCTATTTGAAATAAAATAAAATAAATAAAAATTAAAAAATAAAGTGTATACTTAAAAGAAGAAAAAAATAAAACTTTATTGGGCTTATTTTTGTGGCCTAGAATAAGGCAAAAATTTTTATATCTTTCATGAAAGCTTAAAGAACATATTTTATTTTAAAATAGTCACATTCTTATTAATTATTTTATTTAAATGTATCTATGTATGATATATTTATGTATTTTAGTCTATTTTAACTGCCAAGGGTAAGAGAGGTGTGTTACTTTCTCCCAAAGCAAACGTGTTTCTATAAATTTCCCACTTTCTTTCTAACATTTTTAGCTTTATATATTTTGATGTTATGTCATTCAGCAAATAAATTTTCATGACATTTTATCTTCACTGTGGATTGTAAAGTGGCACTCTTTGTCTCCTTTAATAGTATTTGGTCTGGAGTAAAATTTGTGTGAACTAACTTCGCAAGCCCTGCTTTCATTTCCCCGTTAATATTTTTAACCCGTTTTTCAACTTGGTCTTTTCATTTTGTGTGGCATTTATGGCATTGAGGTAGAGATGTAGTGTTGAACACAATAAGAAAAGTTTGGCCTTTTCGATTGTTGGGAAATATCATTAATTATACAGAATCTTTAAAAATTATCTGAAAAGTGTCCAGTGGAAACCTTTTGTTGGCAGACATTGCACCATCTCTGTGTGGTTTCCTCGGAGAGGCAGAGCTGTGAATTGTCAGCCCCTGGCCTCATCTCACTCCTGGCTATGTGCCTTGGCTAAACCAGCATGCCTCTAGGCTAGAGAGTCAATTTTTGTACTCAGAATACAAGTAAAACAAGACAGGTAACATCTAGGTAAAATCTAGATGTTTACAGTAGTGATATTATCGGTACTTTTCCATGCGTACCTGATAGATACCCACTGCCATTTTCTCCTGTACTCTCAAAATAACAGTAGAGTGATATCAGAGTTGTGTTGTACAGGGAATAAAATTGCAGAAAACTGGAGAAACTCATATTATAGATTTTAGGTGTTATCCTCTCTGCCAAGGCAGACTTAGACAGGGACCTTGTCTACAGTGCCGTGGGAGGTGTCAGGTATCAATGCTATATGTGAAGAGATCTGCTCTAAGCTCTTTGCATGTACTTAAAATCTCTGTACCTCAATGTCCTCATCTGTAAAATAAGATTACATGAAGCAATAGAGTGTGCATAAGGTGCTTAGAGTAAATCTCTTGGTATGCAGTAACTGACAGGCAGGGGTTAGCTAACATTATTACCGACTTGGCCATCTTGTTTCATAACTGCTTTGCATACTAATTTGCTATTTCTTCTCTTAAATATTTTGTTTATTTATTATTTGTATTTATTATTTTGGTCTGCATTTTGCTTTTGCTCATTTTTTCCCAGTAGTTGGGAAGGAATCTTTTCAAAATTTTACTTTGGCTTCATTTTACATCTTTGAATCGCTTTTTCTCTGGTTTTCAAGATTTGATGTCTACTCTCCTCCCCTTTATAAGATGAGAAATTTATTGTGTTTATGTTTTTCATGCCTCTCTCTAAACCCGTTCTCTATTCTATTAGCACTGCATAATTGAGAACTATCTCTTGAGAATTATATTGACATTTGCATTCAAATTGGAAGGGTATTTACAGTTTTTGACTTAAGATCAACTGTTTTCTCTAAATCACTTTTAATACCATGGTTTCCCTCACTCTTGAGTCATTCATCCCAGTCAGTCCTAGTAGTATGTAGACCACATTCAAGTTCTTTCTCCCTCAAATAAGAGTTTAAGTATTTTTTTGTTTTATTTTGTTTTCGTGTCCTTTATTTGCTTTTTTTTTTTTTAACCTTTACCCACGAGTGGCCATTTTGCTGACGACAATGTTCCTGGGTTGCACACTTTTCCCTGAAAATACTGTACAAGTTGCGCCATTTTTCTGGCATTTACTACTTTCTTCTAGGTGTGAATCCTTTTTTCCTTATCTTTTCTTAAAATACGGTAGGAATTTTTGATCTCCATATTTAGATCTTTTCAGCTTCAGAAAATCGTATCTAATTATACCTTGATGATTGTTTTCTTTCACTTGCTGTCTTTTAACCTTTAGAAATATCTACAATTTATGTATATTGTATCAGTTCTCCATCTCTCTATTCCTTTTATCATCTTTTACTTTGTATTCCTCTGATGTCTGATGCTCAATAAATATTTCTTTTAGTACGACAGAAAAGAATGAAGGAGAGAAAGAAGAAAGGAAGGAAGGAAGGAATGAAGGAAGGAAGGAAGGAATCTGGGGACATGTTTTCAAGTTTATCCTACTCAGCTTTGATTTAACTTTCTGATCATTTCTGTCTTAACTGTGGACAGTTGGCGTTTTGCCTCCTATGGCCGAATAGTAAGTTCCGTGCAAACTTTTCTTGTACCAGGCAGCTCCATCTATTTTTTTATATCCATCTGTGCTGTGGTTGTTGTTTTCAAAATGGTTTTTAAACAGTGTTTTAGGGCCTCAACTTTTGGTATCTTACCAAGCATTCTACATGCTCTTCCCACACCCAATGCATATACAATAAATCATTTTCAGTGTAATGTTGTTTTTATTTTTGTTCTATAGTATTTCCCAGTCACCCCCATTGACTTCTATTTTTTGATAGACACTCCCGGGTGATAACGCATGAAATTGTTGTAACAGGTGCCTCTGCTCGGGCACTGCTAGAGCAAGGTGGGAATCATCTCCTAATCTATCTGTTTGGTTCTCTGACACTTTAAACCAATGACTCAATGTTAACATAGAAATAGCCTTTGTTGTATGCAGTGTTTCCAGGGACCTTCCTGTCCCAGCCCCAACACAGCCCTCTCCCTGTTATGAGTTCTGGCCTTGGAGATACAGGGGGTCCTCCCCACCCTCACTGCATGCTTTTATTTCCTATGAGTGGATGTCAGCGAGATAGAACAAGACACAGGAGTCAACTGCCCCTTTCAAGAACAAGAGATGCTTTAAATAAATAACTACTTTTATGATTGGTATAAAACCCAAGTCTCTGGGACAGATGGAGACAGTGTGACAGTGTATGTGTGTGGATGTATGGATATGAGATGAAGAGGGGAACACATTTTCATCCCACATTCTCTCATGGGTGAAAAATATTGTTCTGTCGTCTGTTGTTTTTCTTTTTTCTTTCTTTCTTTCTCTTTTTTTTTCTTTGAGATGGGATTTCACTCTAACTCAGACTGGAGTGCAGTAGCACAATCACAACTTACTGCAGCCTCAACCTCCCAGGTTCAAGCCTCTTCCCAAGTAGCTGGGACTACAGGTGCACACCACCACACACAGCTATTTTTTTAAATTATTTTTCTAGAGATGGGGTTCTCACCATGTTGTCCAGGCTGGTCTCAAACTCCTGTGCTCTTCCTCCTGCCTTGGCCTCCCAAAGTGCTGGGATTACAGGCATAAGCCACCTCGCCTAGCCACCACCACCTCCTCCTCCTCCTCCTCTTCCTCCTCCTCCTCCTCTTCCTGCTGCTGCTCCTCTTCTTCTTCTTCTTCTTCTTTTTCTCCTCCTCCTCCTCTTCTTCTTCCTTCTTCTTTTCTTCTTCTTCTTCTTCTTCTTCTTCTTCTTCTTCTTCTTCTTCTTCTTCCTTCTCTTCTTCTTCTTCTTCTTCTTCTTCTTCTTCTTCTTCTTCTTCTTCTTCTTCTTCTTCCTCTTCTTCTTCTTCTTCTTCTTCTTCTTCCTCTTCTTTGGAAAAGGAGTGGAATTTGTCGTTCTGCTACTAAGACATTACTTTTTACTTTTATTCTTTGTTAACTTCCCATTTTGAAAAATAATCACTTCTTCCCCAAAACCCTTCACAGCACCACACCCAAAGACAATCAAAGAAACATTCCAACCATTCAAGGGGACAGAAATAAGAATGAGCAGCTCACAGCAAACCAGAGAGGTGGCTACATGTGGTGGAACATGTTGGGGGAAAGCAGAATGCCCTCTAAACATGACTTTATAACAACTCAATCATTCACATTTTTAAAATTAAACAATTTCTAGGAACAGAAAACTAGAAAATCCTGCAGCTCACAATCATAGGCCTGACCCATGGAATTGTTATCATGGGCAAATCTATATGCATCCAAGAATTGTATAGAAAGAACTTGGCAGGCAAAAACAGAAACAAAAAACACACGCACCCACCTAAGTAAAAACAAACAATCCTCTATAAGCTGAACACTTTACCACGTCCAAGTTAGAAAAAAGTGGAGGCTCTCATTATAGTTCTGCTTTGTAATATTCAAAGGTTACATAAATTATGGGTAAGCCAACTGTTTAAAAAAATCTCTGTAAAGTTGTCATTTCAGATTAGGTTCAACCATACTAACCCCATCTTTTGACTACCTTCATTAAATCCCAAATTAGATCCTACCTTTCACTCACAGCTCACATGCCACCGGTTCTGTTAATTACAGATACCCGAATCAAGCCTAAACCAATGGGATTCTGAGACCCAACAAGGACAGAGTAGATAAAAGACCTACCACCCACCTCACAGAAAAGGCCTCTTTGCGTACGCATTCTGGGATGAGAGTGCTAAATTTTAAACATTATTAGACATAATTAGGAGTGCCTTTTTATTTTTTAAACATATTAATATGAGGTTTATAACATATAACATTTTGCATCTTTTTTTCACTTAATGTGATATAGCTTGCAAATATCTCCATATTACATGGCCATGATAAGCCATCATTTAAGTAGCTGTATGATACCTCATACAATGCATACACCATCATCTATTTCTTACATCACTGGAGATCTAGAATGAGAAAGTTACTTTGCAAAATCCCAAGGTGAAATATTTCTCTGGAAAAGTTTAATGATTCAGGCCCAGGGTTTAGACTTTTTGGTAACGCATAAAGACAGATGTTTCCCATTGAGAAAGGAAATGTGCCATTCAGAGTTCTGTTTCTTGTTACTCTTCTTGTTTTTGTTTTTAGCACAACTAACCAACTTTCTGTTCTTCTGTTTATATAAAGTAGTTACTTATAAAGTATAGCTACTTAGTTATATAGGCAGCTACTTTATATAAAGATGCCAGGGATTGAGTACCACTTCAGAAAGGAGTGGGAAATGATAAAAACTATGAGCCCAGTCAAGCATGCTTTTCCTGTTACTAGTTGTTGCACATTTTGACTCCTAACTCATAGTTAAGAATGCTTTTTGGCCCTAGGAGCTGGCTGGAGAGATTGAGGACATTTGGGATAGAAGAGGAAGGCCCTAACCAGAGACCACTAGGTCTCCTCCTTCCAAAACAACAATAAATGATGATTATTCTCAATCATATAGGATTTATGTGAAGTCTGGCAATTTCTGGGAAAAAAATGAATAAAGAAAAAAGATGTGCAGCCATGTGAAATACCTCTGGTTAGGCTTTTTTGAGAATGACTAAATTCAAGATACAGATGTGAGTATGTGTGACTGTGTGTGCACGTCAGAGATGGAGGGGAAGAAAGGAGACAGGAAGAGAAAGAGAGTGGAGGAGAGAGGAAGAAAGACAGAGAGAAAGAGAGAGACAGACAGAGGTAGAAAGAGAGACAGGGAAACAGAAAGAAAGAGAGAAAGAGAGAACACAATATGGTGTGTTCTGTAGTTCCATGCAAGGGAGGAGGTGCTGGCAGTGAGAGCCACCTGCTCTGACAAGGAGTATTTCATCACTGACATCATTGTAAAAGTCAGTTGTGTTATTACTTGCACCTTCTCTGTAGACAACACACCCACTATGGCCTTCATTCAGGACAGACCATTTCCATTTATCCAACTCTCGTATGCCACTGGCTCCCACATATAGTCCGATCCCTACAAAACAAAAACAGCTGGGGTAGTTGTTACTAACGCCATTGTAAGAACAAGGAACATGAGACAGAATTTAAATGACTTGCCCTTAGCCATACAGCTAATAAGAGGTCAAGTCAGGATTTGAACTCAGAACATACTAATTCAAAAGCCTATATTCTCCCAAATATGCTAGCTCCATAAAGATGGCAATAGAGCTTTTATTCAAAGAGAAAAAGAGGAGAAGCAAGAAGAATCAGACGTTACATATATAGGGAAAACTACAGAGCGGCTGCTTTTACATTTTTTGTTCTGAGATCTTTCCCTTCGTATCTCATTATGCGTTTATTCTATATTATGTTATTTTGGCTACCATCTGTTATGAGCTGAGTTGTGTCCTCCCAGAATTCTTATGCTGAAGCCCTAACCCCCAGTACCTCAGAGTATAACTGTATTTGGAGATAAGGCCTTTAAAGAGGTAATTAAGGTAAAATGAGGCCATATGGCTGGGCCCTAATCCAATATGACTGATGTTTCTATAAGAAGAGGAAATCTGGACACAGATAGTGCAGAAAGAAGACCATGTGAGGACACAGGGAGAAGGAAGCCATTTACACGCCAAAGGGAGAGGCCTCAGAAGAAACCAGCGCTGCCGATGCCTTGATCTCAAACTTCCTGCCTCCAGTACTTTGAGAAAATAAATCTGTTGTTTAAGCCACCCAGTCTGTGGTATTTTGTTATTTCAGCCCTAAGAAACTAATCCACCATCATTAGACTTACAAGGAGGCTGCACTTCTTGGGGTCTGCCCCACACTGAGACCCTTCAAAGTCACTCACCCAGGGTAACCCATTAGTTGTTTGTTTGTTTGTTTGTTTGTCTGTCTGTTTTTTGAGACAGAGTTTCGCTCTTGTTGCTCAGGCTGGAGTGCAATGGCGCGATCTCAGCTTAGTACAAACTCCACCTCCCTGGTTCAAGTGATTCTCCTGAATCAGCCTCCTGAGTAGCTGGGATTACAGGAATGCACCACCACAGCTGGCTAAGTTTTGTATTTTTGGTACAGATTGGGTTTCACCATGTTGGCCAGGCTGGTCTCAAACTGCTGACCTCAGGTGATCTGCCCACCTCGGCCTCCCAAAGTGCTGGGATTACAGACGTCAGCCCCCTCGCCCAGCCTAGCTGTTCTTTTAGTGCCGCAAGAGCAGGTCAACAGGACCAAGCCCAGGGTGGTGTTATCTATACCCAAGGCAGACATGGGGCTGGCCCCAAATCAACATTCCTCTAAGGGCTCCACCCCACCTTTCTCTTTCGTCTTTGTCAAGTGGATATTCCCCATAAATTTGTAGTAAAACATATACTGGCTGCCGTTGGCAGAGATGAGCTCTCAGTTTGGGAGCTACTGAATCAGGTCCTTAACCAAACATGAAATGACAGAACTGTTTCCAGCGGAGAATTAATTGAGCCAACTCAAGGCAAACACAACGTATTTTGGCATTGCTTTTGACAGATGGAAATAAAACAAACATTAGCAACCGGATTGCAGCTAACAATATGCAAAATTAAAGAAGGTACCTTTTTAACTTTGTTTGGGAGCCCACTGGCTTTTCTTATAAAATCTGCAGCAGGAAAAAAAGACAGAGCTGTTAATCTCGTTATGCAACCAGTTAGCACATGCAAACAAGGGGAATTAAAAGTCTTTGCATTCAGGGGAGGAAACAGATATTTGACACATATATTTATTAAGGAGACTGGACTGGAAAATAGCACTGCTGTATTAATCAGAAATGGTCTAGAAAATACTTAAATAATACAACAGAATGTGCACAGACAGCATAAGCTGCTTACAAATGGAAGCCTAAGGTCTGAGTATTTTTATTTAAAGGTTAAATTTTCAATTAATTTTTTTTTCAGCTTGTTGCCATCCCTTCAAAGCATCACTGTTAATTGCTATAAAACAATGTCTCCCCCTGTTTGAATTCTGGACATGAAGACCTGAAGCTGTCAGCCATCTAATGGACATCAGGGTATTGGAGCAGAAATCAAAATTACTGTGTAAAAGCTGAACCGAAATGTCAGATTCTGAGAAGTCAGCAGATCAGTTAGAAATCCTTTTTTTCACGTGTTGAGTGTCTTAATCTGGATGTGCCGCTTTAACAAAATACCCAAGACTGGGTAATTTATAATAATTTAAATGGACTTCTAATACAATAATAATAGAAAAAATGGAATAACAGAAATGTCTTATTTATTTCTATGACTAAGTTGAAGATCAAGGTGCTGGCAGATTCCATGTCTGGTGAGGGCCAGGACTCTGCTTCCAAGATGGGGCCTTGAGCACCGTGTCCTCATGTGACAGAAGAAATAGAAGAAGATGAACCCACTCCTTCAGTCTCCTTTAGAAGGGCCCTACTCCTATCTCGGAGTTCTGCTCTCATGATTTCACTGCCTTCTAAAGGCCCCCCTCTTAATGCTACCACACTGGCAGTTGAGTTTCCATATACAAAATTTGGGGGACACACTCAGACCATAGCGCTCGGTTTCTCAGAAGTTAAATTTATAAGTTCCAGCCCATCACGGGAAAGTGCAAATAGATACATTCTATTATTAGAATTTCCAGATAACCCAACTTCAGGGGGTTTGTGGCAGGCCAGCGTCTATATGCATACTTACTCGGTGGATCGGCAGAGGAGAAGAAACCCGTTGCCTCCTTTACAATGGAACTGTATACCTGGGAAACCATGTCCCTGGGTGTGAGTGAGCTTATCAACTTCTGCTGGGTTAACTGGCATTTCAGGACTCCCTCTTCTCAGCTAAATCTTCATGGTCCGGGATCATAGGAAACAAAATTGAGAAAGCAATTGCGTCACTAAGAATCGGGATTGGAAATAGGGTTAAGTCTTGAGTGGATGATAGAATTTTATAAAATAGTCACTATTTGAGTGATGAGTACTTAAAGCTCAAACTCCACCATTGTGCAATATATCCATGTAACCTGCATGTGTGCTTCTGGATCTAAAATAAATTTTTTTACGAAGAAGGTTTGGGGTTTAAATACATGTACATATGTTTTGGCTGGAAGACATATGTTTTTTGAGAGTCAGAATTAAGTGTGAGGATGATTTTAAATTGAGAATAAAGGAGAATGATGGCATTGAGGATAAAATATGGCATTATTTAAAATAGCCTAGTATCATAGAAAGAACATGGATTTTTTTTAATAAGGCAAATCTACTTTTGCAATTCTGTGCCATCTCTTAATACTTATGTAACCATGTGCCAGTCACCAAAACTCTCAGTCTCAGTTTCTTCATCTGCAAGATGGGAATAATAGTGTCTACTCTGTGCTTTCTGAACATTTTTGCATATATCCAGGAAAAATAAATAGACAGATGATAAATTAGATCAGTCCCTCCCCACCTCACAGGGACTTTTGGCATTGTTTGGAGATATTTGTGATTGTCGCAACTTGGAAGGGGGGGAATATTGCTCCCAAAATCTAGTACATAGAGGCCCAGGATGCTGCTATATACCCTAAAATACACAGGACGGTATCCCCCACCCCTAGAATTATTCGGTTCAAAATGCCAGTAGTACTGACACCTGATACTGACACTGAAAAACTCTAGATTAGATATAGGTAGGTAGATGATACAAGATACATAAATAGCAAATGGAGAAGTTGATGATTTATGTCTTATATCTCCGTCATATTTATGCTTCCATCATATATACGTGTGTGTGTGTGTGTGTGTGTGTGTGTGTGTGTATTTATCATGGACATTAGTTGATTGCTAGGTAGATGCGAGATAATTCTTACATGAGACACGCTAGGCATCAACAAATGGAAGTGATTTTATTTTTTTTTTTTTATTTTTTGGAAGTGATTTTAAAATTAAACCTAAAGACAGGATTAATACCATGAGGGTTGGGATAAAATAAAGGAAGTTGCTAAAGGTGAAATAATAATCTTAGAAGTGAAACTGTGCCAGCCATCATGCTAAGTGCTGTGTATTCTTATAGCATTGTAGATTGGTGTTCATTCAAGTCTAAGACTAGGATTCATGATAGATCTATGGTTCGGGCTAAGGTGGGGATTAAGGGTAGAGCTGTGAGACAACCCTGTCAGTAGATTTTTTTTCCAAAGAGCAACCAAAGCCCAGCAATTGTATGGACAGATGCAAACAGCCCAGCCATCATCCAGTCCGAGTTCCTGCAGTTCAAGGAGGGGACAGGATTCATGTGACATTTACAAGTGAGGAAGGCCCACTCTACAATTGCCCACTTACCCAGGCATTTGGGACTGAGACATCTGGAGCACGTCGATGACCAAGGTCCATCCCATGTTTGTATCCATTTCCTGGAGGAAGAAGAAGAAGTAAACTGGAATGATTTGAGTTTCACGTGAAGGGAGAATGCCTTGCATTCTAGTACTGAACAAATTTTAAGAAAAGACAGCTATTTGTTCACTTTGTATTGAAGAGAATAGGAAGTTTATGAGGTTCAAGATAATGCCTCTACCCTGCATCTGTCCACAGGAGTGGCAAGCATCTTCAGAATCCAAGAGAACAGGGTCTTTGAACCAGTACTGGGAGTGTCAGCCATTTGGTCGCATCTTACTCTCAGAAGGTAGGTCAGCATAATCACACCAAAATTTCAAGACAGATCTGTAATGTCATAGTACATAAGAATAAAGAAACCTAAAACATTGCGTGGTATCCTGGCTGGAGAAAGACTGCTCAAACAGAAGGCAGGTTGTCTGAATGCAGCATGGTGAAGGGGGAAGGAAGGAAACAGACTTGGCAGTCATTCACCTGCAGTGTGCTCGTCAAGACTCACTGAATCCAGGAAGCAGCTAAGTGGTCCGTAAAGGGCCATCTCTGGTAAAAGGCTGGTTTGTTCACAGGCTTCTTGGGTGGCTGGTGTGAAACATCCCTTACTCTGTGCTCTTCCTCCATATCCAGAAAGTGAGCCACAGATGAACAACCGTCTCCCAAATAGTGCAGAAAGTGAGGGTCCTGGTAGGATGGTATGAACATTTTTGTTCCTGGGAAGGTAGGTTTCTTTATAGCAATTTATGAGGTGGAATTTGGTTTACATTTCAGTCTCTTGAATCTGGTTTCTGGTGCAGTCCCTCATGGGCTAGATCTTCTCTGGATGTTCTGCCAAAATATCTTGGTGACAAAAGGAGAAGACGAATTCTGAATCATAATGACCTTGCTGTCATACCCCTATAGGGGGACCCTCAAAATTCACAAAAAATAAAAATAAAAATAACCACAATTCCATCTTAGAACATTTCTCAGTTTAAGATATTGTGCTCGTTTGTAATTAATGTCTGTTCCCATCCTCTGGAAGTTGCAGAGAATCACTGATCACTTTTCTGTCTCTATAGATTTGCCTTTTCTGAACACTTTGTATAAATTGAATGATATATTATGTAGTCTTCTGCATCTGGTTTTTCTCAGTTAGCATAATGTTTTTAGAGATTCATCCATGTTGTAACATACATCAGTACTTCATTTCTTTATATGCCCAAAGAATATTCCATTGTACAAATACACCACATTTTGTTTGACCATTCACTTGTTGAAGGATATTTGTGTTGTTTACCCTTTTTGGCTATAGTAAATAATGCTGCTATGAACTTTTATGTACAAGCATTTTGAACATATGTTTTTGGGTTTTTTTCTTTTTTAATTTTTTATTTCCATAGTTTTTTGGAGACAGGTGGTATTTGGTTACACGATTAAGTTCTTTAGTGGTGATTTGTGAGATTTTGGTGCACGCATCACCTGAGCAGTATGCACTGAACCCAATGTGTAGTCTTTTACCCCTCACCCCCCACCACCCTTTCCCAGAAGTCCCCAAAGTCCATTGTATCAGCTCAAATGTCCATCAATCAACAAGTGGATAGAGAAATTGTGGTATATATACATACAATGGAATAATACTTAGCCATAAAAAGGAATGAATTAATGACATTTGCAGCAACCTGAATGGACAGAAGACTATTATTCTATGTGAAGTAACTCAGGAATGGAAAATTAACATTGTATGTTCTCACTCATAATTGGGAGCTAAGCTGTAAGGATGCAAAGCCATATGAACAAATGCTTTTATTTATCTTGGGTATATACCTAGGAGTGGAATTGCTAGATCACTTGGTAAATTTGTTTCCACTGGTGGGGTTTTGACCAGCCACAGATCCAGCCTCCTCCTCAGAATTGGACAGGGTTATAATGGGATAGCAAGAACCTACCTGCTACATGTCTACATCATTCGTTCCTTGGGAGATTTCCTATGAAAACATTTGAAATTCCACCCACCTTTAAATGGAGGACAGCCTTTTAGTCACTACCTGAGGTTGTGATTTCAATGAGATGATCCTCTAAAATACAAAAGATGAGAAAGTATCTTGGAGAGTTGACAACATGAAAGATGATAATGTGATATTACTGCCATCATTAGGGTTATTCACTTGTCATCTGAGACTTAAAGTGATGGTGATTTCAGCTTTGTCTGGTAGGATCAGGGAACAGCTAAGATCTAATTCAAAGAGCCCTTGACTCTGATATTTGTTCCCATCACTTCCACTTCCTAGTTATGGGAATTTCTGCAAAGTGATTTGCCTCCCCAAGCGTTAGATGCTTCCCTTACAAAATGGGGCCACCAACATCATTTCTCAGGGTTTCCACAGGATTAAATAAATGGCAGCACATTGAATCCAGTCCCTTGGGCTATTGGGTAGGTGTTACCAAACTCTAATTTCTTTTCTTTTCTTTCTTTTTCTTTTTTTTTTTTTTGAGACAGGGTCTTACTCTGTCACTCAGGCTGGAGTGCAGTGCTATGATCTTGGCTCACTGCAGCCTCAACTTCCCTGGGCTCAAGTGATCTTCTCTCCTCAGCCTCACAAGTAGCTGGGGCTATAGGCATGCACCACCATGCTCAGCTAATTTTGTTTATTATTTGTAGAGACAAGGTCTCACTATGTTGCACAGGCTGGTTTTGAACTCCTGGATTCAAGCAATCCTCTCACCCTGGCCTCCCAAAGTGCTGGGATTATAGGCATGAGCCACTGCGTCCCGCCTGGACCCTCATTTCAATCTAGGAAGGTTGTATATCCCAAGGGAAACCTCAAAGAACCAAAATGTGCTGGAGAATAGGCTGCTTGATTTTGTTCTCTTGTTTTTTTATTTTACTTAGGATTTATTTGTACAGAATTTTGATATTTTTCTTTTAAATAGAAATAACAACAAAAATAATAGGACAACACATTGATATGGCCCTTTTTAAAGGTGCATTCATATTGATGATCTCATTTAGTCTATTACATCTTGTGACTCTTGAGCCTCGTGGCTCACTAAAATTACGTGGGGAGCATTTAGTAACATTCAGTGCCTGGGCACCAACCCCTGAGGCTCTGGTTCAATGGATCTGGGGAGGAGCTCAGGAGTCTGAATTTTTTTTTACATCCCTGCTATTCCCATGTAAAACCAGAGCTCAGATCTGTTGCAATGGGCTGTGGAAGATAAGGCAGAGGCTGCCCTCTCTAGTGTTCAGTTGGGAAGCTGGGAGAAAGGTTAAAGGGCTGGCCATCAGGATTTGAGTCCAGGTCTCTCAACTGAGTCCAGTGCTCTGTTTCCTACACCACATTTTCTAGGGATAAAATTGAACTAAAATGGAGGAGGTCCTGGAGTAGAGAAAGGACAATGTTAAGTCCCCTTGGAAGAAATGTACCAATGGGTGGCAGTAATACATTCACCCAGAATAACTCCACAGGAGGGCTTCATGATGCCTTGCTTTGCATATGTTGAAACCAGGGCATGGTTTCTTATAAAAACGCTTACTCTGCAGAAGTTCAGTGAGAGGTAGGGATTCTAAGGGGACAGATAAATCTATGAGCAAGACCAGTGAGTTGGTAAAACACCCAGCTCAGCAGTTCAGAGCCAAAAACAGAAAGGCTTTGTGAGCAGGTAGGTATCTTTATTATGGTAATCAACTCTGGGCCCAAGAAACAATGAGGTCATCAGAGTTCCTGGGATGCTCCAGAAAGGTGGTAGTAGTGGGTGCCCTGGTAAGCACAGAAATCTGTGACCTGGCATACAGCGCTCAGATGGGGCTACGGACTTCAGGCCTCTCTGCATTCAGGGCCATCAACTTCAGGCATCTCTGCACCGAAGACCTGGCTAAGTTTTAGCCCACCAGTGAATCAGTGTGAATTGATAGGGAAAATGCTGAACTGGAAGAAATACACTAAAAGAATCATAAAATTTGAGAACAAAATGGAATTCAGATTATCAAGTTAAAGCCCTCATTTTACAGATTAAAGAAAATGAAGCTCAGGGTAGAGAAACGATTTGCTTCAAGGCTACAGAGCTAAGTGGAGTGGCAGATCCAAGAGCCTCCCTGCTTGGTGGTTCTTCTGCCATTAAAAACCAATCAAACGGCCGGGCGCGGTGGCTCACGCTTGTAATCCCAGCACTTTGGGAGGCCGAGGCGGGTGGATCACGAGGTCAGGAGATCGAGACCACGGTGAAACCCCGTCTCTACTAAAAATACAAAAAATTAGCCGGGCGTGGTGGCGGGCGCCTGTAGTCCCAGCTACTCGGAGAGGCTGAGGCAGGAGAATGGCGTGAACCCGGGAGGCGGAGCTTGCAGTGAGCCGAGATTGCGCCACTGCACTCCAGCCTGGGTGACAGAGCGAGACTCCGTCTCAAAAAAAAAAAAAAAAAACCAATCAAACAAGAAACCATGGGCAAAACACAGGCACACCCTGAATACTGTCAGGAGGAGACGGCCTTCATTCTCTCTTGTGGTGCCCTTCCCTCTTCCTGGGGAGTGAGCTGTCACTTTGGCTTCTACTCTGTGTTAAGGGGATCAAGGGACATCATGGAAATATGGACTCTGGCCCTGGCTTTGCTGTGTGCCTTCGGGCAAGTCACTTTACCTTTCTGGGTCTCACGTCTCCATAGGCAAAATGCTGAGTGTGAAAAAATAATTCTAATGATACACTACCTGATTTACTCTCTAAACCAGGGACTGGCAAACTAAGGACCAACTCTGGCCCACCACCTGTGTTTCTAAATAAAGTTTTATTGGAACACAGCCACACCCAGTCTTTAATATATTGTCTAGGGCTGCTTTCATGCTATAATAGCAGAGTTGGGTAGATGCAACAGAGACCACCTTATGCCCCACCAAGCTGAACATATCCACTATCTGGCCCTTTACAGAAATGTTTGCTCATCACTATAAAAGAACAGTCTATCTACTACCTCTGACATACACACACACACACACACACACACACACACACACACACATATACACATAGTTACTCCTACCACATATTAATATATATCCTGGACCATGTAATGTTGCTGCTTCTGTATTTGCTTTTAGTAGGAAAATATTTCAAACATATAGCTAAATGCAGAACCAAATTCAATGAATCATACTTATAGCCCTCTAGGTTTAACAGATATTATTAATATTCAGTCAGATTGTATGTTTGCAAAACACTATACCATAGGAATCCATATTTATAAAGAATCTTGATTTCTCTTAGAATAAGGAAGAAAAGACAGACACGCATACATGCATAGGCATATATGTAAATGACCTGAAAAGTTCAACACTATTGTAGCATGATTGTCCTCACTTGATTTTGGTGTTCCAGTTTCTGATTTTTCAGATAAGTAGCAAGGTGTTGCTTATGAGATACATAGTCTAAATTGCAAAACACATATTTTACTAGATATTCAGAAATAAGCATGAGTTTTTTAATCAAATACGTGGCTTAATTTAAAAGTAAAAGTGTAATTTTCAGTTACAGAATTTAGTTATAATTATCTTAACTGCCAATACTTAGAGGTACTACTTAAACACTAATAAAACAGGGCAAGATTTAAAGAAAAAAATCTGAGATTGAGTTGAGTACCTTTTTCCATTTCTTTTTAATCTTAAACCACTTGGTGAAATCTCAATTTTAGGAATCAATCTTAATTGGAATATCCTTTCATAATCTTTACATATTTCTCTCATTAAGAAAACCAAAATTTTTAAGACTTCTCTGGTCTCCAAGGTTTGTACAACTTCATTTTAAGTCAAAGCCACTATAGTCATTCAGTTCCCCCATGATCTGGTCCCAGCTCACATGAAACCAAGGACAGAATTTTGTTTCATCTTCTTCAGTCATGACAAGGAATAAAAGAGGAATTTCTACCTCTGTCGTTTGGCTTCATCAGCATCAATATGTGCCTTCTACAACCCTGTAATATTTCTTCACTGTATGAATTATTTGCCTATTTGAGGCTTTTGGGGGTGTGTGTGTGTACGCATGCACACATTCACAAATATGCACACATACCAACATTCTAATCCTCTCTCTTGCTTCTTCCAATCAGTAATTGGGCTGGCTATCAGGTGAACACAAATTGGCATCAAGAGCTCACCTTTGAAAAGTCTCCCTTTCCAAAATTCCTCTGATACAGAATTTGGAGTTAAAGATATTTTTGCTAAGCCAGAAGATTTTTTTTCTTTAAAGACCGGGAAGTCTACTAGGCTAGCACATGGTTAAATAGTCATTGGAATAAATTCTTAAGACACAGATATGCATTACTTTTATTACAGCTATTTTAGTTGTGCTAATGGCTCCACCAGGCAAGGAGGGGGTGCCGTGGGCTACTCAAAATCTAATGTTTCCATCTGTCTTCCCAGTTCCACCCTGAAGTGGGCATTTGTCTCACATGTGTATTCCTCTCTCCAGATTAAGAGGACAATATTTTTAAGCTTTGGAATTTAATGTCTTTGCTTTAGCCTTCAGAAAAACTCTCCCTAAAACCAATGACAGAGCTCCAGCCGTATACTAGGCATCCCAGCCTCTGCAAGTCAGGAGCCAGAAGAGTGCCAGAAACAGAACCAAGGGGGCTTTGGAATGGTTAATAACAAAAGATCCTTAAATGTATCATAAATATCTATTACCAGGAAGATTAATAATGATAAGAGTGTCCTTTACTTAGTGCAAGACTTTTCTCTCTTGATACTTAACCTACCCACATAGATGAGGTTAAGCTATGCACCTTAATGGGGGACTATTAAGACGTCTATAATTAAAATGACTTTTCTTTGGAGTGCTCAAGGAAAATTACACTTTTTTTCCTCCTAACAATTGTGAAAACATTATAACAAAATAACTATAGCAAATTTGAAAAGATAATATCCCTACTAATTCTATGCCCCTCAAAAAGGCGTAAAGCAACAGTTTCAATATAGGGCAGTCACACCTGGGAGAACAAGGACACCTGGAGAATGTATTTAAAACGCAGGTTCCCAGGCCCAACTCACATAAACTGCTTCTTGAGATTTGAGGTCAGGGTCAGGATTACACTTGTTAATAATGCCCCAGGCTATCTGGATGTTGTTGGAAGGCCAAGCTTTGAGAAGCATCGGGATAGAATAGTCCCCCTTATCAGCAGGGCACACATTCTAAGACCCCCCAGTAGATGCTTGAAACCACAGGTAGTACTGAACCATATCTACACGATGTTTTTTTTCTATACATACATGGCCTAGGAAAAAGTGTAATTTAGAAATTAGGCACAGTAAGAGATTAACACTAACTCATAATAAAATCAAATATGTATAACAATATGCCAACATCACTACTCTTGCACTTTGGGGCCAACATTAAGTAAAAGTGATATGGTGGCTGTTGGCCTGATTACCTCAACGGCTCCTATGTGCCACAGGTGGGTGGCATCTATAGCATGGATATGCTGGACAGTGGTGTCCAGAGTGTGGATATACTGGACAAAGGACTGATGCACATCCTGGGCAGGACAGAGCAGGACAGAGGAGGACAGCATGGTTCTCGTGTGGTTCTCATCACACGACTCAGAATGGTGTGCAAATTAAAACTTATGAATTGTTCATTTCTTGAATTTTCTTAATATTTCCAGACCAAGGTTGATGATGGGTAACTGAAACCAGAGAATGTGAAACCGAGGACAAGGGAGACTACGGTAGAAATGTTCAATTCCAGCTGCTTTTCTAATGCAATACGTAGCTCTCAATCTTCCAGTTCTATGCTCCAGCTTTTTGTTATCCACTACGTATTTATGGGCACTACATATATGGTTTTCAGCCTGGTGGAATTTAAGATATCACAATTTAAATCCTGAATCTTCTCTTAAACAAATTTATTCAGATAGATTCTCATAACACCATTAATGAGCCAAAGGGCAAGAACACATTTGTGGCTTCCACTGTGTTGCCATGTTGCTTTCTCCTAATGTTAAGAAATTTATATTTAAATCAGCAGATTAAGAGGGCCCAATATTCACCATAATGTCACCAGCAATGTGTATTTGAATATATTTTTGCTTTGTTCTGCTAAATTAGTCAGTGCAAAATGGTATCTCAAGGTGGATTTAATTCACACTTCTTGCATTTCTGGTAAAGATTAATATGTTTCCTTGTGTTTCTCTTCTATTTAAAAGTTTCCCAGAGATACAGTTAAATTTCTGAATCTCTCTTTGAGCTTAGGGCAAGACTTATTGCTTCTTTCTTTATTGTCCAGGCAACTGGTACCTGACAAAGACTGAAAGCTAGGGATGGAGAGGAGACTGCAGCTTGATTGAGCATCCAAGGACAGAGCTCTTGGCCAAACTACCTCGTGTCTTGAGGGTCCTAAGACCAAAACTTCTAGATGGAAGACAAGGAGGAAGAAAGCATTCCAAGTCAGATTCCCTGGGAAATAAGATTTGCATACAGGAGATTCTTGGGGCAGTTCCCTCAAGACGAAGACCCAGAGGTGGTGAAGAACTCTGGAGCTGAAAGAGAGAGGTGTTTAACGGTTGCCAACTCACCAATGGCCCTGGGGAACTCTAGAACTGGGATGGCTCTTTATTATTGTCCTGTTTTGAGGCGAGGGCCTTTCTTCTCAACTACATGGACCAGTCATTGGAGGCAGCTGCCCCAGGGAAAGGACTGTGAGTTTAGGTGAGGCAACTCTCTTCAGCTAAAAGCAAACCTTAGCAAGGCACTCAGCTGTGAAATGTCAGCTGCTAATATTATCAGCTGCTGGTGGGATGAGAGCCTCAGTCCTGAAGGGTGCATCTCAGTGATACACCACAGCATTCCCTGCAGAAGGAATCTAATGTTTATCGAGACCTCACAGTTTCTTTAACGTATGCTCATTTAGTTATCTACTGATGTGTAATGAACCACTCCAAAGTTGGTTTAAGACAACAACAACAAACATTTAAATTCAGTTCACGTTTCTGAAAACTGGGCTGGGCTCAGGTGAACAGTTCTTCTGCAGGTCTTGCTGCTGATCACTTACTGGCTGCATTCATCTGGTGAGACAGCTGTGGGCTGGGCTTAGCTGGGACAGTAGGATGGCTGGGCTTCTGTTGTTCTCTCCAAGGAGTTTCAGGGCCTCTTTCTCTCAACGTGACCTTGTCACCTACAGGCAGTCCCTTCACACCATCTCTCCTGCAAACTGTTTTCCTACATGGAGAATTAGGACCAGGACCCAGCCTAATATTTAGAACAGGGTTTCTCACCTCCTTGATGTTGAAATTTTGGGCTGCATACTTATTTGTTGGAGGGAGGAGGTGATAGATACCAGGTTGTGCATTGTAGAATATTTACCAATATTCCTGGCCTTCATTCACTGGATGCCAGTAGTACTTCCCCAATTGTGATATTAAAAATGTGTCTCTCAACACTGCCAAATGTCCCCTTGTGGGGAAAAACCATTCTCCATTGAGAATTAGGGCTTTAGAAGGACTTGCACTTCAGCACTCTTAGAAGTTCCACCACATCCTATTAACTAAAGCAAGCCATAGACACAGCCCAGTTTCAAAGCACATGAATATCAGGATGCACAGTTCATTGGGGCCACCAACGTCGCAGACTACCATAGTTCTATGAGGTTAATATTTATATCCCCATATTCTAATGTCGAACTAAGGCTCGTTCTTTCAAGGCCATGCAGAAAGTCACAGGGCCAAGATTGGAGCCCAGGTCTGACTGACAGCACAATCTATACGGCCCCTGCTACCTTGAGCCACCTACAGCAGGTTCCAAAGGGTTACTTTTAGAAATGAACTACCCTCAATCTCCTGCAAAAAACAAGTTAGAGAAAAGAGAGAGGCTTTGCTCAGGCTTAGTTACGGTTAATAAAGACAACATTAATCACTTGAAGTGCTATTTTGGAGCTCATAAAACTGAAATGAAGCGCAATATGAAATGTTCATTTATTTCTGAGGGGTTTATTTTGTTAAAATTCAATCACTCAATCCTCTTTGCCTTATTTATCAAGTTTGAGGGAAAGAACACTTTTTTTTAATACATAAAGTTCTGTTCTGAATGATATAATAACAGCCTCCTTCTATTAGAGATGCAGAGGTCATAGATCATAGGTGGAGCCAGGACATCGCTCCCCTGCTCACCAGGGCAGTTCTTTTAAGGGAGGTCCACACCAGTGCTACCTATTATAGCCTCCTGTAGGCTCTTACGAGACTCTATTTTCTGTTGGAGCATGAAATGCCTGGATTTAAAGCTCCTCTCTGCTGCTCACTTGCTATATTGCTATTGACACATCACTTAAATTTCTGGAGCCTCAGTGTCTTTATCTATAACTTGGGTGAAATGACTCCTACTCTGTGGGATTTGTGTTGAGGAAATGAAATAACGCATGCGCATTTGGTTCCTTCACTGTCCCCTCTTGAGAAAGGAGGGATCTGCAGTAGATAATAGATACAACCAAGAGAAGGTCATGGGCCAATTAACTCAAGTCTTCTCTTTGCCAGGCAGGACAACCAGTGTAAGAGTGAAAGGTACCAGAGGGCTGGAGCACATTCTATTACCACCATGACTTGTAGATCTTGGGCCACCTCCTCTCCCACACATCAAGGCAGCAGACACATAAAGGGCAAAAATGAAGCAGAGACTGTGATCCTCCTTCATTCCACTCCCGATTTCCCAGACAGGTGATGGAAATTGGACAGAAACGAGCAAAGAAGTCAATTGTCATCCATTATTTGGTATAGTCCCACTACTTCCAAAGAGTTTCTCAAAACACAGTCTATGAGTTCTTCTCCGTATTGTATTTATTACATATTTGTAAAGAAAACTTTTTTATCTGGAATGCTCAGGAACTTGATGTCCTGATTAATTGAATGTTCTATTTAACTGGAAGGCACCAGATATTGCATAGTTTTCAACATTGAAACATGGAAACCGGTTTTTTTAAAAAAAATTTTAATCAAACATAACTTAATATTTATCAGAGAGTTTGTAAGGCATGGTAGGTTTTTGTATCGCCTCCAAGGCATAACAAGAAACATCCATTTTAAAAGATTTATACAGGTGAACATGTGGATTATTAGAGGTTTCTCACTGATTTAGTAAAAATGACATGGATTTCCTTCATAGCTAAGCAGATCTGGGTTGAGTCCTAGTTCTAACTGTATGAGCTGCTGGCTGTTAATCTCCACAAGCCTTAGTTTTTTAATCTGTAAATTTGATATAATGGCATTGCTTTAAGGAAGTAATCAGACCATGATTACAAAGCCCTTTGCACAATGCCTGACTCATAGTAAATACTTAATCAAGTCAGCTTTGTTTTGTCCATTCTCTTCTTTTGGGTTCTACTCCAGCTACATGGAAAATAAACGTGCAGAGAAAGTGTCAGGAAACACTGCAGACCACCTAACTATTCTCATATAGGCAATGTTGACAGGTCAAGGACATTAGGGCATGAGAAATTTTGCATTTCTGCAGTGCATACTACACACAGCCATTTCAGCTAATCACCATGGCCATCCCGTGGTTGTGAACACAGGCTGATTGGAGAGGACGGTTTGGGATGCCGGTTTTACTTGTGAGTAAAATTTTTGATGTGCATGTTTAGTAAAACAGCTGTTTGGATGAAAGATTCTTATAGTTGCAAAGTCAGAGGTGCATCGCCAGTGCTTTGGTTAAAGTTCTTGCAGTTCAGCCCCAAATTGCATTCCTGCAGCGAGTTAGGAAAAAGGCATTATAAAGTTCTTGCCTGTGCCTCCTTATGTGGTCCCAGAGATACACACAGTGGCTTTTCTCTGTCATCAGTCACCCTTGGGCATCAACTGTCTATAAGAGATTTTGCCTCAGATACGGAGCCTAATCACTGAACCAGTTTTTATTTGGCTATTTCTCAATGATAGCTAAAGGCCCCATTTTACTTGCTGGCCCATTGTTTGTCTAATTATTAATGTGCCTCAATTTCAATTAGGTCAACTGATGACAGATCTTGGCTGAGACAGGTGGACTTACCAGTGGGGATCCTCTTGCCTGTGTCTCAGCCACCTGAAGGGTTTTTCCATGACAATTTGCTCAAGCAAGATGGGGTCAGCTGTCCAGGAAGCACTCGGGAAGCAAAAGGTTGTCTTGAAGTGTGAACAGAAAAGCTCAATGGGCATCAGTGATGCAAGAAAGCTCTGGCAAAAGCAAATAGGGTCATGCCAGGCAGCACTGGGGGTAGTAGCTCCCCCGTATCCTGGAGAAGCTGCAAAGTAAAAGTTAGCAAGGCATGTGGTTTCTTAAGAACCAAAAATGGAGAGGGCTTTTCTTTCGAAAGACTTGCTCCAGCAGAGCCTGCTGTGTTTTCACTTGCTCTGCACGAGATGCTTCCTGTCGGGTGTACTTGCCCAGGTACCAGGATAGTGTGAAGGCTGAGGGCAACATTGTTCCCACAGCTCTGAAACGGAAGAGGTGAAGAGGCCAGAGGAAAACAGTCTATGTCCTGTCAGGTTAAACACAACTTCTTGCAGTCAAGCTGGAGAGTAGAAAAACAGGAAGAAGTGGGATTTTCTATCTGTTGGGTTGGTCTGCAGCGCCCCACACATTCAAGATGAGGCAGCGGTGGAAGGATGGGGCATGGACTCATCATCCAGTGTCCAGTGGTTCAATTTCACCTCTGCCTCCTATCCTACCCAAGTGTGATCTTGGGTCCCTGTTTTATCAAAGTGAAATGAGAACAAGACTACTGACCTCGTATGGTGGCTGTGAAGGTAAATGGAACAATATACAAATAGGGTACATAATGGTACTTCCTAAATTGTTCTTTCCCTTTCTCTCTAACTTCCTTCTTTTGGTTCCAAAGCCTTATCCAGCTGTGGGTGACTCCTTACTAAAATATCAGCCCCCTTTCTCACTAGAAGCAGAACCCTGACTTAATTTAGAGGCTGCCATGAGCCCAGCTGAACAATGACGTCTACCAGCCTGCCTTGCAGAGAGGGGTGGCCAATGAGACATAAGCAGAAGGTACTGAGTGGGGTTTGGGAGAAAACATCTTTCATTTCTTGCCTCTCCTTCTCCTATCCAAGAACCATGTCTGAGCTCAGATGGAGCTGGCACAAGCCTAGTGCTAGGAAGATGTTTGCTGCCTAAATAACCCAAAAAATAAAAACAGAAACAGTGAACACTTACGGGCTTGTACATTGCCTGTCAATACACTAAGGCCTTTTTTGTTTTGTTTAATTCAATCCTATGAAATTTTGTTTTAATATTATTAATTTCTATTTAAAAATTAGGAACCTATGGTACAAGATACACGAATAAATATACGTAGGCATGAGTGAATGAGTCAGTGCATGAACCACATGGCCTATTGGGATTCAAGGAGAATTAGGGGTAAAGGGTAGGGATATTGGTTTTCTGTTACTACTATATCAAATTATGCTAAACTTGATAACTTCAAATAACACAAATGTATCATCTTACAGTTCAATAGGTTAGAAGCTCAACATGAGTCTCACTGGGCTAAAATCACATGGGTCAGAGGGGCTGGGTTTTTTTCTGGAGGCTATAAGGGAGAATTTGTTTCCTTGTCTTTTCCGGCTTCTAGAGGCCACCCACGTTTCATTCTTCCGCTCATGACCCCTTCCTCCATCTTCACAGCAGCAAGGTCGGCCAAGTCTTTCTCATGCTGCTTTACTACCCAGTGTCTGTGGTCTCTTCCCCTTTGAAGGACTCTGAGATTACACTGGGCCCACCCAAATAATTCAGGATAACCTCCCTTTCTTAAGGACAGCTGATTAGCAGCTTTAATTCCATCCACAATTTTTATCTTCCTTTTGCCATGAAAGGTAAGGGATTTGCAAGTTCCAGAGTTTAAGACATGGACATCTTTGGGGGCCATTATTCTGCCTACCACTGTATGTTTCTGCAGAAGCTTGTCATTTATAAAAACATTTTTACAATAGGAGCAGTTTCAGCACATCCGTCACTCCACGGCAGGGTGTCAGATCTCAGTTCAAAGGTTACCAGAAGACAAGACCCATTTAGCTCATTTTCCAGTATGGCGGGATGCTGCATGCACAGGGTGCTGTGGCCACAGCATCTCATGCTATCATCCTCTCCTGAAGATTCCCAGGCATCCCTCTGGGGGAAGGAGGCAGGTAACACTGACCAGTCATACCCAGTGGCTGAGGGCTCTGGAAAGTTTCTCATCTTATTAATTGGCTTTTGGCCAGGTGGAATTGATTTTCAGACATTTCAGAAGAAAGAGGGAGGAGAGCACTTGTTGAGCCAGGGCCAGTCTTCACACTCACTTTACCACTGCAGGTCTTTAATTAGACGTGAGATTCAGGTTTTAAGTAGGACACTGATGTCCTGAAAGGGAGAGCAACTAACCCCAGATGACCCAGCTACTAATTGACAAAGCAAAAAACTGGAGTCTGAGACTTTCTACCCTGCTGACCCCTGAGCAAGTCCAACTGTAAGCCCACCAGTCCCCATGACCAGACCCCTCTCTGAATAGTGCCTTTCATGCCAAACAAGGTTTTCATGCCCCTACAAATGTTTATATCTTTTTTCTCTATCAAAACCCATGCTGCCCCTAGGAAGTACCTCTCCTGCCTCCCTGAGGAGCCCTTTTGACTTCTTGTCCTTCCTCTTGTGCAGGTCAGTTTTGGTCATTTCATGTCAACTGATATTTCTATTTTGTCCATGATGGGCCTCTCTCAGTTGACCTTGAGCTCCTGAAGGATGATTCCATCTCAATTATCCTTTACTTTCCCATTGCCACTTCCACTCCTTCCAGAATATCTTTCCCAGTGTAGATCAGTGCTAAATCTTTGCTACTTAGATGCTTTGAGTTGATCCTACTTTAAAAATTTGTTCCTTTTCATATTTCACCTTAGTGCAGCAGCCCCAAAGCAAATCAGCTACTCTTCCTCCAATACAGCAATGATTTTTAAAAATTATTATCATCTTTAGGATCCACTCTGTCCCTACTCAAGTTTCTATCCAGAAATGTTTTGCAAGAAATGCCTCACTACTCTTCCATTAAAAAACAGAAGACAAATTAGTTGGTCCTTGAGCCATCACTGGTGTTTCTGCAAGGTGAACTAGTCAAAGTAGCAAAAAAGCAAAGCACATTTGTGAGGCTGACAGGTGATTTTCCCCTCCCCACCAGGTTCTGTCCACTGAAAACCCAAGGAGCAGATGGAGTTTTATGCCTAGCTGAGCATTGCTAAACACCATTGTTTGAACAGAAACATTCATAGGTCAAATCTTAGAGATAAACAGGTAATACAATTAATCTCTTCTCACTTCCATCTTCCTCCTGTCCAGCACACTGAAAACAAACTTTGCTCATTCTTCCCAGGGTCTTGAGTGGTGCCATGGGCTACCATGCTGCCTGTGGAGCTCTCTAGATAAAAGGCCCATGTCTCCATTTTCTGGATGGAAAGACTGAGAACAGACAAGGCACATGTTTCCAGAGTTGCCGGCGTGGCGGGAACACCTGGTTGCATCTGCATTTCTCCATTTTCAGCACAGCTAAACAAACAGGATCAGACACCTGTGAACCGACGAGCACAGAACTAATCTAAAGGACTTTGTCCAGATCTACAAGAACCTGACTTTGGGAAGCTGCACTTAGTACCTACATTATACTAGGAACCAAACTGGTACTTTCACATTTCATTTAGTCTTCACAGCAACTTTGTGTAGTACATATGTCACTTTGTAGCTGACAAATCTCAGACTCAAGGAAATAAACTTATTTGCCCAAGGCCCCTCCATGTAAAAAGTGATAAAACAAAAATTTAAATAGTTTATTCATTCATTTTTATTCACTCTTCAACAGATATTTATTATAGAATGACCTGGTACCAGGTACTGTGCCTATAAACAAAGCAGGCCACTAGGAGAAGCCAGTGTTCCCACAGGGCTGGGCTTTGATCTGAAGCTGGCCTGGTGTGTCCTAGCCAGACACAACATACTGCGTAGCTGGGGCCGGGTCCAAGGAGGAACCCATGCCCTGGAAAAATCTGTCTCATCTTGGCATTATTCTCTTTCCAAGGGTGAAGGTAATTACAGGATCACTAAATACAATTTTGCAACAAGACCCTTCATTTCTCCCAAACCTGAGAGAAATGACCCAGCAGAGCACACTAGCTCACAGTCATTTCTTTGGCAGCAGTACTAGACCAGAGCAGGGATGGCCAGAAGTCGGTTGGGCACGTTAGGTAGACTGGACCGGGGACTTAGAGTATAATTCTGGGGTTCAAGTACTTACCCTGACACTCTCTGGCTTTACAGAGGTTATGCCACCTCTCGAACACTTCATTTCCCATAAAGTCAAATAGTAATTCCTTTCTTGCAGGCTTAGGGTGAAAACTAAAGGAAATGGCATACCTGGCACATGGCAGGTACTTTTTAAGACAAATGAGAAAAAAGATCCACCAGCCTGGTCAGACACTGTGGGAAGTTTGCAGAGAGACAGAAAAAAGCAGTGTGTGTACTTGGGGGAGAAACCAGGAGAGAATGGAATATGAATAAGCCTCATGAAGGCAGGGGTAACAACTGTGTCCCTGATGCCAAAAGGTAGTCTGCAACATAACAGGAATTTTCATAAACATTTGTTGAATTCAGGAATAAATGAATATTGGTTGCTGTCATGTTCAAGAGGGGCCAGTGGTGGAGAGCATGGTGGGCAAAACCTGAATCCTGTGACCATGGGTCTAGGGCCAATGCATGGATGGACAATGACAGAAAGGCCATTATCCCTTCATATCCCATTGCTGGAGGAAGGCAGAGCCTCGACCTTAACCAGGAGGAAAGCATCTAGGTTCCAGCTGTGGGTCACTTTGTTTATACCATTTGCTAGGATGAGTGGATGGAGCTCCTGAAAGCTCCTGCCTGTCCTAGGCAAGCCCACTCAGGCTAGGACCATTTTAGACATACCCATATTTGGAAATCTTTTCCTGGAACTTCTGGACCAGTTTTGCAGAAAGACAGTGATAACCAAAGCCCCAGAATACAACTAAAAGTGTTGCACAGAGATAGATGGTGTACAAGTCATGGGTCAGCCTAGGAAAGAACTATGGTCATTGATGTTTGGGACATTCTTTGAGATGTCCTGGAGTTTGAAGACCAGTATCCTTAGGGAGAGAAAGGAGGAGGAATCCCCAGTGAGGAGTGAGCTTGCCCAATTCTAAACAAGATCTCCTCCTTTCTCCATATTGTGTTTTGTCCTCATGGGACGCAGCAAGCATCAGAACCACCCACACATGATTTTAGACACAGGGAGAAACCAGGCCTGGAACACGCAGTTAAAAATGCTGTCATGCTAACAAATGGCCAAAAAAACTTACACAGCAGCAAAGAGCAGGATTCTCCATGAGACCTCTTTGCCTTGAGCCCCACCTCTTCCTCCCTGCTCGCCCCTTTGAGCCTTTGCTTTTGTTATTCCTTCACTGAGAAATGTCCTTCCCCTTTTTTGTTTTCTAGAAAATTTCTACTCACCCTTTAAAATCACTTTGTGCCACCTCCCCATGGAGTACCCTCCATCTCTCCAGGCAAAGTCCATGTCTCCCTTCTCTGTGCACCTGCAGCTGCAGGCTCGTGTCTACAAGAGGGCACTCACAAACTCACAAAAGACAAGTTCTCTTAGGGCACGGATGGTAATGCTTAGTGCTATATGATAGGGCCCAGCTCAGCAACAAGCACATAGTAGGTACTTAACGGTTAAATGAATCTGTTGGGCAAGAACACTCCTGCATGGGAGGCAAACCCAGGAGCGAGCTCAGACCTCCTTACTTCTAGTTCAGCATCCTCACTTGTCACTCTGGTCCAGAGTGGACCAAAAATTGAGGTCTTATTCTTCTTTGTTTTTTTCATCAAGGTCCAATTCTTTTCCAGATATAGTCCTAAGGATCAGAATTATCAAAAAAAAACATAAGTAAACTCAGCCAGGTATGCTCAGCTACTCAAGAGGCTGAGGTGGAAGAATTCCTTGAGCACAGAAGTTTGAGGTTACAGTGAGCTATGATCATGCCACTGCACTCCAGTCAGGGTGACAGAATGAGACTCTGTCTCTAAATAGTAATAATAATAATAGATACATACATAAATTCAAAATAACAACATGACCACGTTGGGGGACAACTAACTCAGGTTGGCATCCATTTTGGCCCTCAGCCCCAAGAACATCCAAGCAAGGTGGGACCTTATGGGTCATCACATCCCCCTCCTCCACTGCCTCCAAAACAAAACCCCTGATTAAGCAGGGACAGGGAGGGGCATCCACTCAGCTGAGTTCCTCCGGGGACAGCGTGCTCATCATCTGCTTCCTAAGCATCCCCTTGACTTTAGTAATAATAATTATTGCTGTGTTTTCACATGCCTCCTGTGCCACAAATACCTACCTTTGCTCTTTGTTTGGCAAAACAACTTTTGAAAGTCAGGTGTGACCATTCCCACTTTCCTAGTTGTGGAAACTGAAGTCGAGAGGTGTTTATACTTTTATCTGGTCCCAGAGCTCAGACAACCGGGCCACAAAGTAAGGTCCCAAGAGTTCCAAAGCCTTTGTGTTTCATCGCCATGGCTCACCATGACGTAAGAAATGGATATATTTAGTCTCTGCCCCTCTTTCCTGGTGCACACAGCTCCTAAGTTTCTTGAGATCTCCAAAGTGATAGGTGTTTTTTTATATGCCAATGACATGACAGTGGATGGGGGCTCCTGGATAGGCTTAGGATTCAGGGCTGGTTGTCAGGGGAACCAACCAAGTCATTACAGGGTTGGAATTTTCAGCTCCAGCCTCTCCTGTTCAACCTCCTGGGAGGAGAGAGAAGGAGCTAAAGATTGAGTTGCTCACCAATAACCAATGATTTCATTAATCATCATGGCTCACACAGATGGTGCAAACACAGGCAGAAGAGGCCAGGACAAGCTGGCTTCCCCACTGACAGCCTCTACCAAGCTCAGCAGTTGCCTGGACTGGGCAGTAACACTCATTCTGGATTCTGTGTGGCTGAGGCTGCTAGCCTACTTCCTGCACCAGCCAGGCCTGAGTAGCCTCAGACCCTCTGCCGGACAGCTCTGGGGGATGTCAGCTTGCCCCCACCCCTGCCTTATGCTCAGGCCTGGGCTTGGTGACACATGTCCATTATCACCCGCCTCTGCCTGAGTTCCCATTAGTGTCTGAAATATTGTCATGATCTAGCATGAGCTGTGACAGGCTACAATTAATTAATTAATCAGTTATACTCTATCAGCAAGTGCAGACCAGGAATGTTAAATAAACAAATTAAAGGCTATGTTTCACTAAAGCTCAGCCCAATGAAATAATAATGAGGCAAAGTTAACTGCTCTGAACAGAGGAAGAAAGAGTATTATAAGGAAATATACCAGTGCAGTAATATCCTTTAAAAACGCAGAGGGTATACTGCTGCAAAAGCAGCTATGACTGCCCCGTGCTCTGCTCGGGGAAGGTGGTAGGAATGCAGCAGGTGCCACAGAGAGAGCAGGGCTCTGCAGACAAAATTGGACTTGAAGCCCAGCTTTGCTGCTTATCAGCAAAAATCCATCCCAGCTTTGCCACTTATCAGTAACTCCCTTAACTGCTTTGAGCCTCAGTTACCTAACTTATTAAAAGGAAGAGGAGGAGAATACCATTAGTAATTGTTTGGATTTTTTTTTTTTTTTTTGCCAGAGCCCAAGGACACTTTTTCAGACACACTATTACGGCTGGGCCAGGGTCTTTCTCAGGTTGCAAGAGGGTGGTTCTGGGGCCAGACACAGTGGCACACACCTAATCCCAGCACTTTGGGAGGCTGAGGCAGGAGGATGGCTTGAGCTCAAGAGTGCAAGACCAGCCTGGGAAACCTAGGGAGACCCAATCTCTACAAAAATAAAAAAATTATCCGGGCATGTTGGCCTGCACCTGTAGTCCCAGCCACTAAGGAGGCTGAGATGGGAGGGTCGTTTGAGACCAGGAGGTCAAAGCTCCAGTGAGCTGTGATTGCACCACTGCACTCCAGCCTGGGAGACAGAGTGAGACTCTGTTAAAAAACAAAAGAGAGAGAAAGAGAGAAAGAGAGGGAGGGAGGGAGGGAGGAAAGAAGGAAGGCAGGAAGGCAGGCAGGCAGGCAGGCAGGCAGGAAGGAAGGAAAGAAAAAGTAAACAAGCCAAGAGCTCTGGAATCTTTGAGAAAATGGGGCCATCATTATTGCAGGATCTGTGGTTACTCATCCAGGAATTGCTATCTGGGCAGTTTTCCAGCATCCTTGTTGGATGATAATGTTCTTTACCAAGGCTTTATCTATATAAATCAGCATCTGTGGGGCCATGATAGAAGGTTAGCTATTTTTCTTCTAAGGCCTTCTGTTTGGAACCTGACTGTGGACCCCAAGGAAGGCACCCTCACTTTTACCTGGGGCAGCAGCATTTTAATTCTCAGCTAATGATACCATCATGCTGGCATCTTGTGGGAATTTTTTTTTTTTTGCCCCTCTTCATTGAAGCCTCCAGTCCCTGTTCTGGCATAAAAAGGCAAACAGGTATTCTGAAAGCCAAGGAGAAAATGTCCTAGAGAATGTTCTGGAAGTTGGAGAAGAGGGAGCCAGAGGGCAAGAACTACACCATGGGTCGGTGACAGAGGCAGTCCCACTTCCCTCCACCCACCACGGTGTGACTTTGAGAGGTCAAAGGGAGGATTCCAGTCCTGCTCAAACCAAAAAAATGGTCATTATCTTAGGGTATTGCTTCCAATTAAGGCCCTTCTAATGGTGACAGGTTTTCTTTGCCAGATACAGGTAGAGAATTTAGGTGACAAATGGTTTGTATTATTCTGCTGACACCATTTTTATCTTCCCAGTAATTCCGGAAGATCAGATCTCTCTATAAGGTCACTGGATAGCTGTGGGCTGGTATTTGTGTGACCCACCAGGGTCTCCTGGAATTCTACCCCTCACACACATCTTTACAGCTGGGACCTAGATGCTGAACTTAATTATGCCCAAAGATAAATAGTAGTAAAACTACTAAACTACTAATAACACTAATGATAGGCCAGGCATGGTGGGTCGTGCCTGCAATCCCAGCCCTTTGGGAGGCTGAGCCTGATGGATCACTTGAGGTCAGGAGTTCAAGATCAGCTTGGCCAACGCGGTGAAACCCCGTCTCTATAAAAAATACAAAAATTAGCCAGGTGTGGTGGTGGGTACCTGTAATCCCAGCTAATCAGAGGCTGAAGAAGGAGAATTGCTGGAAACTGGGAGGTAGAGGTTGCAGTGAGCCAAGATGGAGCCACTGCACTCCAGCCTGGGCAACGGAGTGAGACTCTGTCTCAAAACAAAACAGACAAACAAAAAAACTAATGACAGTGGTGGCACTATTTATTCATGACTTACCTTGTGCCAGGCCTTCTGCTAAGTGCTTTACATGCATTAATTCGGGGATTAGCAAATGAAGGCCACTGGCTGTATAAAGTGTTATTGGTACAGCCATACCCATTCATGTGTGTGTTGGCTATGGCTGCTTTAGCACTACAATGGCAGAGTTGAATAATTAAGGCTGAGCACATATAGCCCACAAAGCCTAAAATATTTCCTCTCTAGCCTTTTTGAGAAAATGTTTGTCAAACTATGAATTAAAATTATCTTATTCTTACCTAAGCACAGTGTCCTGGGGATCATTGTGACCATTTTATATAAAAATAAACTGGGATTTGGAAAGATTAAATACTTGGCCCAAGGAGACACAGTTTATAAGTGGCAGAGCTGGGGACTGAAACCCCGGGCTTCAGAGTTCAAGTCTGGGAATCCTAGGATCTATCCACAACTTATTTTGAAAGTGAATCAGAAATGACCAGCATATTGGCATGAACTTGCTAAGGCCTCAGAAGCCCTGGCCCACAGGAGGGCTAGGAGATTGGGGGCCACTGATCAATTGAGATAACTAAAGCCCCAGAGCCCTGAGAAGGACAAGAGTGTCACAGGTATTACTCTGACTCTGGAAGGGAGTCATGCCGCTTCCTTTCCCAATCTCTGTGAATGCTGAGGGGTTTGCACCTGCTGGATTGACAATATGATTCCGCATCATACAGAACAATTTGTTCCTTACATCATGAATGTTGCAGGCCTTATACCAGTGCATGGTGCATAGCAGATACTTAAACTTATTTGCAAAGGTCACCCTCACTTTTTTAAGTCTCTTTTCTATATTGAGTGGAGAATAAATGGGAAAACAACCCGTCATAGTCCTACAACTTCATAATTTCAAAAGTGCATTAGGAGCTGAGAAGTCAACCTTTCTCTGGGACCCTCATCCTCCCAGGGCCATCCTCCTGCCTGGTTCTCTTGGACTCCAGGTTAAGCATCCCTGCCTGCTTCCAGGGCTCTTCATAGGATAAGGTGGCCACACTCTGGGTCCTCCTTCTTTGGGTCCTGGGATTTCCTATTCTGGCTGCCTTCAAAGCTTGCCGAGGCCAGGCACAGTGGCTCATGCCTGTAATCCCATCACATTGAGAGGCTGAGGCAGGAGGATAGCTTGAGTCCAGGAGTTCCAGACCAGCCTGAGCAACATAGTGACACCCTCATCTCTACAAACAACTTTTTTTTAATTAACCAGCCATGGTGGTGTGTGCCTATAGTCCCAGCTACCAAGGAGGCTGAGGTGAGAGGATCATTTGAGTCTGAGAGTTCGAGGCTGCTGTGAGCCATGGTTGCACCACTGCACTCAGCCTGGGAAATAGAATGAGAGCCTGTCTAGAAAAAAAAAGAAGAAAAACTTGCTGAGTTGTCTGCAAATACAGATGCCCCAGCCCACCTCAAAGAGTATGACGTGCCAGATCTGAGGTGGCGCTCAGGATCTGTTAAAGCCCCATTGGACTAGTGGGCCTGAGGACTAGTGCTCTGTCTGGTCCCATATGTCTCAGCTAAGTTCCTGATATGCTTGCAAACCCTGGTTTACCTGGAGGGTCTGCTCCATGTTGTCAGTATCCTCCTTACAAAAAAAAAAAGTCAAAGGCATGTCATATCCCTAGAGCTGTGAAGGCTTCTGATTAGAAATTTCCTCCAGTCAAAAATGATGGCTGAGCAGGTTGGTTGCACAGGTATTCATCAACATAACGAAAACCTGACATTAAAAGGATAACCTCACAGTCTAAGAGGTTTGCCAGAATATCTCTCAGTCTGTTCAAATTGTCATTATTTAACTCCTATACCTACAAAAATTTCAGTAAAACTGATAATGATATATAAATGGGAGATGAAGTTAGATTTTCCTTATTGCAAAGAAATAGGATTTGGAAACCTGGTGATGGAATGCACAGCAAATTTCTATCAAAAATAAAAAAAAGACAGAAACTTAGAATAAAGCTTGAATGATGATACAAAGCTTGCAGTTTGATCTAGGTGAAAATTCAGGCCCTGACATCTTCTAAATATCACTATCTTGGGCAAATCCTGTAACGTCCCTAATCCCAGTAACTTCTTCAATAAAATGAAGATAATAATACCCTTTCTTCCCCACTCCAGAGTGATGGGAGAACAAAATACTTATGTAAGTTGCTTGGAACATGGATGGTCCTCAATAAACACTTTCTTGGAACAAGATTATTTCTTCTGTTGAGAAGTTTGCAGCCTGGTAGGAGGGAAAATTCACACGCAGAAATTTTGATCAAAGAGGGTAAAATAGGAGGTAGATAGGAAGGTCAACAGAAGAAAATAGACAAAAAAGGAAGAGTTCAGGAGGAAGGAAGTATGCAATCTTGGTCTTGGAGGGCGAATATAGTAGAATTGCAACATTGAAGAGAGTCAAGGCAAGCCTAGCTGAAGAATGGCAAAGTTGCACAGACTGGTCAACTGCACAAGCCCTGACATTTCAGCAGTAAATGAGGAGACTGTCTGCTGATGGAGCAAGCAACTCAGGGTGCATTTATTTTCCAACCAGGATAAACAGCAGCAGCCTACCCAAAGCAGGAAGGGGCTTTATCTCCAAGACCAGCTGGGAATTGAATAACTCAGTTATTTATGCCTTCTCTGCAACCAGCCATGGGGAGGGACACTCCAAAGCCTAAAGCAGCTGTGGGCTTCTCTTAGGAGGGAAAGAGGGCCAGGATGAGGAGGCTTGCAGAACCAGAAAACAATGAGTACAGCCCAGGCAAATGGGAGTTTCACCAACACCTGGCCAGAAATCACCCAGCAAGTAGAGAAAACCCAAGCCAGCCAATCAGTCTGACGCATAAGGCCTTCTATTTTTATGCAACATACGCTATTTTTATCTACTTATAGAAAGGGAAACTCTAGGGGTGTGGAGAATGGGTTTTTTTAGTTTGGGGTTGTGCAACATTTTCTAAGATGAGTTGCCTCAGCCTTTGCATAAAAAAGCTGTCTGTTCCTTTGCAAGAAATGGCACCTGTTGCCCAGCAAGGAGGCTGTAACCAGCAATACCCTTGGCCCAGTATTCCAAAACTGTGGCCAGTAGATCCTGAGACTCCAATGTCCTGCCACGTGGTCCAGTTAGAAGTCTCTGAGATCAAAATGCTTTGAAAAAGGCTGAGCAAAATTTTCTTTGTGGCCGTGGAACTTGAGAGGTTGAGATGCTGACACGCATTAAAAACCTACAGAGGAGAAACGAGTATGAAGTGCTATCCAGGCTCATGTCACCATACCTAACACTTGCCTTCCCAACACACACACACACACACACACACACACACACACACACACACACACAACACACACACACACACACACACACACACACACACACACACACACACAGCCTTTTTCCCCTAGGAGGCCCTCTGAACAGCTGCTACTGGCAATCCATGGAGCAATTTAGGATGGGATGGAGATTGCATTATAACAGCCACCCTGAGTAGGTAGGCACAACCGTGCTCAGGTGACGGAACGAGCTTCCAGTCTGTCTCCTCTGATCATATGGTTCTTGGCTGATTGGATGCTCCTGGAGAACCAATATTCACCACTGCCTCCCAAGTGCCTAGCACTGTGCTTCCTTATTTAATTTAGTGCTCATGGCATTCATTCCCACGTCAGCTGTAGGAGGTAGTTATCATCAATGCCATTTTATTAAGAAGAAGCTAAGTCAGCACATGGACAGTGAGACTCCTGCTCAAAGGACCTGCAGCTGTGAAAGGAAGAACTGGGATTGGAATCACATCTTCCTACTGTAGGGTGGGCATTTCAGCTCCATGACAGGGAGAGACCCAGGGATAAAGGCTCATGGTTTCCATGCAGTTAAGGAGAACAGAAAACATCGGTGCAAAAGGTGGGGTCTTTGTAATAGAAAAGCCAGAACTCAAACCACAGAGCTACTGTCTGTCTGCCCACCTGCTGACAGGATACAAGCAGATCACACAGGCTTGGGGCAGGTGGAGTCTGCAGAGCCAGTGGGTTCTGCATCCTATAGCTGTATCCTTGGTGCATGTAACTGCCCTGCTGGATCTGAGGCCTGCAGGTGATCTCCAGTAGGTTCCTGGCTTAATCTGAGTGATCAGATAATTCGTCATTTCCACAAGTTTAAAACAAGGAAAGTTTAATCATTCACAGACTCATCGACAGAACAGAAGGAAGTGTTCGGTTTATTTTTCGTTGATGTCATAATTTTATCTCCTGCTCCCTCCTTTGTTTCTGACTTTGGGACCAAACTCTGGAACCTTTTATCCTGGAAATGACTGAGACAGAGGGAGTGAGGGTGAGATGCTGAGCTGTTCAGCACCGTCATCATCTCTGATTCCTCCCTCCCTGTGTCTCCACCATCTTGTACTTCTTTTCCTGAGCCAAGCATCAAGTCCTGATGCCTCTACCAGCTGCTTCTTGGTGTGGGTCAAGTCCCTGATCTCTCGGATCCGCAAGGTCCCCACCTGGCAATGGAGGCAGCACAATGGCTTCCCAAAGATGTCCACATTCTAAACCTCAAAAATTGTGAATACGTCACCTTCCATGTCAAAACGGACTCTGGAAATGTGATTAAGTATCCACAGATCAGGAGATTATGCTGGATTATCTGGGTGGGATCCATGTCATCACAAAGGAGTGGAGAAGAAGCCCAGATGGACGGCCACACATGAGTTCTCAGCCCTAAATTGCTGGCTTTGAGAGTGGAGGGAGGGGCCGTGAGCCAAGGAATGTGAGTGGCCTTTAGAAGCTGGAAGAGGCAAGGAAACAGATTCTTCTATACAGGCTCTGGAAGGAACCAGCCGTGGTAACACCTTGATGTTAGCCCAGTGAGACTCATGTCAGACTTCTCACCTATAGAACTGCATCATAAACCCGTGTTGTTTTAAGTCACTCCTTTTCTGGTATGTTGTTTCAACAGCAGTAGAAAACTAACACACTTGGATATGGAGGGGGTAGAGTTTATCACCTCTCAGGTTCCCTCCAGTTAGAAAAAGTCCAGTGATCTCCAATTATTGGAATGACATCTATGCTGCAAGACCATCCAACAGTAGCTGTGCTTCCAGGACTCTCTGCCAGTCGTAACATCTTCCATCAGGAGATTATGACAGAGGCCTGACAGAGGCCACAACCACTAGAAGGTGGCCCATCTGCTGGCCTGGGTTTAGGGTCACAGCAAACTGGGATGAGCATTGTTCAAAAACAGTATTTTTAAAGCAAATACTTGCTGAGCACCTACCTAGTGTCCAGGGTTTTGTTAGGCAATTTTGCAAGCATTATTTCATTATTACATTCATATCCTAAAGAGATACCTAATTAGTTTTATTCTCATGTTACATCTGAAGAATAAAAGAAAGAGACAGTTTAAGCACCTTGCCTAGAGTCACACAGGCAGCAAATGGCACATCTTCAACTTAAACCAAGAAGGCACCGTCTATGAACCAAGAAAACAGGCCCTCACCAGACTCTGAGTCAGCCAGTGCCTTGATGTTGGACTTACCAGACTCCAGAACCCTAAGAAATAAATTTATATTGTTTATAAGCCACCCAGTGTATGGCATTTTGTTATAGCAGCTGGAATGGACTAAGACAATGGCCCTCTACAGGCCAAGTTTAGAACAGATCCTTCCCTCACAACCCTCAGAAGGAATCAAGCCTGTGGACAATTTGATTTGGGCTTCCAGCTTCCGGCTCTGTGGGACAATAACTTGCCATTGTTTAAGCCACTGAGTCTATGGGGCTCCTTTATGGCAGCTCCAGCAAATTAATACAAGGGACAAAGTAGCAAGGGAAAAGGTGGAGAGACTTGGTAGAAGGACAACAGCTTCAAAAGGAGGAGCTTCTCTGACGTAGTCAGAGGGGACCTTTGAAGATCCTCAGAACTGGATGGAGACAGATGCAGAGAAGAAACAGATAAAACAGACGAAATCCTTCATTGCCAGATAAAGGAGCTTCTGCCCTGTGAGTGGTGGTTCAGGGAAGGCCTGGCATAAAATCCGCATTAATGCCCTGCAAATGGGTTCAGCCCCCAGGGAGCACACAGGCTGGCGGGAACCACCAAGTCACTTCACTTACTCACACCTGTGGTTATTCACAAATTCACCATGCATCTCCATTACTCTTTGCCTGTCTCCCCTCAGTTACCCCGTGTTTAAATGTGACCAGGAGAGCTATAGACATAGACCACTTAAGAATGACTCCCCCTGGTCCTCTCATTTACCATAACTTAAAAAAAAATGATTTAGGGGGCTGAGCATGGTGGCTCACCCCTTTAATCCCAGCACTTTGGGAGGCTGAGGCAGGAGCATCACCTGTGGTCAGGAGTTCGAGACCAGCCTGGGGAACATGGCACAATGCCATCTCTACTAAAAATACAAAAATTAGCCAGGTGTGGTGGTGGGCACCTGTAATCCCAGCTACTCGGGAGGCTAAGGCAGGAGAATCGCTTGAACCCAGGAGGCAGAGGTGCAGTGAGCTGAGATTGTGCCACTGCACTCCAGCCTGAGTGACAGATTGAGACTCTGTCTCAAAACAAAAAAGATTTATGGAGTTCAAGTGCAGATTTCTCACATGCATATACTGCCTAGTGGTGGAGTCTGGGCTGTTAGTGTAACCATCGCCCACATAGTGAACACTGCACCCAATAGGTAATTTTTCAACCCTTATCCCCTTTACCCCCTCCCACCTTTTGCTGTGTCCAATGTCTGTTATTCCACTCTGTATGTCCACATGTACGCTTTGTTTAGCTCCCATGTATAAGTGAAAAGATGCAGTATTTGACTTCCTGTTTCTGAATTATTTCATTTAGGGTAATGGCCTAAAAAGACTTTTTTTTATGGCAAAATTGCTTTGGGTGTTGTTACAGGTTGGGCCTCTGGGAAGCAGATTCTGAGACAGAGATTAATAAGCTTATAAGGGCATTCTCTTGGGATCAACACCCATATAAGGGAAGGGAAGGAGGCAGGAGAGGGCAGAGGGAGAACCTGAGGTGCAGTGTGGCCTCCATGGAAGCCTGAGCCAACTCCATGGGGAATTCGTGAGACAGAATGACGCATCAGGGCTGTCTGAGTTGGAGTGAGAGGGATAGAGCTTTAGACCCCCACAGTGATCAACCACAATGTGGCCACCCTAGAAAGAGGGTGAGACTTGATGAGGGAGCTCTCTTCAGCCAAGGAAATCCCTGCAGCAGGGAGGAGTCTGGGTGATGGATCAGGGCCCAGCATGGGCATACAAAATTTAGGTTGTGCAGGTTTTTCAAGAACCTACCCCTCAATTATGTCAAGGAGTGCCTAGGCTCACCAGGAAGCTGCCAACCCCAATCTCCTGCTTACACCTGCTCCCCTGGTGCTGTACCAGGTGCCTTTGATGGAGTCCTCAGTCATCCATTCTCTCTTGACCCTGTGCTCAGAGCAGAGACCTGATTAGTTTAGCCGAAGGAGCTAGAGTTCCATTCTACATCAGATGCATGGGTACTTTCAGAACCTCTACTTATCTGTTTGATTTCCCAAAGTATTAGAATCCCAGGAGTTGATGGGGGAGATAGACGGATGCAGTAAACTGAATGCGATCTGAGCTTTCTTCCCCCAGAGTCAGGTTTCCACGGTGAGAAGCATCTGCAGCTACACCTCTGTGCTGAATCCATTTCACAGCGATGCCGCTGTGAAGAGCAAAGACATGCGTGAGATAGCAGCTGCAGGCACCTCTGTGGTCCCATCACATGACTCTCAGTAACGGGGCACACTTGAGCACATAGCGCCTCACCCTCTGGTCTCCAGAATAAGCCTCCAGCCCAGAAGGGATGGGAGCCCTCCACTTGGGGGTCTCTCAATAGCAGGAGTCCTGCTGAAGGGGTCATAGCTAGGCACAGAACATAAGTCCCTTAATTAGTATTTAGTGGCATAGAAATCCACTCTGTGTCCAGTGCAACTCTGACCCAGGGTGCACAAGTCCTGGTTTCAAGGTCAAACAATGCCATTCATGCATGTGGGAAGTAACTGTGCATCTCTGGGCTTGGGTTCCCACAGTAAATGTGCTTCCCTTGCCCCCATGCTTCTGCAGTGCTGTCCCCATGTCCCAAATGGCTGCTCTCCCTTTCTTCTCATTTTCTGTTTTTCTCTTAGTGTCTCCTCCCTGGGTACTTTTTCTAAACGCTCAATACAGTCAGAGGATCCCTCTTCTGTGCCCCTTAGAATCACATATATCTTTCTCATAGAACTTTTCTCTGCTTGCATTTCCTGCTGTCCTAAGGGCAAGCATCTCATTCTCCCCATCTCAATGTCCCCAGCACACTACTCAGGGTCTGCAGCAGAGCAAACACTCAGGAGGGGCTTTTTTCATACATCAAAGGACCAGTGCCAAGTTGGGAGCAGAGAAACACTGATATCTAGAAGTCCATGATGGCTATGGGAGGTGTACACATTCTCCTTTGGGAAGCTGAATGAAACACGTTGAATAGTTGAATAGACCTTTCTCCAAAGAAGATACAGCCATGCACTGTATAATAATGTTTTGGATAATGATGGTCATGTATATAACAGTGATCCCATAAGATTATAAAGGAGCTAAAAACACCTTATCAGCTAGTGATGTCATAGCTATTGTAATATCGTAGTGCAATTACTTCATTTTAAAAATAAATTTCTATAGAAATTCTATAAAGTCTCCAGTAGTATACAGTAATGTCCTAGGCATTTAACATTCACTCACCACTCACTCACTGACTCAGCCAGAGCAACTTCCAGTCCTGCAAGTTCCATTCAGGGTAACAGCTCTATATTCAGGTGTACCATTTTTAATCTTTTGTACCGTATTTGTATTGTATCTTTGTTTAGATATGTTTAGATACATAAATATTTACCATTGTGTTGTAATTGCCTACAGTATTCAGTACAGTAAGAAGCTGTAAAGGTTTATAGCCAAGAAGCAATAGGCTATACCTCATAGCCTATCCCTGTAGTAGGCAATATCATCTAGATTTGGGAAGTGCATTCTGTGATATTTGCACAGCAACAAAATTGCCTGACGACACATTTCCCAGAAAGCATCCCCATCTCAAGCAACGCATGACTGTATACAAATGGTCAATAAGCACGTGAAAAGATGTTCAACATCACCAATTGTTAGAGAAATGCAAATCAAAGTCACAGTGAGATACTACTTCACATCCATTGGGATGATTATTATTAAAAAAAAAACCCAGAAAATAAATGTCTGCAAGGATGTGGAGAAATTGGAACTTTTGTGCACAACTGGTGGGAATGTAAAATTGTGCGACCAATATGGAAAACAGTATGACAATTCCTCAAAAAGTTAAACATAGAATTGCCATATGATACAGCAATCCCAATTCTGGGTATATATCAAAAAGAATTGAGAGCAGGGACTCAAGCAGATATTTTTACACCCATGTACATAGCAACATTATTCACAATAACCAAAAGGTGGAAACAACTCAAATATCCATTGATGGATGAATGAATAAAGAAAATGTTTATCTATTCATATATTCAAAATATATCCATACAATGGAATATTATTCAACCTTAAAAAGGAATGAAATACTGACACATGCAACAACATGGGTGAACCTGGAAGACATTGTGCTAAGTGAAATAAGCTAAGCAAAACAAATGTTGTATGAGTCCACTTATGGAAGGTACCTAGAAGAGTAAAATTAATAGAGACAGAAAGTAGAACAGGGGTTACCAGGGACAGTGGAGAGTTAATGTTTAATGGGTGCAGGGTTTCAGTTTGGGAAGATGAAAACGTCTTGGAGATGGATGGTGGTGACAGCTACACAACATTGTGAATGTACTTAATACCACTGAATTTTAAAAGGTCACTTCAAAATGGCTGAAATGGTAAGTTTTGTGTATGTCTATTTTATAACAATTAAAAAAGAAGACATAAAATGAGGCACTTTTCTGTGGTAATAATTATAGCCCAGTCACCCCATAGCTAGCACCTATGCATGGGTGAATGGAGGCATTGCTGTTTCCATTTCCAGATGTGGAAGCTGAGAGGCATAAGTATGTGATTTGCCAAAGCCACACATCAACTGAACATGGGATTGAATCCTGCTCTTTCTGACTCCAAACCTACAAGGGTCCATGTTGCTGACATCAGCGTGGATCATGTCACCCCCCCAACTCCCTTCCTAGGGAAGGCTTTGGGGCAGTGTCCACTTACCAGCCTCAAAGAAAAGGAAACTGATGAGAAAACTGTTAAGATCCTATGTTATTGATCAAAATCCAATATGAGTTTTTTCAGTTCACACTTAGCAAAAGAAAGAAGATATTCCTTTTCCTAAATATTAAATTTTGATGAAGCAAGACAATTGTGCACAGAGAACAGCATGCATTAGCAATTGGAGACAGAGAAAGCCCAGAGAGGAATATTAGAACTGCCTTCCAATACATGGAAACTTTTTCCCAACTCAACAGCCAATGGGAAGTTAGGCAGAAGCCCCAGTGGGTTCCCCTGGGCTGGGAGTCTTTCTGGAAGCACAAGCCCAGGAGACTCCATAGACCCTGTTTCGGTGATTGCCAGCCTGCTCGAAGCCAGCTGGGAGGCCTGGGACTCACCAGCAGCTGGCTGTGCAGCAGCGCATGGTGGGTAACAAGTTTCAGTCTTGGCATCCACACTTATGACGAAGTGAGAAAACAAATTAATATCACAGCCATCTTCTTATGATGAGAGGAAAAAGTTGCTCCTGTGCCTCCTGCACCCCAGAATCTCAGCAAGGCCCAAAAGAGGAATTAAACAGTCCTGTTAAAAGCAATAGCCAGCTATGATGTTATGCACCTATGGTCCCAGATACTCGAGAGGCTGAGGCAGGAAGATTGCTTAAGCCCAGGAGTTAGAGGCTACAGTGAGCTGTGACCACGCCACTGCACTCCAGCCTGAGTGACAGAGTGAGATCTTGGATCTAAAAGTAAATAAGTCAAAATAAATTATGAAATTATGAAAGCAGTAAAAACAGCAGGTAAGCCTCCTAGAGGCATGCAATGCACCAGCCAAGTGTTAGTCCCTTTCAGCCTCTCAACAAACCTGTGCGCAGGCCACTGCATTTGGAATTTGAGACTTGGGGCTTACAGGGGTAAACGAGCTTATCCAGGGTCACATAATTAGTAGGGTACAGGATGAGGAAGGAAGCCCATGTTTTCCCAGCCTGCAAAATCTCCCTCTTATTATGGCTGGACTTGGCATCTGACTGCACATATTTGGGGTTGAATGACAGCTCTGGCATTTTTTTTTTTTTTTTTTTTTTTTTTGAGAAAGAGTCTTGCTCTGTCGCCCAGGCTGGAGTGCAGTGGCGCAATCTCGGCTCACTGCAAGCTCCGCCTCCCGGGTTCACGCCATTCTCCTGCCTCAGCCTCTCCGAGTAGCTGGGACTACAGGCGCCCGCCACCACGCCCGGCTAATTTTTTGTATTTTTAGTAGAGACGGGGTTTCACCGTGGTCTCGATCTCCTGACCTCGTGATCCGCCCACCTCGGCCTCCCAAAGTGCTGGGATTACAAGCGTGAGCCACCGCGCCCGGCCAGCTCTGGCATTTATTAAACTTGTGTTTTGGGGCAAATTTCTGTGACTTTCCATCCCTTTTGCTCTAAAAGTGGTCATGCTGACATCAACCTTTCAGAGTGGCTGCAAGGATGCAAGGTGGTAGGGATGTCTGGGGACAAAAGGAGGAGGTATTATAGGGAAAGGATCCAGACCCAGGTCTGGCCTGGCTGATCTAAGGATTTTGTAAAATGAACTCAATCTTCACAGGCAGAGTGGGCATTTGACCCATAATTTTTGCACATCTGTTATTTGAACCTCTACCCCTTTCTGTGCATTGCCAATGCTCAATGGATCTCCATGTCTTTTCTCTACAGGGAAGGAATAGAGTCAGATTTCAAGTCTTCAGACAGGAACTGTTATGTCCAGGGAAGATTCAGGACTCACTGGTGCATTCAGTGGATTCAAAGAGCTAACAGAGGTACACCACCTAAGTGGCATCTGGCATGGAGCAGGTGAATGACACAAATGGGGCGAAAATGAAAATAAATGGAAGATTGGCATGTGGCTGTGTTTTTAGGGAGATGGGGTGAGCTGTTCTGTTTCCATTTACCAAACCTTTTTAGTGATGGTTCTGGAACCCAGGTTGGAGGCTAATTAGTATTTTGTTGGATGCACTCAGTGTCTCTTGGCAGGCTCCCTCTACCTACGCAGTTACATGAGCCCAGCACCCAGATCGTGTAAGCTTATGAATCCTTTTCCCTGGAAGATCTGAGAAAGAGAGGCCAATGGTCACCTCAATTAGAAATAACCCAGAATTGTTTGTCATCTCAACTGTTGAAAGTCAGTTTCCTTTAGATTTCCTGTTCATAGACACTCAGCTGAAAAGCCCTAGAGTTCAGCCTCAGCTCCTGCCAAGTTAAATAGGAGTCCTGAGAGAAGCCAGAGGTCTAGGATGCTCTTGTGATGGCCTGGGGGGAGTCTGTGCCTCCTGCATATGCACCTGCTAGGGAAGCCGGTGCTGGATATGAGAACATCATCTCTTCACGGTGTTGGTCCCTGGCAGTGCAAAGATAAGAACTCAAGTTGTTGTGGGTCCGAAAGAGGCCTGCTGAGCAAATGCAATAGAGGCCCATGTGCATTGGAAGGATGAAGGAGCTCTGAGTCAGACACAGAAACAAAAAGCCTCCAATAGTATAAGCAGAGACTGGAATGCCAAGGGCATGTGGACTCAGGAGCTGCTGGAGTGGTCTGGTGGGAGCCCTGAGTTGGGGAAGGTGAGGCCAGATTGGCACAAACCTTAAATTTCACACTAAATTTAGCTTTTGTTCTAAAGGCAGATAATAGCCACTGAAGACAGCAGAGCCAAGGATGACACGATTGGATTCTTTTGACAATCTGATGAGTCATTTGGCGTGGAGACAGAGAGAGAATTCAGAGAATATGTGGGGGGAACAAGTATTTTTACAAAGTTTAAGTCCCTGAGTTTTTTGTTTTTGTTTTTGTTTACAGGTTTATATGGACCCAAGCGTTTGTGATATCCTGTCACCTTTGTAAGAAAAAGTATTCTCTGGACCGGATGGTGGCCCAAAATGCCCCACCCTGCAGTCTGTGCCACACACAGCTGTCACACAGTTTCTCTCTCTGCTCAAGGAACCGCTAATAGCTCTCTATTGCCAAAGGATAAATTCCAGCCTCCGCCACTGCCTCACATTCATACAACCCCTTGGCTGTTTTTCATACTTCCTTTTTAATCTTAGTGTTCATGAACCTCTGTCCTGTAGGGTCAAATTATGTTCCTTATTCCTCCTGTGACCTGGCCCTGATTTCTTATCTCCAAGCCACATCTATTGCTGTTCTCTCTACGTGCAAGGCTCTCTAAATCCACTTTCTCACATCCAAATTTTACCACCCTAGACCTAGTTCAAATGACACCCCTGTCACAAAGTCTGTCCCAATTTCCCCAGTCAGCAGTGGAATTGGACACGCCCACCATGTCATTGTGCGTTAAAATTACTGAATTATATTAAAATTGCTGGTGAACAGGTTATCAGTCCACTATTAGTCTGTGAATAGCTAGAGGACAATAAGCCATCCTTATCGTCCCTGCTTCATTAACACAGCCTTTTGCATAACAGATTTTTAATAAACGGTCTTCTTTAAATGCTGCATTCTCAGGCTTTGACTTCATTTCTACTCTTAATTCTATCCTTCTACAATGGCTCACAGTTAGACATCTTGCTTCTCCCCTAAGAATAAGTCGCCTTGACTGTTACAGGCCACGAAATACACACATGGTAACTGGAAACCACAGATATTACTAAAATCCACATTTATTGACAATTACAGGTTCATGTAGTCAGTTTCCCTGAAGGTAGTATATTTAATATGTATCTACAAGTGATTTCATGTGGCCCTCTTTGAATTGTCATGTCAATAAAATCACCCCAAAGTTAGGTTCTTGGATAAATCGTGCATTTGATCTTGGTTTTAGATAATGATCATACATTCCCGTTTCTCCCCATCAGACTGGACACATAAACGTTTTCAATAAATGTTTTCCGAATTGAGCTGGTTTGGACAGAAATCAAAGGAAAGGAGATTAAACAGCATTCTGAGCACCAAATTTTAGAGTCTGACTCTGTAGGTAGAAGACCAAGAATGCTCTTGGGAACCAGGAGAAGAATCAGAGCTCTGGGTGATGTGATGCAATGGTGGTTTTTATGATAATTCTGATTTAAGGTAAAGAAAAGTGACTTTCTCTCACATGGGAATTCTCACTTCAATCTTCTATTGCATTTAGGTGGGGACAAAAGGAGATGCAGAAGTGCATGTGTTGCATTGATGAATATAGGAAGTTCTTACTTGGTTATAAAATCCAGAGTATTTTCAATCCTGAAGGTCCAGGCATGGGTGATGGAACGTCACTCGCACTCTCTGGGCTCAGTAGTAGGATACAAGGAAGAGAACAGTGCTTTGCAGCCATGGCAGTCTGGAGAGGCAGCATGGAAAGAATGGAGAATCTCAGCCCAGCTACTTGCCAGCAAGCTGATACTGAGGGAGTTACTGACGTATGCTGATTCCAAGGCTAGCCCAAGTGCCCATCTCTCTCTGAACTGCTCCAACCTTAAATTCATGAACTGTGTAAGCAACTCTTCCACTTGGCATCTCAAATCCAAAGATTCTCAAGCCAACCCTTTGATCCCACATTAAACCCACTAAGCCCCTTTATCTCCTAGGTCTCCCAGTTCTAAATGACAATGCCACCCACCATGTTCTTGGGCCCAGTTTCAGGATTTAATGTTTATCACTCTTTCTCTGTCCATTCTACCTACTTTATCATACTCCTTAAGACCCTGTTTCATAATAGGTTAAATTAGGTTAATAGCTCCCTTCCTGAGATGAGATGAGGTTGACAGATAATCTATGTAAAATCCCAGGCACATAGTAAGGGGTCAAATGGCATCTATTTTCAGTATTGTGCCCTGCTCACCAGACAAAAGCCCCCACTTCCCTGATTAGGTACATAGGCTCTGAATATGTGCATTAAACAATGAATTAGGCCAATACATGTGCTAGAGTCCAGATTTGGAGGAGACAAATACCAAAGTCTTCAGGGTGAGTGTTTAAGAGCCTGAGGGTGAACGTCATGATGCATGAAATGAGAGCTCTCTCATTTTTGTGTGCTCCTAAGCAGCCCTTAATAAGCTGTGATCATAACAGATGAATGAAGATTTAACAGAAAGAAGAAGGAAGGAAAGAGAAAAGGAAAACAAATGTGCGATTCAATCGAAAGGCATTTTGCTGCAGTTATGCAATTTCAAGTTCAGGATCAGGCATTATGCTTATTTTCATCTCTGATAACTAATACATTAGTTTGCTGCTCGATGCAGCTATTATGGGAAAAACAAAATTCAATTCACCTGCATTTGTCACCAGAGTATTGTATCTGCTACACAAAGGCAGGAGATTGAAATGAAAGATGCCTCTTATTGAATTTTAATTTTGAGAAAATGGGACCAATTTCTGGGCCTTGCAGACACAGTCAGCCAGATGGTCTGAGGAAGGCTCAATGCTTAGCATACACTCTGTGTCTATGGCATCAAAACGCATGCTCTGTGTAGGTGCATCCGCACCCTGGCCCTGCTTTTTTTCATATTTATACTCACGAACAGCAGGCCTTTAGCCTATCTCATTTGTGTGCTGTTGCAGTCTATGTTTACTCAGAATGATCTGAAGAGGCCTCAGAGTCTCAAACAAGACATTTTTCCTTACCATCACAGTGTCTGAAGCCACCTCCCACATGAGAGCTGGCTTTCGGAAAATGCCTACTCCTATGTAGCTCTCTATTCCATACAATATCCGGGGCTGTTGGTTACCTTGTTGGCTTTATTAAAACCAAATATTCTATCAGATGATTTTGCTGCAACACAACAAAGGAAAAGATCACCTTTTCTTTACCTTTTCCTTACAGCAAAGATGAAGCATGCACTAGAAAGAGACACGTCTGTTGATAGTGGCGAACCAATAGAAGAGATGGACGCATATATGGCACATGGCTGTCTTTGATTTTGTCTGGAAACTTTTCAGAAATAACAACTTGGAGTAAAGGAGATCTGAATTCTGATCTTTGCATGGCTTCTGGTTTACCTGGTGGCAGGGAGCAAGTCTAGCTCTTTGTCACTCATACAGTCAGAGTGAGAACATCGACCCCTCCAGGAGCAAGGGGTTGGGGTGGGCAGAGGGGGCAGAATGAAGGAGATGCTGTATGCAAAGGGGTCAGTGCAGGGTCTAACCAACACTCAGGATCTTGCAGAAAGGGTTCAGTCTTTATAGCCATGACTGGCATTTGGCTCTTAATTTTTGGCTGGCTGTTTTTTGAAATCCTCCACTTGAGGATCTCCTGCTTGAGAAATCTCCCACTTTTATGAGGCAGAAACAGCCTCTCGATATAGATGGTAAAAAATGCAAGGTGCCACCTTTCCCAGCCTCTCTTGTGTCTAGAGTGGTGGGTGTAACTGGGGCTCTACCAATGGGTGAACCTGAATGCAGTAGGGAGATGAGGACACAGACTCTGGAACTGTGGAGGCTCTACTCTGGTAATGGGTGGCAACTGTATTGGGGCCAGCATTGAGCTTCTGGGGACAGTGGTGGCCAAGGGGGTATCTAGGGCCCAGGGTCTGGTGGTGGCAGGGGGGGTCCTCCCAAGCTCATGGGCTGACTGTGGAGCATCATTCTGGGCATTACTGTGGGTGCTGCCCAGGCTCCCCTGCTCCTGTCCCTCCCTCCCATTCTCCCTCACTTTCATCCTCCCTTTCTTCTCCCACTTACAAAATATTTTCAAGATACCATCAAGTACTGAGATAATAAAATATATGCCAGGTTCACAACAATCCATGTTGATAAAAATCTTAGCATTTTTCTGTATTTGCTTAAGATTTGTAGTAAGAAATAAAATATTACAGATAATTTTGAAGCCGCTATGTATCCCTCCTTAATTTTCTTTCTTTTCTGCCTTCCAGAAGTAACTTCTATGCTGAATATGATATTAATTGTGCACAGACATGTTTCTAATACATAAAATTTAATATTTTACATATGTATGTATATACATACACACACACAAGCACGCGCACGCGCGCGCGTGCACACACACACACACACACACACATAATAAATGAGCAACTTCTGCTCCAGATAATTTGGAAAGCAGATATTCTAAAACTGCTCCCCACCTATTATAAAACACTTAGAACAAAGAAGGTTTTCAATAAATAGGTGACCTCATGAACAAGGGAAATCCACAGGGGTTGAGAGCAAAATGAAAGCAGCAAACAAGAGTGGTGAGAGGAACTAAAATCCAGGCTGCCTTGAGGGCACTTGCTACAAAGAAAAAGGAGGAAAAGGAGGAAACAGAAAAAGGACGACAAAAAGAAAGAAGAGGAGGGAGAGAGGGGAAAAAGGTCAAGGCAGGGAGCCAGGGCCTTGGGCCTATAGAAAACTGAGGTCTCTGCTTAGTAAAGTCAAGAATCTTAAGGAGCTGTACCTGGAATGAAAGATTGGGTTAGATGGGAAAAATCCCAGTTCTAGCAAAGGAAAATGATAATGTATTTGTCTCCATTTAGGCTTGCAGGTGCGAGGGAAGGGGCACCCAAAACAAACTCTCTCCCTCAGATATATCTTCCCCAAGAAGTTGTAACTACTATCTTATCCTAATGCAAGAGTAGGGTTTGAGTGTATTCTACTTATGTGGTACATAAAATTTGAAGCTGAGGAATTAGAGTTGCTAGTTTGACACTGCCTTTGAGTACCTAGCAGAAGAAAACGCAAAACCTTTCCGAAGAAATGCATTCCAATGAGGTCCCTTAGTCCTAAAATTAAGCTCAGTCAAACAAGAGAAAGCTATAAAAACTAACAGCAATGTGAGGAAGTAATATACCATGAAAGAGAGTCAGCAGAAACTGAAAGAAACAGCAGAAATAGACAACTCTTCTCTACCCCAAAGTCCTTAGATATTAAGATGATCAAATGTAGACTGTATATTATATATACATATATGCATACGTGCATATGTATCTAATATTTAAAGGAATAGAAAAGGGGAAGTTGAAAATATCTTGGAAAATAACAAAAGACCATAAAAAATGACCACCCAGATGCTTAAGTGAACTAAATAGAAATTCTAGGAATAAAAAATATAACCATTGAAATTTAAAACTCGAGGATTGGGAGTAGATAGCAGTATTTATACACCTGAAAGCAATAAGGATAATAGGATATAAACATAAGAAAAATTTATAGCACTATTTTCTATATTTTAATTATCATATAAATTATATCATACTGCGTACATCTGCTGTGACTTGCTTTTTTGTTGTTATGAAATCGTATTTGTTACAATTTATCTATGATGTTATATCCCAGGCTTCCACCATGTGTGTAGACCATAAATTACTTATCTATCTTCCTTTTGGTGAATATTGTTTAGGTAGCCACCAGTTTTTGCTGCTATAAACAATGTTATGATGTCCATTCTTGTTTCAATGGTGCATGTACCTAGAAGGGGAATTGCAAAGTTGAAGTATAATCTCCTCTAAATGTGGCCAAATTGCTCTCAAATGTGATTATACCAATTTATGCTCTAACGGTGCAAGAGGTTTTCCACTGCAGGTCCTCATCCTTGCCAATGTTTGATTTTAGCATCAATAATTATTTTTATTTGCCAATTTGATGGATGTGCAATATCTGTTGAGTGTCTTATCATGTGTTTATTAGTCTGTTCTCACACTGCTATAAAGACATACCTGAGACTGGGTAATTTATAAAGAAAATAGGTTTTAGTTGACTCACAGTTCTACAGTCTGTACAGGAGGCATAGCTGGGGAGGCCTCGGGAAACTTACAATCATAGCGGAAGGCAAAGGGAAAGTGAGCATGTCTTCACATGGCAGCAGGAGAGAGAAAAAAAGTGAAGAGAGAGGTGCTACACACTTTCAAACAACCAGATCTCGTCAGAACTCTATCACAAGACAGCATTAGGGGGACGATGCTAAACCATTAGAAACCATCCTCATGATCCAATCACCTTCCACCAGGTCCCACCTCCAATAACGGGAATTACAATTCAACATGAGATTTGAGTTGGGACACAGAGCCAAACCATATCGACCTATCCTGAATCCTAGAATTTACTTTTATGAACTGCCTGCATATGTCCTTTGCCTACCACGGTGCAGATTCCTTGTGCTCTCCCATATCCAGTTCTCCTCTCCCCACAGATACAGGTAAGGATTACACTGCTCCAACCCCACTGCACAGCTAATCAAAGGTTCTGCGACTAGTTTTGACTAATGGGTTGTAGGTAGAAGTGAAGCATCTAATTACCAGTGTAAGAACCTCCAACTCAATCATTCCTTACTGCCCCATGGAAGCAACTCTATCTCTAAGCTTCTGAGAAGGACTTATTGACCTGAAAAGTGGATTTCACAGTGGACTTCTCAAGACAAGAAATAAACTTGTGTAGTGTTAGTCCACCTCAATTTGTGGGCTCTTTTTTTGAGACAGAGTCTCATTCTGTAGCTTTTTTTCTTATTGATTTGTAGAAATTTTAAATATATACTGGTTATAAGTCTTTTGTTGGTAGCATTTAATACAATATGGAATGTCTTTTAACTTCAATTATGTAAGTTTTGCTTTCACTTCCCAAGCCCTCAACATGCCCAATATCTTCAAAAAAAAAAAAAAATCTTCCCTAATTAAATCATCAGGGAATGGTGTCTATTGTTTACAATTAAGAACCCCGGAGGGCTCAGCACCCTTCTCTGTTATGTCAGATATGTGTGATGGTGATCTGATTTGGCTGTGTACCCACCCAAATCTCACCTTGAATTATAATAATCCCCACGTGTCATGGGCAGGCCCAGGTGGAGATAATTGAATCATGGGGGCAGTTTACCCCATACTGTTCTTGTGGTAGGGAATAAGTCTCACAAGATCTGACGGTTTTATAAATAGGAGTTCCCCTGCAAAACCTCCCTTAACTGCCACCATGTAAGACGTGCCTTTGCTTTTCCTTCGCCTTCTGCCATGAATGTGAGGCCTCACCAGCCACGTGGAACTGTGAGTCTGTTAAACCTCTTTTCTTTATAAATTACCCAGTCTCAAGTATGTCTTTATTAGCAGCATGAGAGCAGACTAATACAGATGGATACTTTATTTTGTTTGGGACATGGAGTGACAGACATTTGGCCATTCTTCTGAGCTGTGTGTGGGAGTATTTCTGGATGAGATTAACATGTGCATGGCTGCACTGAGTAAAGTAGATTGCCCTTCTTAAGGTGAGTGGGCCCCATTCATTCCACTGAAGACCTGAATACAACCAAAAGGCTGAGTGATGGGGAACTCTGCCTGCCTGACTGCTTGAACTGGGCACTGGTCTTCTCCTGCCTTCAGACTGGAACCTATACCATTGGCTCTACCTGTTCTTAGGCCTTCACACTCAGACTGGAACTAAACCACTGGCTTTCAGGTCTCCAGCTTGCAGAACCCTGACTAATATAGATTTTGGTACCAAGAGTAGTTCTAGAGGAACATAGTTTAAACATGTGAGTTTCCTGAGTTGGTTCTTGGGTTTCTGGAATTGGTTCTTCAATCTGATTAGATTTAAAGATGCTAATGACTCTATTTCCAGTAGTAAAGAGAGGACTGATAGTCCATGGCATGCCATGGCACTAGAGATACACAAAATATCACCATTAGATGCTCCTAATCAACCATTTGAAAGGCAAAGAGCTGGGTGACTATGTATAGGGCACTGTAACATTTTTGGAAAACTAATGAATATCTTGAGATTGGCTGATTGCTCCTAATGTCACTGGACAAAGAGAGGAGAGAAAAAGCTGAACTGAGGGATTTGACGTCTCACCTCAGGAGCTGCATGGATGAGAGCCCTGGCTAGCACAGTCTGTGAGAGGTGAGGATAGACAGCAGCTATGGAAATGTCTGGTGGAGGCTCTGGGGTCATGGTGGGAGCGGAGGAGTGGTGGGGATGGGATGTGGCATGGGAGGAGGAAGATATGGCTGTGGAACAAAAATTGGCCAAGGGCCTTGGTACTGCTGATCCAAAGACCCAGAACCAAAGGCTATCCTCCTCCTTTTTATTGCAATCTTATATCTTGCTTTATTTCTGATAATTAAATGAAGTAAATTATGTAAAGCCCCTGGGTTCAAGAGAATAGCATTTTTTTTTTCTACTGAGAAAGAAGAAATAAAGATAGGGCAAAAAAGGAGGATGAACTGTCTGAGGTGTGGGTCTGAGGCAGAATCAGAAATGGCTATCTGCTCCAGGGAAGTCATATATTGTATCTGAGTGGAAAAAAAAATTTGTTCAAATATTATTGTTATAAAGTTATATAGGCTAGTTGAAGAAAATGTTCAGTGTAAAGAAAAGGAAATTAGAGATAGAAAAATCATCTACAGACTCAGCACCCAAAGACATGAACTGTCGCTAACATTTCAGGGTGTTACTTTTCAGGGTGTGGTGGTCACATCTGTAAACCAGATTTAGAGGTGAGAGGCAGTTTGTTGAGCCAGGGGTTCAAGACCAGCCTGGGCAACAAAGCGAGACCTCATCTCTACAAGAAAACAAAATTAACTGGACATGGTTGTGCATGCCTGTACTTCTAGCCTTCAGAGGTGAGGCAGAAGTTGTTGAGCCAGATTCAATTGCAGTGAGTATGATCACACCATGATGCAGCCTGGGCAAGAGAAAGACCTCTCTCTCAGAGAGGAGGAGAGAGAGAGAGAAGGAGAGAAGGAGAGAAGGAGAGAAAGAAGAAAGAAAGAAAGAAAGAAAGAAAGAAAGAAAGAAAGAAAGAAAGAAAGAAAGAAGAAAGAAAGAAAGAAAGAAAGAAAGAAAGAAAGAAAGAAAGAAAGAAAGAAAGAAAGAAAGAAAGAAGAGAGAGAGGGAGGAAGGAAGATAGGTTGGTTGGTTTTGGGATGTGAAATGCTGTCAGTCAACAAAGAGCTATGACCACAGGTGTCCTTGAGAAGCAGGGGCAGCCCATCCTGCTCCCTAGCTGCACTCACCCTGAAGATCGTCCATTCCCTGGTATGTGGCTGTGGAGCTGGGATACCTCCCCGACAAGCTCCAGATACAGCCTCCTATAACCCCCAGGACTAGGCCCCTAGGCGACCATTGCAGGCGTGGTGGAGCCTGGCCAAGTCCCTCCCTGGAGATCTCTGAGTTCTCAGGCCCTACAACATGCTGAGCGTCTGTTCCATCTCACATTTCTGCCCTAAACACCCTGGCTCCGTGCCTCAAAATGAAGAGTTTGTTTAGCACGGTTTGCTCCCTTGTAAGGAGGCCAGGTGTGGAGCAGGGCCAGGTGGCAGGGAGGTGTGGTTATAAAGAGCGTGGGGATCATGTCACTAGGGTGGGCCTCATCTCCTCCCATCCATCTCCCAGCCCTGCATGCTGGGCAAGATCACCAGTGGCTGGTGCCTGTGTGTGTCACCCAGAGCCAACATGGTCCCTGCCAGCCTCCGCTCTTACCTGCAGCTGCTAGTCTCCCTGGCAGGAGGAAAGCCAGATGTCCAGCTCTTGCCTCCAAGAACTCACTGCTGATTGGGAGGGACAGTGATGGGGGCAGATGATGGATTTGGGAATGAGAAACTCACTCCCAACTCGATCACGGTCACATCAGTGGCCCTTGTCCTGGTTCGAGGTCAGCGCTCAATAAATCTTGGTTTTATTGTTTGATTAATGGGCAGAGAGAAGGGTAGCCCATTCTCCCCTGGCCCCAGAGGACTCAGACTATCTTTCTCTCCATGAAATTCCATTTACAAGGAAACAGCTGGTAATAAAGACAGTTGACCACAGGACCTTCAACAAGCCTCTGCCTCTCTCTGGGTCCCATCTGAGAAACAGGGAGGAGGTGTCATACTGGAGAACTAGGTCTCTGTTAGCATTATTACCAAGGGTTCAACATAGCATAAGGAATGAGTATTTGCCCATGATCTAGGCTTGAATCCTGACTACCTCATGTGACTTGAGGCCAGAGACCTGACTTTCCATACATGTAACTTACAAAATTAGGGCAAGAGGTTCTACTTCACAGAGTGACATGGTGAAACCAAATAAGGGCTCTGGGTGGAGAGAAACGTGGCCACACCTAAACATGGAACCATTTTCTCCCTTCCTAGGAGAGGGCTTGAGCTCTTCCCATTATACACATACACTTAGGCTGTGCACCTAACTGGAGTCCAACATCTATGTCCAATGGTAATGAGTTATAGAGGTTTCCAGAAGCCTTGACCTTCAGACCCACCTGCAGACTTTTACATAGAGAGCTGGGCTGGGCTGTGGCCAGGCTGGCCCTGCTGGTGTCCTGGCCACAGCAGGGCCATGAACAGCACTCTCCAGTAGAAACAGAAGATGAGCTGTGTTTGTAATTTTAAAAGTTCTAGTAGTTGGCTCACACCTGTAATGCCAGCACTTTGGGAGGCCAAGGCAGATGGCTCACTTGAGCTCAGGAGTTCAGCACTAGCCTGGCCAACATGTTTAAACCCTGTCTCTGCTAAAAATTAGCCATGTGTGGTGATGCATGCCTATAATCCAAGCTACTCAGGAGGCTGAGACAGGAGAATCGTTTGAACCCAGGAGGTGGAGGTTGCAGTGAGCCAAGATTGTGCCACTGCACTTTAGCCTGGGTGACAGAGCAAGACTCTGTCTCAAAAAAAAAAAAAAAAATAGTTCTAGTAGTTAAATTTTTTAAAGTAAAAAAAAGAATGGGTGCAATTAACTGCAATCAATGTTAACATATCCTAGTTAACCCAACGTATCAAAAATATTATGATTTCAAGACATAATGCATTATCAAAAATGTAATTGAGACTTTTTTCTCTCTTCTTTTTTTCATTCTAAGTTTTCAAAATCCAGAGTGCTTTTACAATTATAGAATATGTCAATTCAGGTGGTAAATTTTTATTAGGAATACCTGATCTATCTTTAGATTTCATTTCCTTCTGAGCCCATTTATGTAATGACTTCTCAGAACTCAGGAGACCAGCCCCACTATTGAGGATGCTGAGGACAGAGTGGAATAACGACTGTCCTCCCACCTTCCCGGGAGCATTGTTAGTTTGGCCACCAGGTCCCACCTCTGAACCTTTGCTTGTCCTGTGCCTCCTGCCAGGAGCACCCTCCTACCGCTGCCACCTGCCCAAAGCTCACAAGTCCTTGGCCTCTAAGTGCTATGGTTTCTTCCTCTAAGGCATCTTCCTCATTCACTTGGTCTTCACCCACTGCCCTCCCACATGGATCACTTATTCAGCCCTGACAATGACTTGACTCCTATCTTCATCACTGAATTTTTCCTTTCCAACTAAATGTGCTGAAAATCAGGACCTGTTTAGTGCTTCCATCTCCCAAGGGGCCTACAACACCTCAGATTCTCACCAAGGCCTCTGACGTGCCTGACATGGAGCAAAGACCCAATGGGAAACAACTGAAACTCAGTCTCTATTCTTCAGGGGACCGAATCCTAGCCAAGTGTCTTGCCCATGAAAACACGGATATTAATAACAACTCACTTTTATAGCACTTGAAGGTTTAAAAAGCACTTCCATGTGTCAGTTTTGATAACAATCTCCCTGGCAATAGTAACTCCTCACCTCCTCAAAGAGCCTTCCGTGAGGAAGCCCCACCTGGCTAACATCTCTCCAATATGTTTTTTCTCAGACCCTTATTTTTCTCTCCCACAGCAGTAACATGCTTTTGCATTATCTTTTCTGTGCGCTTGTTTTGTCTGTCTCTCCCACTGGAATCTTATGAGGTCAGGGCGTGCCTGTATTTTCCTCTATGAACACTGTGCACATCCATAGAAAGCACCCAGTACATTTATAAAGGATGAACGAATTAGTTCATTAATACGTGCCAAGCTTGGTGCAAGGCTTTTTCTATTTTTTAATATTTTTTTAGAGGCATGGTCTCATGCTATTGCTCAGGATGGAGTTCAATGGCATGATCACAGCTCATTGCAGCCTACACCTCCTCAGCTCAAGCAATCCTGCCCCCTCAGCCTCCTCAGTAGCTGGGACCACAGGTGCGTGCCACCATGCCTGGCTAACTTTTTAATTGTTTTTATTTTTTGTAGAGATAGAGTCTCCCTATGTTTCCCAGGCTGGTCTCAAACTCCTGGGCTCAAGCAATCCTCCCACCTCATCCTCCCAAAGTGCTAGGATTACAGGTGTGAGTCACCACACACAGCCAAGGCTTTTTCTGTATCACCACCCTCCAATGTGAGTAGAACGTGGGCCATGTCTATAATGTTAAATTTTCTACTAGTTACACTTTTAAAAAGGTAAAAAGAAATAGGTACAATTAATGTCACTATATTTTATTGAACCTGATATATTCAAAATATTATTTCAATATGTGATAAATATAAAAATATAATTGAGTTTTTTCTAATCTTAATTTTTTCATCCTAAATTTTTGAAATCTGGAAAATGTTTTAGAATTACAACATCTCAATTTGGATGACAAATCTTTATCGTAAATACCTCATCTTTATTAAGACCTCATAAATTTATAGTTGAAAAAGCAGATTCACATATCCAAGTTGTTCCAAATGCAGAAGTTTTCTAATAACAGAATCAAGTAAGAATTTTTAAGTGTAAGTTAATTCCAATTAAATAAGCTGGTAAATTTGGCCTCTCAGTCTCACTAGCCACATTCTCAGGGACCCACAGCTCTCTCATGGGGTAGCTTGATTCTAGACGATGCTGTTCAGCCTGAGTCAGATTGTTTGTGTGCTGCGCTCATAATTCTCCACTGACTCCCCCTTACACTCAAGGTAAAAGCCAAAATCCCCCCAGGGCTCAGGGCACCTCTCACATCTGCCCCTGCTCACCCTTCTGTCCTCATTTCCTGCCTCTCTCCCCATCAGTGACTCCCCTCCAGCCACCATGGCCCCGTCCTGGTTTCTCAGACTCCCCAGGCCCACTGGCACCTCGAGTCCTTTTCCCCTCCTCTTGCCTGCCTGCCTGCTCTCTCTCACCTCAACATCACCATGAGTTGCTCTGTGATTTTCTCCAGATCTTCATTCCAATGTCACCTTCTTGGTCAGTACTACCCCCACCTTGTACTGAACTCGAAATCCTCCTTCTCTGATTTATTTCACTTCTTGGCAATCAGGTATCACTGTATTAGTCAGGGTTGTCTAGAGGGACAGAAGTAATAGGAGATATATATATATATATGTATATATATACACACATATATATACACATGTGTATATATATGTATATGTATATATATATACACACACACATACATATATATACACATATATACATATATATATGGAGTTTATTAAGTATTAACTTACACAATCACAAGGTCCCACAATAGGCCGTCTGCAAGCTGAGGAGCAAGGAGAAACAGTCCGAGTCCCAAAACTGAAGAATTTGGTATCCAATGTTTGAGGTCGGGAAGGATCCAGCACGGGAGAAAGATGTAGGCTGGGAGACTAGGCTAGTCTCTCTTCATGCTTTTCTGCCTGCTTTTTATTCACGGGCAGCTGATTAGATTGTGTCCACCAGATTAAGGGTGGGTCTGCCTTCCTCAGCCCACTGACTCAAATGTGAATTTCTTTTGGTAACACCCTCACAGACACACCCAGGATCAATACTTTGTATCCTTCAATCCAATTAAGTTGATGCTTAGTATTAACAGTCACAATCACTATCTAACAATCTATATTTTACTCTTCTGATATTTTAACTACCTCACCTCCTCATCCAATAAAATGTAAACTCTACGAGGAATAATGTTTCTCCTTTGTGTTCACTGCTGGATCCCCAGCCCTCAGCACTTCATTTGTTGAATGGACAGATATCAATGCCACATGGTGACATTGTTATCTCCATCTTACACATACAGGAGCTGGATCCAGGTGGTGCAAAAATGTGCCCAAAGGAAAATAAATAGAAAAAGTCAAAATGACTAGTTGCAGAAGGTTTTACTCTGAATTCCATGTAGTTCCCATCGTGCATACTGCCTTCAAAAATGGCAGCTTGTCATATACTTTCAGGGAGAGATTAGAATCCTATAGAACTCTTGACAAATATAAATGTTTCAAATATCAGGTAAACCAGCCAATCAACAACTGTGGTATCCATGTGGAGGCCAAAGTAATTCCCTGGGTCTTGCACATTCCACGCATGCACTTTGCAATCATAAAGGTGAAGGCTTTGCTTTGAGTGCCATGTGTATGTCCCCACTACTGTCCCTCCTGGATGCCACCTGCAGCAGATACGGTACTGGCCAACTGCACCACCCACCCTCCCCCTCAACTATGTCTACCCCCAACCCCACATTTGTAGCCACACATTTAAATTTGTAAATGTGGGTGCAAATGGCAAATTTCTTTTTTGTGTGATAGCAACAATCAAAAGACAGTTTAAATGAAATAATTACTACAAATTATCAAATGTCATGAAATAATTACTACAAATTATCAAATGCCAACTTTCTAAATACACATGATCAAATTTGATCCCTAAACAACCCTATGAACTCAACATTATCATCATGCCCATTTGACAGATGAGGAAATCGAGACTCAGGAAAGTGATTGGGCCATGCCACATATCACTAAAGGGCAGGGCCAAGATTTAAAGCCAGGTCCATCTGTCTGTGACCTTGTCAATAGTAAACTGCTTCCATATGCCTGTTAGCTCTTAGAAACCCCTGGCCAGGACATCTCCTGGAAACAGCAAAATAAAATTAGTCCAACAAGCCAAGTTAAAACCCATTCATTTCCCAAATAAACTCGCAAATTCATTTGCAAATATGTAGAATATTATAGCAATTACATTGCTTCAAATTTGCTTAATGGAATGACAACTCAGCAAAGCAGAAATGTAGCTCGAAGAACCTTTTATTAACATTTTTCTCTATATAAATCCACCCAGTGTGTCAAGTTAATGGTAACAAATCATTAGTGAAAAAGCCTCTTCCTGAATCTGCACATTTTGATCCTGACCTTGGGATCTATAAAGTCTGGCACAGATACATTGCCTTAGCTTCCCTCTGCATCAGGTGTGACAACCTGAGGGAGAATAATTCAGCCCAAGCACTGTATGGACAATCATTTGTTTTTAAGTGACATGCATATTTCATATTCTCAGTGCACAATCGACCTGCTTAAGTACTGCCATTAATATTCACAATGTGGCTGTGATAAAGAGAAGCATGTTGAGAGGGCCATCCGCATTTCAAGTTTTTCAAGGAAAAAAACTAGACATTGCTTAGTAAAGACCCTATTGGTAACACATAACAGGGCCTCCTTCAAATAGGCTGGAGGAGGGGAAAGAAAAATCACTGGGATGACATACTCCTAACTGTATGACAGGCTGATAGCCAGAACTCAGCTAGTGCTGAAATGAGAAATCTGTGAGAAGTTAGGAACCCAGGAAGTTAGGAATACTTCTCCATCTTTGGTTTTTTTCTAAATACAGACATTTCCCAGCTTACGATGGTTTGACTTAAGATGGTTGCAAAGGCAATACACATTCGGTAGAAACTGTATGTCAAGTACCCATGCAACCATTGTTTTTCACTTTTAGTATAGTTTTCAATAAATTACATGAGCTATTCGATATTTTATCGTAAAATAGGCTTTGTGTTAAATAGATGATTTTGCCCAAATGTAAGCTAATCTAAGTGTTCTGAGCACACACAAGGTAGGCTAAGCTAAGCTATGATGTTCAGTAGGTTAAGCGTATTAAATGCATTTTCGACTTAGAATATTTTCAACGTCATGTAACTCTATGATGGGTTTATTGGGACATCGAGGAACATCTGTAGCCCAATGCCCTTCACTTCTCTCCCTCTCTTTCTACAGAACTACTTCCATTGCTCCCATTTTTTCATACACAAAATGGCCACCAGAGCTCTGCAGTTTATGTTTCTGCAGTTTGAATAAACTTCTAACAACTCCTAAGTTCAAATCCTCAGAGAATGAGTCAGGTCGGCCCAGTTTTGTTCATGTGAATTTAAGTGGTCCCAGGAGGGTATGGTCAGTATAAGAGACATGTTTACACCACAGATAGATTGGCACCTGAAAATGTATCTCCTATCAGTGTGACTGCATTCAGGAAATTCTCAGTCAACAACTGTTTTCACAAAATGCATTCTATTTCTCAGTACTCATTTACTCAAGAAACACTTACTGAATGCACACTAAGTGCCCTGCAGACAGCCCTGCCCAAAGGAACATGCAATCTACAAGGAGAGACAAGCAAGGGACTCTAAGGCTGTGTGAAAGTCAATATAACAGGAAAAAGCATGGGATGTCATAGGGTGAATGTATAACTCAGCCCAAGGGAGGGTGGGGCAGGATGAGGTATGGTGGGGATAGGATAAGATTTCCCAGAGGAGAGAAGACTGACCTAAGATTCAAAAGATGAGTAAGAATTAACCAGGGCTATGAAAGGACAGGATGGTTGACTTTAGATGAAGGAAAGCAGGTATATAGGAACCAAATTGTCAGGAAGCAAGGACCTGGGAGAAATGTAGAGACTTGTGCTGAAGAAATAAGCAGGGGTCAGATTATGAAGAAACTTGTCTACCAGACTAAGGGACTTGGAAATACTTGAAAAATTCTAAACCTCAACTCAATGGAACCAAAGATAGTCTGCCAAGAAAGCAAGTTTAGTATATGTCGATTTTATATCACTCTTGTAATAAGATTCACAATTTGTATCAGCATATTAAAGGCTCTGAGAAATCCTGTAACAAACACATAAAAATACCTGGTTAACTATGTTTAACCCAGGGTTTCCCAAATGTGTTAAACTATGTTCTCATTCCTAGCCCACACCCTGTGGAATGCTCACTCATTAATCCAGTCTGAGAAATTTTGCTTTGAGGCAATGGGGAGCCTATTGGAGGTTCTAAAAAGCATGGTGAAATGATTTAGTTTATACTTTAGAAATGGCCTACTGCCTGCTACAGAGAATGGAATAGAGGAGCATATGCCAAAATGCTAGGAGACTTGTTAGGGGCTGTTGTAATTATCCAGGGGAGAAATGATAGGGGTCTGAACTAAGGCAGTGACATTAGGGATGCTGTGGCTGGGAACAGTCATGGTTGCCTAAGATCTTAATACAAATGGCTGATCCATGGCAGGCTCTACTTAGGAAGACAAAAAATGAGCATGAGACTGAACTTTATTATAAGAGCCAAGAATGGAAGCACTAGCAGGGGGCAGGGCAATTACCAAACAGTGACTATAACTCTCCAGCTTATAAAGGATCTGGCATTTCAGAAAGGAAAATGCCGCTTTTGCTATAGAACTGTACAGTTTGGAAGTCCTGGAAGGCCTGCCTGAGCCAGGAGTGCTGGCCTGGTTTGTAGATGAATCCAGTTCAACAGCGATGTTGGTTCTCTTCTTAAAGTGGAAGGCTGTAGTGAGCAAAAAGGGAATCTGAATGTCAAGTGACAGAATTGACCCCTTCTTTTTCATAGACAATTTAATTAAGCATCTACTATGTGCTAGGATGGTACTTTAAAATTTTCCTGGTACTTTAAAATTTTCCTGGTGCTTTAAATTTTTCAGGTCTGATATATTGGTCATCTCTTGCTGGTTAACAAACCATCCCAAAACTTAGCACTTTGAAACTACAAAGATTTATTATTTCTCATGATTCTGTGGGTTGACTGAGCTCATTAGATGATTCTTTGCATGGAGTCAACAAAAATTACTAACAGAGCTGTGATTTTCTGAAGGCTTCACAGGGACTGGATAATCCTAAACAATCTCTCCATATTGTGAGCTGGGACATCATCAGGGCTCTTTTCTGGGAAGCCTCAATTCTCTTCTCTGTGGCCTCTCTGATAGTGGCAGGAGGCAGACAAATGCATAGGCAGATAGGGGCGCATCCCTGGTGAAACCCCATCTCCAAGCCAAAGACAGTTTAAGCCTAACTACAAGTTAAATCCACAGACCAGACTGAGAATCTGTCTTCCTGTTGGGCGTGCTTTCCTCTGATTGATCCTCACCCTTCACCTATTTTACATATACCTACCCTTCCCTAATTGGTTTATTTACACTGTCATGCCCACATTTGAGTGGTGCCTTTGTTTTAACCATTTTTGCATATTCACAAACCAATCAACATGCACTCCCCTATTCTGAGCCCATAAAAGCCTCAGACTCAGCTACACTGGAAGAGAAACCACCCAACTTCAGGTGGGGGGCTACCCCCACATCCCCTCTCTGCTGAGAGCTGTTCCATCACTCAATAAAATTCTTCTCTGCTCTCCTCGCCCTTCAATTGTCAGCATATCCTCATTCTTCTTGGATGCGGGACAAGAACTCAGGGACCACTGAACGTAGGTATGAGCTATAACACAGGTGAGCTGGAGCACGCCCAGCCCAGCTGTGGGCTGAGCCGGTTCACAATTCAGGTGCAACCCGGTGGGGCTGAGTGGGCAGGCCACCTTCTGCAACAGGTAGCATACTCAAGTGAGGCCTGGGCAGGGTCATTGCCGGCTGGAGGTCCCCAGTTGGCAACCGGATCAAGAAAAATCCTGCATCATCTCCATGCAGCTAGCTTGGGTGTCCTGATAGCATGGTGACTAGCTTCTAATAGAACAAACCTTAACTCACAGGTACTTATGAAGTTCTTATTTCAAGCTTGCCAATGACCCATTGGCCAAAACACATCACATCACACAGCCAAGTCTAGTGCCTATGTGAAATGGGACTACACAAAACTGTGAATACTGGGAGGTGGTTGATTGGAGCTAACAATGTAACAATCCAGCACATTTTAATTATAAAATGTATGTAGTACACATAATAAATATTTTGATTATTTATCTTCATTGTTGTAATATAAAATGAGGTCTTATTGGAAATGAGTTATCAAGAGAAACCAACATCAAATGTACACACATAGGAAAATAATTTGTGAATAATTTTAAAAAGCAAAGATTTGGGGGCCAGTGGGCCAAGGTTTATTTGAAGGCTTATGATAACTTTTGTCAGATATGTGATTTAGTAAAATACTGTCACCTGTTTCCTCTAGGTACTAAAACCTGCCTTGCAGAACTATTATGAAGATTTTTAAAAGTAAACATATATACATTTACTTTTAAAAATGTATATGTATACAGATATATACATCTACGTCTACTTTTATAGACATAGATGTGTGTATAAATTTTATATAAAGTACTTAAAATAAAAATATAAAATATTTACATATATGTACATAAAAGTATATATACATATACATATGTAGACATACACATACATACACACATACATATGTACATACATATACACATATGTATAAGTGTACATACACATTTATGTACATATGCATATTTACATATATATGTGTATTCATGTATGTATATGTTTACATAAATGTATACATATATACACACATGCATGTATACACACATATATAATATGTATAAAATAAATTTAATTTCACTAATATAACAAAGCAAACGTGTTCATGTCTTTGTTCTTTTCTTCATGCCTATAAGTAAATATAACATTTTGAATCATTTTAATCAAAGTATACACAAAATTGTGTTTTACCATTACACTTACTATTTTCAATCACTAAATGTTTCTACCTGGGATTTGTCTTTAGCCTTCTTAATTGCTGTGAGATATTCCATTACATTGTTGCACTGTAATTTATGTAACCTTGCTCCTATTCATGTGCATTTCAGTTACTTTTTGTTTTCACCTTTGTAAATTACACTGATGCCTATATTTAACTTGTTCCTCTCTAAAAAACATTCTCCTGTAGTAATTCTTAGAACTGCTATGCGGTGGTAAAAGTATATGAAAATATTTACAACTCCCGGTAAGCATTGCTAAACAGGCCTCCAAAATAAGTGTGCCTGTTCCATCACAAATGTCACCAACACAGGGTTCTTATAATGTCTTTTGTTTTAATTTTTGTTTGGCAGAAATAAAATATAGGTTCTGCCTTCCATCTATGTCTCCAGTTGTCTGTACTATACCATGCAGCTACAATCTGTCCAGTGCTTGCTTTATGTGTTCAATGTGACAAATATTTTTTTTCAGAGATTTTGAGAGATGTGCAAAGTTGTTATCATCATTTCCATTTTTAATGTTAAGGAAGCCGATGCTCAGAGACTCTGAGTAGTGAAGGAGTCTGGGCAAGTCTGGAGTAGATTTAAGATAAAGATACTAATGTTTTAAACAGAGAAGCACACATTTTCCCCTTTACGGTTCGCACCCTGAGAAGTTAATAATTTTATTAATTTAGAAAAAAGTACTCAGAGAAGGTAATCATGCATAAGGCACTGGAGTAGTTGCTTGGGTAATTGAAAAAGAGTAAGATAGTCCTTTGGCGGGAGTGGGATAATATATGTGCACAACACATATTTGCTCACATTCATTGCAACAAGATGGTAATTCCTATTAACATCTCTGAGACTTATGTAGGAATCCAAAATGTTAACTGACCTTGTGCTATGTGCAAGCCACTGTTTTCCATGGTCGGAATGTTCAAGGTGGATAAGATGCCCTCCCTAGAAGAGGATGTAGGAAGGAAAGAGCAATACTATGTGCCTAGCATCATGTCAGGCCAGCAGTTTTCCTGAAGACCTCTGTCCATGAAAAACAGAAATCCAGGTAAATTCATATCAGAAGGATCCACAGACCCATTGGGCTTATATCTAGCTGGAGGTAATGGAGCCAGTTCTTGGAATAAGAGAGCCTTGAGCTGGTCTTTAAGCAAGAGGAAGCACCTGGCCTTGCAGAGATGAGGGATAAGAGCAGACATCAAGCTGGGGAGGTGCAGAAGCCCGGGTATTAGCTTTGCAAGGAGCTTCCAGAATTTCCACTCTGGACATGCCTCTCTTCCTAACGCAGATGCAGTCAGTTTTCCATAATGCCAGTCACCTACCCAGCACCATGCCAGCTCTCAGGGCACTGCTGAATTAAGTGCTGTTGTCTGGGCCTCCAAGGAGCTTAATTGATGCAGAAGAACTAATTGGGGAAGAAGATAAAGCAGGATACAATTAAGTGCTAATTGGATGGGCCTGACTCTCAGTCAGCTTTCCCAAACTCGCCAGATGATAAAAATCCCCTGAGGCGCTTAGCTAACGATTCCTAGGCCCACCTCCTCCATCCCCAACCCCCACACCCGGAGATTTCCATTCTCATTCCATAGGTCTGGGGAGGTGGTTGGCTTCCCAACCAGGAGCCTCAGGGAGCCACATCTTCAGTTATGGCACTACGTGCACCTCTGAAGGCAATGGTTCTCAAATGGCTACAGGACCAGCCATAAAATCATAGTCATCAGGGACCCTTGGTGAACAATACACAGATGTTTGTTCCCCACCCCAGAACGTCTGCCAAACAGTCCCTGGTAATGTACATGCACCCTGAAGTTTGAGAACTACTGCTCTGAACATCTGGTGTGCTCCTGGGAAAGCAAGCACACCACGGCAGAGTAGAATAGACACAGCTGTGGGGGCTCCGGCTCCTTACTTCTGGGGCAATACCCGCCTCTCTGAACCTGTTATCTCATGGATAAAATGGAGGAAATGATTCCAACCTTACAGAGTTGCTGGAATGTAGACTAAAATGATGAAAGTTTAAGTTCTAATATTGTGCAAATACTCAGGTACCAGAGGGCATGAGTAGATAGGGGAGAGCTTCCTGAAAGGGGAGGCTTGAGATGGTCTTGAAGGTAATATTTTAGCAAGAAAAAGGGGGTACATGGGGCATTCCCCAGGCAGGGAGTGCAGGGAGCCACAGCTGAAGCAAAGATCTGGGATTAGAAATGAGCAGAGGATGTTCCAGGCATAGGGAAGGGAAGAAGAATGTTTGAAGTAGTAAGAAATGCAACAGGATCATAAAGATGAGACCAGGCAAACTGATGTTGGTGGTAGTGGTGGTGGTGATGATGATGATGATGACAGTAATTCCCAAAGACCCAACACATGATGATGATGATGATGATTATAATGGTGGTTCCCAAAGACCCAACATGTTATGAACAGAAAATAAGGATACTGGGAAACAGCCGTGTTGCAGAGCATCTTGCTAAGGCCCATGGAGACATGCTGTGGATGCTGCAGGTGGAAGTTCTTGCTACGTGCCCATAGTACCTCCAAGGACAGGCAGCCAAGCCCAGAGGAGACAGCTATTTGACTGATGGTACACAAGGCCATCCTTTCCTTCTTGGTTTCAGTTCAGGTTGGCTACACGTGTTCGTCCTTCTTGAACTGTGCTTTCTTCTTAGGTTCAAATGACAGCCCAAGGAAGCATTCACTGGGAAATCTGCAAGCCCATGTTCCTAAGAGTGCTCACCTATCAGCCTCCTTGGGGCTGTACCCACCTGAGCAGAAGCTTTCTTGCCCACTTGATTTCATACAAGATGTGAGCCTGTCACTTACATGGCGCCTTTCTGCTTACCAACTAAAGCCTCCCTTCTATCATCTTCTTCATCAGTCTGGGGACAAGAATGTGGATGGTGGCTATTTTGTCCTTTTCTTGACGGAGGTAGAGACAGAAGGTGCTTGGAGGAAATGACTCCAAGACACAGCAAGAAACTGAATCACAGAAATCTTGTTAGAATTCAAGTCTCTAGTTCCGAATGGCCCCAAAGCCAGCTTCAGTGTCTGCCCAGCCTGTGATTTTTAAAAATTCTCTAGACTCTGAGCTCCATGAGGGCAGAGATTTCCAACAATTTTGACAACTGCTGTGGCCCCAGCATGTAAAGTGATTTCAAGCACATAATAGGCACTCAATAAATTTTATTTATTCTCTGTTACTTTCCAGCAAAGTGACCTTATACTGAGTCCCACCAGCAGTATTCCCTATATTCTTTGTCAGAAGTATTTTTCTATCAGTTCCAAGGGCTAGAAGTAATGTCTCCACCCTCACTTTGTACCTGTGTGGCTTAGAGGCATTCCGCACATGAATATGGCCAGGAAGTCCCCCATCATCTGCCACCTCACCTCTGTGTGAAGCCAGTCCACACTGCCAGAAATAACATTCAAGTTCCTCTGTGATGGCATTGGACTGAGAAACCCTGGAAGGGGCCCATCCTGCCCTATGCATCCCATCTGCCTTCCTGGGCTTTGAAAGAGCTCCATTCAGATGGGAAATTGGGAGACTGGGAACTCTATTTCATGTTATTAATATCGAAGCTACGCTCAATAACCCCGACCCTGGCTTCTGGTTTGTGCATGTTTGCTTTTTAATGTATTTTTGCACAACTGGCTTTAAAACAAATGGGTTTGGGTTTGACAATGAACCTAATTTCAGCACAAGAACTCAGGAATATCTGCAGGCTCTTTTAGGAGAGAGAGAAAGACGGAGCTGTATCTATGGGCAATCCCAGCCTGCCCTTTGTTACTTCCTGATTTTAGAAAGGAAGAGAAGGTCCTAGCAGGTACTGCCTCTTTGATGCCCAGAGGAGAGACAGAGTGAAGCCAGGTTCCTGCTCTTGGGCACCACTACCCTGACCATTGAGCAAACACCATTCTTGCAGTCAGCATGGGATGAGCGGAGATGGGCTTGGTATGAGAAGAGGAGCTCAGAGGTCCCTTCCCTAGTGCAGGAGCCTCGCTGAACCAGGGATCTCTAGGCTCTGCCCCAACCAACACAGGCTGGCTCATGTAGAGGCTTCATCCGTCTCCCCAGACCTAGCAGGACTGACACTTAGAACTCATTACATGAATTCTGGGAAGAACTGAGAGCACTTAAGGAACTTCGTTTTAAACATGAATAACCTGGGATAGAGAGGTAAACGGATTCCTCCAAAGGCTCACAGCCAGGGGCCCAGCTCACAGCCTAGAGCCAACAGCACAGCGCCAGTGTCTTTTTCCACAGAATGCAGTTATTAAAGCCCCTGTTAAGGTGTTATCAGGGAAAATGGAACACAGTGATGTTGGAAATTAAGCATGTATTTCATATTTTGAAAAGGGCAAGTGAACTTTGCCAGCTTGCGGCACCCTAGAGAGCACTGAGGGGAAATCCACGTGTCCTCCCAGCAAGGAGAATGCAGTGGTTCCCAAGGACAGAAGCTTGGCCCTCCCTAAAGGGAAAGGCCATTTCCCATTAATACCAGATTGGAGCTTTGACGACGTGCTCATCAGGACTTGATAAGCTTATAGCCTTGAGAGACTTCCTGAAAGGTGGGGTTTAATTAAAAGAGGCAATGCATAGAATTCAAGAGGCTGTGTTGTACACTGGGTTTGAAGGGTCCCCCTGTGTGTTCTCAGGAGAAGCTGGTTTCCTGGTGGTGGAAGCTGACACAAAGGGAGAGGGAAAGGAGGGAGGGAGGAGGAAAGGGACAAAAAGGGACAGGGGAAGGGAGGGAAGAGGAGAGGAGAAGAGGAGAAAGGAGAAGTGAGGAGGGAGGGACAGGAAAGGGGAAGAGAAAAGCATTCAGGCCAATATTCTTTCCGAGCCAAAGCCGCATTGAGAATTTACTTCCCGCCAAAGGTCAAGAGCCAGTAAACAAAATTTTCTTTTCTAGAATCATCAATTCACTTAACATGCACCTACTGAGCGCTCACTGCACACTTGACCTGGTGCTGGGCTTGAAGGATACAGGAGGGTTAAGATGACCATGCGCAGATCTATCTTTCTCAGACTTCCTTGCCGCTGGAGGTCCAGATGTGACTTTCTTTTTTCTGCTCATCACATGCATGGAGTTGGAATTAAGCCAGGGGAGAGGCAGGCTGCAGGGCAGCATCAACATTGCTGGTGTGGACCAGGACCAAGGTGGCTGCAGAGGCTCCATCAGTAGGGATGACTTCCTGACTCCACGGGCAGCTTCCCACATCCACAGTTTTCTGACTCTGGCAGAGGCAGCAGAATTACTGGGGCATCAGTTCTGGAGTAGGCAACAGACATAGTCAGCGTCCTATCAGTTGCATCGTACCCCGAGGTGCTGGAAAATGTTTAATCATCATGTTTTTGAAGGGGAAACAAATCCCTGATGGCACATACCGATTTCCATGGTGTAAATATTCCCCAAATGGCTGATGTACACAGGCAACATATTTATACATATAAATACGATAGATGAAAATAACCTCAAGACCATACAGAATGACAAAGGGTAGTAAAATAATTAAAAGAGATTTGAGCATTTGTTACCTTCGTCCTCCATATAATTTATTTAATTACAAGCTTGTAAAATGTAATTTTTAATAATGACTATGTTTAACAACCAGCTAGCAAAAAGTGTTGAAAAGCTGACAATCAGCCCTTGGGAGCCCGTGTGAGCTGACTCCACCACATCACTGATTCCAGCCCACTCCGGAAGTCACTGGCAGGCATTTCCTTCTGTTCCAAGGCCTTCTGTGACTCTCTGCCTAATGGTGTTCTCTGGCTGCAGCGGCACAATGGGCGCACACCAGGAGCACTCCAAAGTGCCAGAGAATTAATGCCCAGAAGAGACTCTCCACCAATGCAGGCATGGAAGGTGGTGAATAAATATGCAGCCCCACACTCTAAACATGCAATGGTACATTTTCAAAATGTGCTCCTCAGTTTCTCAGACAGCCCTGTGGGGATTGTGGCCCAGGTGCCCACAGAAATCACCTACTCATTAATGTACCTTTTTTCGGTTTTCTTCCCTTTTCTGTCTCACTTCCCCACTCCCTCCCTGTGCCTCCTGCTACCATTCCCCCAGTAAACTACTTGCACACCAATGCTTGTCTCAGAGTCTGGTTTGGGAAACTAAGGCAGGGTAGAATTCATCCTACAATTGAAGCAAAGCACCCAATACAGGCTAGGCACTGAAAACAAGAGTATACTCAAATATATAATTTATTTATTTATTCATTCATTCATTTATTTTGTCACCCAGGATGGAGGGCAATGGCGTGATCTTGGCTCACTGCAACCTCCACCTCCTGGGTTCAAGCAATTCTCCTGCCTCAGCCTCCCAAGTAGCTGGGATTACAGGTGCCCACCACTACACTTGGCTAATTATTTTGTATCTTTAGTAGAGACAGGGTTTCACCACGTTGGCCAGGCTAGTCTTGAACTCCTGACCTCAGGTGATCCAGCTACCTCGGCCTCCCAAAGTGTTGGGATTACAGGTGTGAGCCACTGCGCCATCCTATTTTTCTATGAACAAATATTTATGGGGCATGGCAGTTACAGAGTGCCTTGTTCTGTGAGTTCGTTATGTCTGGTACTCACACTATGTGCTGCATCTCACTTCATCATCATGACAAGGTGTGCAGATAAGGAAGAATGTTCCTCTGGGCTACTTACTGATAAGAATCACACAGTGTAAGCCTTTCGAGGGACCTTAGAGATCTCTTGATCCAGGGCCCTTACTTTTCAATTAAGGAAACTGACTCATGAGGAGAGGAAGAGTTTCTCCACTGGTCACTTTGAAAATCAGCAGCAGCCATGGAATTAGAAATGGGTCTCTTGATTACCAGTGGAGGTCCCTGTCCACCGCAGCCAGTGTGGCCTCCGAGCCCAGAGACATTCTCCTTGGAAGGATAGGAAGAGTCCATGTGCTCTCCAGATACTCCTAATCCCCCTTCCCCAGTGCTGTGAAATTGTCTCAGCTCAGGGGTTTGCTAAGTGACAATTCCCTGAGCCCTGTTAGAAATTCAAAATCCAGAATCACAATTGATAGTAAGACTGGGTGCAGTGGGAGCCCTGGGACCAGCAGAATTCAACTCTGAATCAACAGCTCACAGAGAAGCTGCATGTGGTCTCCAAAGGAGTGAGACCCATGAAATTATGTCAAAGAGGGGCTTCCACCCTCTGAGCCTTAGACTCACTGACTGTATTAGTCAGGGCTTTCTAGAGGGACAGAATAGGATATATGTATGTATCAACAGGAGATTAGTAAGCAGAATTGACTGACACAATCACAAGGTAAAGTCCCACGATAGGCAGTCTGTAAGCTGAGCGGCAAGGAAGCCAGTGGTGGATCCCCAAACCTCAAAAGTAGAGAAACCGAGTCCCCAAACCTCAAAAGTAGAGAAGCCAACAGTGCAGCCTTCAATCTGTGACCAGAGGCCCAAGAGACCCTGGCAAACCACTGGTGTAAGTCCAAAAGCTGAAGAACTTGGAGTCTGATGTTTGACGGCAGGACGCATTCACCATGGGAGAAAGATGAAAGCCAGAAGACTCAGCAAGTCTGCTGTTTCCAACTTCTTCCACCTGCTTTATTCTAGCCATGCTGGCAGCTGATTAGATGGTGCCCACCCAAATTGAGGGTGGGTCTGCCTCTCCCAGTCCACTGACTCAAATATTAATCTCTTTTGGCAACACCCTCACAGACTCACCCAGGAATAATATTTTGCATTCTTCAACTCAATCAAGTTGACACTCAATATTAATCATCATATTGACTCCCTCGGGGAATCCGCCTTAGGGCACCATGCTTACACCTCAGTCGAGGCACCTGGGACAGCCTTCCTAACCATGACCAAAGTCTATGACAAGACAGGGAAGGGGCCCTGAGGTTATTTCACCGCCTGGGTAGAAATTTGCCAGTTATCACTTCACCCAGTATCCTCACGATACCCCCATGAAAGTGGGGGTTATTATTCTGATTTTCACATGAGTAAATAAAGGCTTAGTGGGGTTAAATGGTGTGCCCAATTTCACATTTATGCTCGCAGTGATAGGCTTTGAACCCACTTCTGATTTTGGAATCCGAATTTGAAGGCTTCTTACAGCACCATGGAGGCTCCACTGCAGAACAACAGAATGCCACTGTCAGGCCAGGAGAAGTCAAGTTCATGGTGGCCTCAAGAACTGCAACTGATCCAGAAGGACTGGGCATAAGGTGCAATGCAAGGCTCTGGAGCAAGGAAGATCAGGGTATGAAGATCCTTGAAGGCCAAACTAACAGGTTTTGTGTTGATGCCGGGAGCAACTGGGAGTCATACACTTACATGGAGCGAGGCCCCTCCCGGGGTTGAGGCGAGCCCAGAGCCTAGGGCTTTCCCTGATGAGAAGACAGTGTTCAGGACAGGGAGGGCAGGGAGGATTATTCTGGTGGGTCTTACATGTCAAAGCCAAAGCCAGAGGTTAGAACCAGAGATTCAAATCAAGATTGAGGGCTGAAGGATAGAAGTGAGGCCACAGATGAGAGACAAAACTGGAGAACTGAACAGGATGGGCAGAGCCATTGCAGAAGTGGACCACAAAGGGGACTTGAGATGAAAGCTCAGGACATCAGCCATCAATGAGGCGAAGGCGTCATCCGCCCTTCCTACTAGCTGTTGGCTATGGGTTATGAAGCCAGGCTAACTGGTCAAAAGTTCCAGAATAGACTGAATGTTCATAAGCCAAGAGTAGTTTCTCTACTGTTTACAGGTCTTTCTGGGGTATTTGAGCCATCAAGGGGCTAGGGATACGGAAATAGTATGGTAAGCAGAGATGGAGATGCAGTCTAAGCTACCCAAGCAGAACTCTGAATGGAAACCCAGTGTAGCCTCTCAGTCCCAGCAGGCCTCAGGTATTTGTGAATATGTAGGTGGAGGACACCCTCCTAGGACCCCTCTATGACATGATGCTCAAGGCCGTAGGACCCAAGCCAAGTGGGCATTGGTGTCATCTAGAACTGTGACCATCGATGGGCACACCTCACCCTGGGTAAAATTTCTTTATTTCACCTGGCAAATTTGGCCCTTCCTGACCTGGCACCTGTCCCTCTGAGTCCTATCACCAAGAAAGCTGGAGAAGTCTGTGCCTTCTGAGTTGATTCCTAGGAAATAGACTGTTCATGTCTCTGGACTGGGCTTCAAAGGATATGCAGAACTTGAGCCAGAAGTGACAGTGGTGGGAATGGAGGCGTGCAAGGCTGGTGGTCCCCAGCAGGAACAAGGCAAGGTGATGTGGAAGGACCTGATGGTTTCTGGCCCAAGTCAATAGATAGACCAGCCTGAAAAATAGCAGAGAGTTGGGCAGGTCAAAATGGAAAGTAGGCAGTTTAGAAATGTGTCACGTGTAGGGAGATTGCCAAAGGCCTTGGTGATCACCACCAAAAAATTATGCTGTGTGCTTAATGAGGAATCAGTGTGGAGTTTGGAGGCAGGAGAGTCATATCTGCAGATTTGCAATGGAAGGGCATTCCTGCGGCTGTTTGCTGACAGGTCATGGGAGTTGGGTAGAAATGCATTGGGGCTGCCCCCAAAGAATCCAGAGAGGAGGCTACTGTGATAATCTAGCTAAGAAACAAAGCATCCACGGCAGCAGGAACACCCTGGCCCTGGAAGAAAATGCAGGCGATGCCATTCCTCACTGTAGCCTGTGCATTCTGAGCCCTTGTGTTAAACCCTGGCACTTATTCCACAGAAATCAAGTAGAGCGACATGGTAAAAAAATCCTCTGCCAGATAAAGATTTCAGATGAAAAAGAAATTTAAGCCTCTTTTCTTTTACCGATGTTGCCTGTTGGAAAACGCCTGTCCAGCCAAAATTCAATTTCTGTCCTTTTAATTCAAGTGCAAATGGATTGAAGGCTCAGATAACAACATAAAATTGGTTAATCAACTTTCATCCCATATTTATATTACAATGGGGAGATTTTACAGTTTTCTGCAGCTCAGCCCGGTGTTCTGTGAAAGCCAGCCAGCATTTTATGTCCCTTAAAATTGCAAGCCAGAGGCCCCTCTGCTGTCAGTGACCCACCACCCCTCCCGCTAACCAGCTCTCTTGCCTGTCTGACCAGGGCCAGTCAGTGCAGTTCTCATTCTGAATGCATGAGGCCCTGCAGGAATAGATTTTATGCTTTACTCGAGAAATGAAAATCGCTTTTTGCTCTCATCGCCACATCACCATGGAGGGATGCCAGTGAAGTCATAGTATGAGCGAAATTACTGAAAATATTTCAGACTTAATTTTCTGTGTCAGGCAGACTCACAGTGTAGTCATTGTAGGCCTGGTTAAATACCTCTCTTGGCTTCCTGTTGTTCACAGACTAAGACCTAAAGCTTATTGCCTGGCACTTAAGGCCCTCTGGAATCTGGTGTCCTCATCCATTTTCTCAAGAAGTAATTTTTCAGAATGTAGGAGGTGCCTGTCCTAGTGCCAGCTGTTGGGTATACAGCTGTGAACAAGACCAACACCATCCCTCCTGACACGGAGTTTGCATTCTAATCAGGAAGACAGACAAATCACACATGGATATCAAATGAAAGAAATAATTACAGACTATAATGGGCTATGAAACAAGAAAATAAAGGACACAGAGAATAACAGGGAGGAGAGTGGAATGGGGAAAAGGAAGAGGTGTATTTTAGGAAACAGTGCTTTTGACAGGCAGTAGGAAGAGCACGTGCAAAGGCTCAGAGGAGGGAATGAGACAGAGGGTGACCGACAGGAAGTGAGGTCTGAGAGGTCAGCAGACTCCAGCTCAGAAAGCTTCTCTGTGGATCACACAGGTCTGGACTTTAGCTCAGGGGCCGAGGGGGATGACATAATACTGGAGTTTCAGGAAGATCCCTTTGGCTGCAACGTGGAAGACAGATGACAGAAGGGCAAGGGTGGTAGCAGAGAGACTGGTGCTGGGGCTTCTGCTCTGGTTGAGGTGGAAGATGACCCTGAGTGGAATAGGTGGTCAGGTGTGGGAACGAGCTGATGAGCATTTTGCCTCTCCAGCACCATGCTCCTACTAACCATTTCTCCAGCCTCCCGAGCTTCACTCTCTCTTCCAAATGCCTCTTGCCCTTTCCTGACTCAAGCCATTTCTCCCTTCTCCCCTTGGTGAACTCCTATTTATCTGTCAAAACCTGACACAAATATCCCCTTTCCATACCCTCATCCCTGGAAGGGTTCATTCTCCCTCTTCTGTGTGTTTCTGTCACCTTATATCATCATCAACCTTAATATATGTGATTGTTACATATCTTGAGACAGTTTAATTATTTAAAACATAGTTTTCATGTAGGTATAGCTCCTCTGCAAAACTGCAATACAAGGAAAAAGACAAATTTCTAAGTTCCTAGCACACTCACATTTAAAGTAGTGTGTCTAATTAATGGTGAGTGAATAAGCTGTAGCCAATGAAATGAAGCAAATAACATGGTTCAGAAAAAGACTGGAACTATTGCATTGAGAAATGACCATCTTTGTGTGACTTTTTCTCCCTGCACAGAGGGCCCTGGTGTTTGGAAAAATAAAATGTTCAAATGCTTAAAAAGAAAGAACAAGTCTTCTAATTCTAGTATCTATTCCTGTGGCTTAAAAGTCATTTATGGAAATTATGACCAACACTAACATGATAATTAAAGCCAAATTGAATACCTGTTCACTAGAGTTCAGGCTTGGTAGGGGCTTTGGTAGAAGAATCCAGTGCATATCCGAGCTGCCCTAATTATGTGCTCCTTGAAATCAACATTACTTTTCCTGGTTACATTTCACAGTTAATTTGTTTTTCCCACACAAATCGAATTCTGTACCAGAGGTGCAAAGTTCAATGTATTATTGCACTTTTTTTAGGTTCTAGTTTAAAAACAATCCCACAAGTACAATTAATTTTTAAAAAATGAAATTCTCCCCATGTGGGTTTAAGATTAATGACATTTATTTATTATTGTATGATCTGCCTTCAATAAGTAGCATGAATAAGAATTGGCTCCCAATCTTAATGTATTTATTTTCATAAGCCAAATAGCTATAAACAACATCAAATGTAATTCTCCAGAATGGTAACAGGTTATTAACTTTTCAAGCCATTCCCTAATGGGTTTTAAATCTCTAAAAAACAGTGAATGCTAAAGCAAAGGAGACATGGTGGAATTCCCATCTGCCTTGGAAAACCAAGCCACACTGGGATTCCCAAGTACCCGGAGCAGGGCCTGGCATGCAGCTCCCCCAGGATTCCAGACTGAATTATTTCCTCCCCAATCTCTCCCTGTTTCAACTACATTTTCCCACTCCTTTTCCATGGTAGACACAAATGAGGGTTCCATTAAGTCTTGGGCCAGTGAAAGCTTGAACTAGGAGTCAGGTGAGGCAGCCAGTGAGGGGGTCTGTGCCTTCGTCCCAGGAGCAAGCCCTGTGCACAGCTGGAGCCTTAAGATCTTCTGAGCAATGGAAAGGGGACCTATAATAATCCAACATCCTTCCAGATGACGTCATTCTGAATTCAGAATTGGCCTTCAGGCTGCTGCCCATGAATGTGAGAGGGGGCAAATGAAGAGTGAGAAAGAAGTAAGGTGGCTGCTGGCAGGAAGGGACAGGTGGCTCTGGAAGCGCCTATTTTCGGTTGGATCAGAGTGATCTTAGAGTAAAATGTCTGCTCCCTGCAAACCCACCTGTGTCTACGCATTCTGTGCCTGCCTCTCAGCCTGGCTACTACTCTTTCTTTCTGAAGTGTTATGGGGAGAAAATTAATCTCTGTGCAAAATAAGGGACATGGGTTTTGTCTCTTGCTGGTCCAGGGGAGAGGGAAGAACAAAGCCTCTCTTCAGTTTTTGTCTTATTACACTTCCTGCAAATGCTCTCAGCTCCAGCTTCTTAGAGTGAAAGTCACGGTTGTCAACCTCATCGTGACTGATCCTTTTGCTCCCTCTTTTCCTGGATCTGAATGCTTTTCTCTCCTCCTGGACCTGCTTGTTCTTCAACCCCAGGCACAGTGTCTTTCTCCAGAAAGGGCCTGAAACAGAGTAGCTCCTGAGTCAGGAGAAAGGCTTAGAGTCCAGAGGCAAAACCAGGGCATGGAGATGAGATCCTGAGAAACCAGAGAGAGATGACATCCTGAGGCTGAGAAACCAGAGCAGAGAGAAGAAATTGACAGGAGATTCCGGGATAGCCATTTAGGGGGTCACGTTCTGTCTGGGGTGAACTTTGACCTTTTCTTGGCTTGCCTTTGGAGTTCTTGGCGCCCTGAGACCAGTGTTTCCACGTCATCTAGGGGGCTGGATAAGCAGGCAGATTCCTGGGCCTCACCTTGGAGCCATTAAATGCATGGATGGAGGGTGGCATCTGGGAAGGTGCGGTTTTACCAGCTCCCCACATGATTCTGAGATACCCTATAGAGTAAGGCCCCTGTTCTAGAAAGAAAAGAGCACAGGATGGGGAGCTGATTGATCCTCTGGGTTAAAACACGTGTCAACGTCTTTCTAGTTCCTGGCCTTGGACCCCACAATGGGCTTCTGTTTTTCCTAATCTACAAATGCAGCCAATGTGTCTACTCTAAAGGGCTATTCTGTGCATGACTTAAGTGAGTCTGCAAATAAAAAATCTGTGAGCCCAAGGCCTGGCACAAAACAGACATTCAACTGATAGGAGCCACCTAGAAAAGAAGGGAGCTGGCCTTTGACCTATAAAGCTCTAAGGAGGAACTAGCAGGAGTTCAAGAGCCCATTTAACCAAAATTCCACAGAGATAAAAGGGAAAGAAGAGGAAAGAAGAGCCTCATATTTTGTAGCAATATCCAATCATGTATAAATTGTAACATTAGTCTGAAGGTGAAGGTCAGCGTGACCCCCAGCTATCTTGGTCATTATTTTGTTTTCCTCTTTCACATTTTAAAAATTGTTTAACATGTCCAAGGTTCAAATTCTCCCCAACAAAGCCATAAGCTGATGCACAAACCTGAATTCAGAGCAGGGACATGGGAGGATAACTTCCTGTTTATCTCCCTGTTGAGATACTGCAATGGACTTTGCAGTTAGCACCAGCTCCATGTTTTCAGCCAGAGTGGCAGGTGGGGCAGACAAACTAATTGGAACACTAGACCTCTTCCTTATTCTTCAGAACTGCAAACTGAGACCTTGTTCAACTCTGAAAGAGCACTCAAATTTAGGGACCAAGAAATATCACATGTACAATATAAGTTAAATCTTTTAAAGGAAAAATATTCTGAGATCCTTACATGTGTGGAAGAAGGAAAGATACAGTTTAACCTTAGTCTTTGTTGATTAAACACACGTGATAACAATTTAAGGGTAATGTATCTACCAAAAGAATTAAGATAGAATGTATAATTTATAAACCTGGAGGGTAAATATAAATACATAAATACATAGAATTTGAGAAACTCAATACAAAGCAGAAAAAAGAGAGAAAAATACACAAAAAACAGGGTAAATGTAACATACACAATCAAATGGTAGAAATAAGCCAATATATACTAGTGTTCATAAATAAACTCATTCTTTTAAAAAGACAGGCATTCTCAGATTAGACTGAGGGGTTGAGGGGTGGAATCCAGCTGTATGCTGTTTATGAGAGTCACACAGAAAATCTGAAAGTAAAGTTATAGAAAAAGGCATCTTAGCCAAATGAAGTCAATTCTCTTTACTCATGATAGTTATGTGTCATAAATTCACCATGAAAACTGAATTAGCAAATACTGAACCTTTGTTCCTAGGGGAAATACAGGGTTAGGTTACTACAAGCCTCTGGTCACAACATTTTCATCAACTGACCAATACATAACATTGTTTTGTTTTATGTGTGTGTCTGTTTAAAGATACCTCACTTAATATATAGTGTTGATTCCTTAACATTGAACTATAGCTCATGCCTGAACAAGACTTACGTAACATTCATATTTTCTCCACAAAGAACATCACAGCCTTTGAAACACTAGATAGCACTTCAGCACTGTGCTTGGGAAACCTTTTCTTTTTTTTCTTTTATTTTTCTTTGAGATGGAGTCTTGCTCTGTCACCCAGGCTGGAGTGCAGTGGTGCAATCTTGGCTCACTGCAACCTCCGCCTCCTGGGTTCAAGCAATTCTCTGCCTCAGCCTCTCGAGTAGCTGGGATTACAGGTGTGTACCACCATGCTCGGCTAAATTTTTTGTATCTTTAGTAGAGACCAGGTTTCACTTGAACTCTTGATCTCGTGATCCACCCGCCTCAGCCTCCCAAAGTGCTGGGATTAGAGGCGTGAGCCACCACACCCGGCCAGGGAACATTTTAAACTGCACAATCACCAGGAAAAAATGGCACTGAAATGCGAAAACCATGGAATTAAAATGACCTTGAAAAGGACACTTGTTGACATGTGAGAGCTGAAACAAGCAGGCACAGCATACCCATGTTTGACTTCGGTTGGGAGCGTGCCCGTCAGATGACTCAATTTTGTCAATGCTGCACATGTCCTTAAATGACCATGGAAGTGCCAAGAGGATTTATTTTGGGCCTACAGATAAATGTTAGCAAGTAATTACATTCCCATGAATAATGAAGATCAACTGTATTAGTGAACAGAAAAATGGCGCAGCTATGTTAATATACCAATGAATAGCCAATAAATGAAGTTGGAACAACTGGCCATCCCAATAGAATAGACAATAGAATAAAATAAGATCTCAACTTCACAACACACACAAAATTAAATCAGATGGTTTTCAACTAAAAGTCCAAAAGGTGTGAATCTGTGTGTATGTATGTGTGTTTGTGTGTGTTGACAAGTGAATTACAAACTAGAATTATGAAGATCCAAGAAGATGGAAGATATCTTTGAAGAAGAATAAAGGAGAGAATTTGCTCCACTGAGCCTCAAGACTGATTATAAGCTTAACTAATTAAGGTAGTGTGGTACTGATGCAAGAATAGACAAACAGACCAATGTAACAAAACAGACACCAGAAAGGGGACCACACAAAAGGGGGACATTTGATTTATGACAAAGATGCCTCCACAAAGTAGCAGTGAAAAGAGAGGCTTTTCAATGGATGATTGTGGGAGAATTGGTTTTGACACAGAAAGAAATTAAACTGACCTCTGTATCCCCAGACTGGGAATAAATCCATTCCAAACATTCAGTCCTAGACTGGATAAATGCACTGTGGAGTATTTGTCCAAGTGCACAACATAGCATCATGGGAATGAATAAATGATCCTGCACCTCACCTGGACTAATGTCACAGACTGAATGTTGAAGAAAAAGAAGTCAGACATGAAAGCTTATGTGCTATATTACTTTATTTATACATGGTTTAAAAATACAAGCAGAACTAAACAATAAGGATGCTTCCATAATTAGATAGTAAATACAATCTTGAGTTGTTTACTTAAAGATGTTTAAATACATAGTAAAACTACAATGAAAAGCGACAATACGATTGGCATCATAGGATAGTGGTTAACTTGGGCAAGAGGAAGGGGTTATAATTGGCAGTGGACACATGAAGGGTTGCTCTGGCCCTGAGGTTTTATGTCTTGACATAGACTGTAGTTATGTTTGTTTTATAATAATGGAGCTGTTCATTTTAATATTGTGAACTTTTCATAGTTTTAAAAAAGGACCACTTCAGTTCACTTGCATTATGGATTTAAATGTAGAAACAAAACCTTGACTTTTTTGGAAGAAACTATTGGAGACTCTATGTATGGTCTCAGGACAGAGAGGATTCCTCAAACAAGATGTACAATGCACAACTACATCAAAGGAAAGTTTACAAATATCTATAAGAAAGAGGTTGCTGAAAACAGCATTAAAAGATAACCAGAGGCTGGGGGTGGTAGCTCACACCTATAATCCCAGCACTTGGGGAGGCCAAGTGTGAGGGTCGCTTGAGCCCAGGAATTTGAGACCAGCCTGGGCAACATGGTGAAACCCTGTATCTACAAAAAAATACAAAAAACTAAGCTGGACATGATGGTGTATACCTGTGGTCCCAGCTACTTGAGAGGCTGAGGTGAGAGGATCACCTGAGCCCAGGGAGGTCAAGGCTGCAGTGAGCAGTGTTTGTACCACTGCCCTTCAGCCTGGGTGACAGAGCAAGACCCTGTCTCAAAAAAAAAAGAAAGAAAGAAAAATAGAGAAAGAGAGAGAGAAAAGAAAAGATAGCCAGAGGTTGGAAGAAAACATTTCAATGCATATAAGCAAAAAAGTGTTGGTATCCAGAATACATAAAGAACTACATATGAACATATGAAACCATAATCATCTTCTCTATTAATCAGATAAATGTAAGTTAAAAAAAAACTTACTGGGATACTGTTTTGAATCCACAAAACTGTCAAAAATTGCCATGTGCAATAATGCCAATGTTAGAAAATGGGATCTGTTCTATTGCTGGTAGGAGTAAAAATGTGTATAAACACTTTGGAAAGCAATTTGGAAATATGCAGTGAAACTGAAAATACACATTTCGGAAGACCTAGGTAATCTACCTCTAGGAACTCATACTGGAGACATTCTTACACGTATGAATAAGGAGATATAAGGAAGAGTATTTTCTAGTCTTGAACTCCTGGAACCAAGGGATCCTCCTGCCTCAGCCTCCCAAAGTGCTGGGATTATAGACATACACCAGCACCCCCAGCCTAACAGTGTCTGTAGGAATCCAAATGTCCATCCCAGAGACAATGGATAAATAAACTGTGTTATTATCAAATATCGGAATATACTCTATAGCAGTTGAAATAAAGGAACTAGGTTTTACGTGATCCACATGGCTAAATCTCAAGAACTTAATATTGAGAGGTGGATAAAAGTAAGTTGCAGAAGAGCACGTGTATGATACAACGTATATATACTTAAAGCATGTAGCACATACCTAGGTAATGAAAGAAAAACAGTTACAGGGAGAATACAGACCAGCTTCAAAACAGTGTTTTCCTCTAGGCAAGGAGAGAGGAAGGGAGGGAAGTGTGATCCAGAAGAATTGAAAAGGTGACTTCAACAGTGAGGTGTTTTATTTCCTTTAAAGAAAATATGAATCAAATGTGGTAAAATAAGCTCTTTGTTGAAATCTGTCTGTATGTGTCTGTTTCGTCATTTTCTGTCCATTTCTATATACTGTAAATATTTCAGAATTCCAATAAAAATGCAATAAAATTTAAAAGAGAGAATATGCCATTCCCTGCAGTGATGACGCTGCCTAACGTGATGACTCACACAGTTTGGAGTTTCAGTATTTCATTTTGTAAAGCCCCTTGGCTCCACTGGAAACAAGTCTGGGCATAGAACAGAGGCTGGTCATTTGGTGACTGTGCTCTGTCCTCCAGGGCCAAAAGTAACCATCCTCCAGAGTGATATGTGTGTCACTGTGCAGTAATTGCTGTTTATGTGCCTGTCTCCCCCATAAGCCTGGGAGCCCCAGGGAAGCAAAAGGGTCTTCTTCATTTCACTGGCACATAGGAGGTGACAATAAACACAGTCTGAATGGGAGAACCCCATGGGCACCAGCTCAGGATGCTGAACACATTGGTAAGCTGGGGATCTGCTCTTAGGATATTCTGCACCTGGTCCTGCAGGGTGCCCTGGGATGGGTCTCTTGTAAGCGGGTTTCTCCATGAGTCCAGCGGGCTATGTCCTGGAAGGAGGAAGCCCAGAATAGACTCAGTGATCTTGGCCTCTTCTTTCTGACTGTACATCACGCCAAATGGCACCAACACTAACAATGATGCTGCACACATTTATGAATATTTCTGTACAGAGACCCAAAGGGACTATACCAACATGAAAACAGTCGTTGCATCAAATTGGGGAAATTATGTTTTTCTCCCTATTTTTCCAGTTTTCTGCAATATGGTTTTATTGTCCTAATAAAACCTTATAAAGAATATAAAAATCCTATTTCATCTATGAAGTGATGAAATAGGTGGCAAGTGTTTCAATGTATCAATAGACTTCATTCCCCATGCTTCAAATTTTCCCTTTGAAATGACCAGTAAATACATAACTAGAATATATATAATTAGAATATACATACAAATACATGTATATTTCAATAGCATAAATAATACCTAAATAATACAGACAACAGTACCATGGAGAAGCAAAACATTATGTGCTATTTCTGCAAAAATCCTGCAGACAGGGTTAAAAAATAGAATGCGGGTTTTCATGCTCAGGGTCCAGGGTGGAGGCCAGGAACTCTGCATGTACACCAAGCTCTCCAGATGATTCTGATTCAAGTGGTCTTCAGATTGCAGTTGGGAAAACAGTGAGATAAAGAAAGAAAAATTTGGGGTGGGGTTCAGTGCCTACTTGAGGAAGTGGCAGTGACGTGATGTAAGTGAAAATCTGAAAATCAGACAGACAAAGAGTAGAGATGAATGGATGGGCAGCAAAGGGGGTGGCTGAGATCAGCTTACCCTCAGCCTTCCCTGACACAGAGGAGGCTACAAGTTAAGTGAAGACATTTGGGGACCAGGGAGGGACTCTGTCTAGAGTGTGAGGGATAGAGGTGAAGAATACTGCCCCTAGGAAAGCAACCAACTCCAATGGCCACCACTAGATGTTACTGATCCCACCACCTGCACAGGAGCCAGGTCCCCAAGCAAGTTAAAATCAACCTCAAGTAATGCAGCAGTTCCCATTTTTCTAGGACCCAAGTATTTGAACAAGAACCCATTCAAACTCTACCAGAACTCATTATTCTCCCAGTAATGGACAAATAGATCTTCTCTCCAAGAGAAAGAGAAATAAAAGAGAAATCACTGGACTTCTGAGAACATTCAGTAGTTTGTAAAAGAAGAATCATTCTGAGGCATCACAGCAATGTTACAGACAATATCAAAAGACAGAGTGAGAAAGAGAATTCAATAAATCATCTAATTTAAATATTAAATAAATTGGTTAGCAATTATGTGGCTCATATGAAAAAAGATCAAAATGTATTACTTTTAGGCCGGGTGCGGTGGCTCGTGCCTGTAATCCCAGCACTTTGGGAGGCTGAGGCAGGTGGATCACTTGAGGTCAGAAGTTCAAGACCAGCCTGGCCAACATGGCAAAACCCTGTCCCTACAAAAAATACAAAAATTAGCTGGGTTTGGTGGCACACACCTATATTCCCAGCTACTCTGGTAGCTGAGGCACAAGAATCGCTTGATCCAGGGAGGTGGAGGTTGCAGTGAGCCAAGATCATGTCACTACACTCCAGCCTGGGAAACACAGCGAGACTCCATCTAAAATAATAATAATGATACTTAATAATTACTTTTAAGTGAAAACACATTATTGAAATAAAATATAAAGGACAGAGGCAGAGGGTAGCAGATGGTATAATAGAACTTACGAGTCAAATTGATTCACTTGAAGAATTCTCCTTGGGGTTTTCTGCCCCCAAGTCTCACTTTTCCCCAATCAATCCTTTCTGAATTGAATGAATCCTTTTATGAATTGAATTAATGCAGCTCTAACTATGCCACTCTCCTGCTTGAAAGCATTAAATGACTTCCAATTGCCACTGAGTTCCTGGCACCTGAGGATGGCACTGAAGACCCTCCTACAACTGAGCAAAGGTTGCCCAAGCTCCACAGAATTCTTTGTTATTCCCGCTGGGCACAGTGGCTCATGCCTGTAATCCCAGAATTTTGGGAGGCCCAGGCAGGTGGATCACCAGAGGTTGGGAATTTGCCTGACCAACATGGAGAAACCCTCTATCTACTAAAAATACAAAGCTAGCCAGGAGTGGTGGTACATGCCTGTAATCCCCGCTACTCGGGAGGCTGAGGCAGGAGAATCGCTTGAACCCAGGAGGCAGATGTTGCAGTGAGCCGGGATCGTGCCATTGCACTCCCCCATCTCGAAAAAACAAACAAAAAACTCTTTGCTCTTTGCTATTCCCTTTAAGTAAGCCATATGTTCCCACTTCTGCAAATTGGTCCATGCTTTAGAGATCCCTCCCCATACAAAGTTCTTTCCTCTGGCTACCTTCTAATAATGTGAACATCATTGAATGCTTCCATATGCCAGCACTAAGTAACGGCACTTACTGTCATTAAGTATGTAAGTAAGTACGTAAATATGTAAGTACCACCAAATATGGCACTTACATACATCAAACAAAAACATAAACCACTGCTAATATGTAGAATACCTAACATGTTGGGACATTTGCCCAAATACTGGTGATGTAGCAGTGAATAGAGCAGATAAGCGCTTTTCTAAGTGAGGAAGATGAGCAGGGGACAGTTAATAAACAACAACTGTATATATAGTGGGACTGAATTGTGTTTCTCCCTCCACCCTCCGAAATGTATATGTCGAAGCCCTAACCCCCAAAGTGACTATATTTGGAAATGGGGCCTTGCCTTGAGTAGGTAATTAAGATTAAATGAGGTCATAAGGGTGGGACCCTAATCTGATAGGACTGGTGTCCGTATCAGAAGAGAAAGAGAGAGAGATTTCTTTTCATGTACATGCATAGAGGAAAAGCCATGCGAAGGACATAGCAAGAAGGTAGCTGTCTATAAGCAAGGAAGGGCGCCCCCACCAGAAACCAAACCCCGCCTGACCTTGATCTTGGCCTTTCCTGCCTCCAGAATTGGGAGAAAGGAATTTCTGTTTGTTTAAACCACCCAGTCTATGGTATTTTGCTATGGCTGCCTGACTGTCCACTAAATCTTGCAGATTTCTGGACAAGACAGGCTGTTGCAAAAGCAGACTTTGCAGTAGGGGCATGCATTGTGGATTTGAGGAACACCTAAAAATCCAGTATGGCTGGAACAGGTTAAAGCAGGGGGGTCGAAAGGCAATACAGTTGGAATGGGAGATGAGGGACAGGGGTGGGGGCAGATCATGAGGGCCTCATAGGCATAATAAGACTTTAGCTTTCACTCTGAGAGCATTGAGGAGTCACTGGAGGGCTCAGCGAGGAGAAGAATAACATGATTTGAGACATTATGAAAGGATCATTCTGGCTGTTGGTCAACAGTGGAAGCAAGACGGCATTTAGGAGGCTGTTTCACAACCTAGGTGAGTAAGATGGTAGTTTGGACCAGGGTAAGAACAGCGGAGGTGTGAGAAGTGGTCACATTCAGGAAGTATTTTGGATGTAGAGCCCATGAAATTGGCTGTGGATTTCACATGGGATAGGAAAGAAAGAAGAGTCAAGGATGACACGAAGTTTTTATCCTCAGCAGTGCACACGATGGAATTGTCAATAACTGAGACAAGAGGAGCTTCTGAAGGAGTCTGAGTGGGTGGAGATGGTGGAGAGTTTGGTTTTGGACATATTGAGAGTCAGATGCCGATGAGACATACCCAAGGGAACGTGTCCAGTGGGCCGCAGATGTCTGAGTCTGGGAGAGTCTGGAAGAGAAATGTAAGTTGGCATTATTCCAGCCATTTAAATCACCTGGTAAGTCAGGGCCTGTAGGTCAGGACATTATTAAATGAGTTCACCAAAAGTGTGCAAGTAGACAGAGAAGAGGTCCTAGAACTGAGTCTCAGCTGGTCCAGCACTAAGTAAAGCTTGGGGAAATGAAGAGGGAACAGCCAGAGGCTCAGAAGGCAAAACCTGGAGCTTCAAGGAAGACCAATGGAGTGTGGCATCTTGGAAGCCATGCAAAGGAGGAAAAAATGGTCATTTGCGTCAAGTGCTGCTGCTAAGTCAAGTGAGATTTGGACGAGTAACAACCTTTGGGTTCTGCATCGTGTAGGTCATTGGTGACCTTGACCTAGCAGTTGCCATGGGATGATAGATGCAACAGCCTGATTGGAGTGGGTGCAAGAGAGAACGGGGAGTGAGGATGGAGAGACAAGTGTAGACAACTAGTGTGAGGAATTTCTTCTAAAGGAAGGCAGTGAAACAGGTGGTAGCTGATGGGGAAGGTGGTTTCAAAAGAGAGGTTTTTTTCCATGGGAATTATTACAACATGTACATGCACTGATGAAAATATCCAAGTAGAGAGAGATGGACCTATCATGCAGGAGAAAGGACAATTACAGGAGAATATTTTACCCACTTTTATAGAGGAGGAGGCTAATGTTCAGAGAGGTGAAGTGAGTTCACTAAGGTCACACAGCCAGTGGTGTGTGGATCAGGATTCAGACCATGTCTGCCTGGATAAAGTCTGCATTCTTAATGATTCTTGCTACTTCGATTCAAACCTTCCCTCAAGTTCAAGTTTACCTCTACCTTCATGTAGCTTGCTTCAAACATTCAAGCTAGAAGTGATCTCTGTTTCCTCCCTTTGACCTCTCATACCACTTAATCTTGATGTTTTATTACAGCTATTCATTTTCTGTCTCCAATCCTACTGTGTTTTGAAAACATAGAATATTCACTATAAACCTCTCTGCCTTTCCAGCCCCTAATACAGTGCCTAGCACATGGTAGGACCTAGATCAATGTTTGCTACAGGCAGGCAGAAAGGAGGGAGGATGCCAGTGAAGGAGAGAGGGAGCCTTTTTCCCAAAGACTCCTCACAAGTTTGACACCCCATACATTACAACCTGTTTTTCCTGCCCCAGATTAAGGGACTATTTACTTTAAACTTTCCTCCTAGGAGCTGTTACCTCTTTACTCATGGCTCTGACTGTTTTCTGGATCTGATCCAGGCTCAGCACTTCCTGTTAATAATAAATCAGACACTGAAATGCTCTGCAACGGGGGAAGCCTTCCACATATGCACCTGTTAGGTCAGGAACCACCTGGAGAGGAATTTGGCCATCTGCTAATTGCAGCTGGGAAGGAGCTGCAGGAGGACTTTGTGCACTTCAATTCACGAGCCCCTGTTGGTCTCCTGCTTCTTGCCAGGTCCTGTGCTGAGCAGGAGGGACAACAGGATGAGCAAGATACTGTTTCTGCCTTCACCAGGTTCACGTCTTGTGGGGAGGGCGGCGGGTAACGGTGGAGCCAGAGCCAGGACTCCCCGACTATCTCTGAACCATTATCTATTCTTAATTCCTCTGGAAACTTAGGAACCGGTTAATTTACTTCCTTGAGGAGTATAGCTTACTTTTTACCGTATTGGCTAGCAGATTCAGAAATACGCAAAAGTGCTGGCGCCAGAGAGTTTTTCCTTTAGTGCAGATATTACCTGTTCACTCCAGAGCTTAAAACCCTTCAGTGGCTCCCTATTACCTTCAGGAAAATGTTTGAACCCCTTTGAAAAATCTCCATTCACCTCACCAGCCCTCTCTCCCCATGTAGCCCCTTATCTTTACCCCATTTGGGAGCAGTGATTTCGAGCAAAGGCATTGGAGTCCACGCTAGCTTTAAATTCTGGCTCTGCTCTTTACAGGCTGTACAGAAAGAAAACTTTCTTAACCTTTCTGAGCCTCAGTCTCCTTATCCATAAAATGGGGAGAAAAAATACTAATCGCATGGAATTTCTGGGAACATTAACCAGATAATGTGTGGGAAGAGGCCTAACACATTATGCAAAAGGACATGAAATGTTTGATAAATATCACCTAGGGAGCTTTTAAAACGCGCTAATATTTGGGCCAATCTCCAGAGAATCTGATTCCATCAGTGTGAGCGAGACCTAGGCAGGAGTATTTTATAAAAGCCACTTGGGTGGTTCTGGCTTGCAGTTAGGATTAAGAACCACTAACACAGAAACTGTTCAAAAAATGCTGGCTGAATCTGTGTGTGAAACTTACAAATGTGACCCAATGTTGCACCAGGCTGTGCTGTCCAGTTTGAATGAAGTATAGAAACCTCATCTCCTAGTATATCCCTTCACCATGCCTCATTTATAATTGTCTTCATATATTTCCTCTATATGCATTTATAACCACATCAGAGTGTTATAATTTTTGCTCCAATCTTAAAAAAATTAGGAAAACTTCAGAGAAGAAGAAAAGTTTTGTACCTACCTATATTTTTCTGTCTTCTTTCTTTTTACCTGATGTTCCAGGATTCTTTTATTTTCCCCCTAATTTTATTTCTGTTTATAGAACTCCCTTTATCCATTATTTTAGAGTAGGTGTATTGGTGGCCAATTTTCTTATTTTCCCATCATCTGAGAATGCCTTGATTTCTCTTTTGATTCCTGAAGGGTGTTTTTTGCTGGATATAGAATTCTATCTCGACAGTTCTTTTCTTTCAGCACTTGAAAATGTTGTGCCACTACTTCTGGCCTCCTGCTTTCCTTTTTTTTTTTTTTTTTAATTTTATTTTAGGTTCAAAGATACATGTGTAGATTTGTTTACAGGTAAAATCGTGTCACAGGGGTTTGTTATACAGATTATTTCATCACCCAGGTACTAAGCCTAGAACCCAGTAGCTATTTTTTCTGATCCTCTCCCTCCTCCCACCCTCCACCCTCAAGCAGGCCCCAGTGTGTGTCATTCCCCTCTATGTGTTCTCAGGAACACATAGAGTTCTCATCATTTAGCTCCCACTTATAAGTGAGAACGTGCGGTTTTTGGTTTTCTGTTCCTGTGTTAGTTTGCTAAGGATAATGACCTCCAGCTCTACCCACATTGCTACAAAGGACATGATCTTGTTCTTATTTATTGGTATCCTGATTTCTCAGGAGAAGTTCTTTGTCATTCAAATTGTGTTTCCCTATAGGTAAGATGTCATTTTTCCTTTGCTGCTTTTAAGATTTTATATTTGCCTTCAGTTTCAGAAGTGTGAGTATTATGTGCCTTGGTGGGGATTTCTTTGAGTTTATCCTGTTTGGGATTCACTCAGCTTCATGACTTTCTAGGTTTATGTGTATTTTAGGCAAATTTGGGGAATTTCCAGCCATTATTTCTTTGAATATTTTTTCAGACTCTCTCTCCTTCTCCTCCTCTCCTTTGAGGACTTCAACTACACAAATATGTGATCTCTTCTAAAATTCCACAGGCGTCTGAAGCATTGTTATTTTGTTTTCTAGCCTGTTTTTTCTCTGTTATTCATGTTAGGAAACTGCCGTTTTTCTATGTTCAAGTTCACTGATTCCTTCCTCTGTTACTTCCATTCTGCTGTTGAGCCCATTATTGAGCTTTTCATTTCAGTTATTTAATTTTTAGTTTTAAAACTTCCATTTGGGCTGGCTGTGCACCTGTTATCCCAGCTACTCCAGAGGCTGAGGCAGAAGGATCACTTAAGCCCAGGAGTTCAAGACTAGCCAGGGCAACATAGCAAGACTCTGTCTTTAAAAATATAAGTACAGAAATAATAAATAAATAAGGCCAGGCATGCTGACTCATGCCTGGAGTCCCAGGACTTTGGGAGACTGAGGCAGGCTGATCACTTGAGCCCAGGATTTGGAGACCAGCCTGGGCAACACAGCTAGACCCCATCTCTACACAAAAAAATGCAAAAATTAGCTGGGCATGGTGGTGTGTGCCTATATTCCCAGATACTCAGGGGGCTAAGGCGAGAGGATTTCTTGGGCCCAAGAGGCAGAGGCTGCAGTGAGCCAAGTTTGCACCACTACACTCCAGCCTGGGTGACAGAGAAAAACTCTGTCAATAAATTAATAAATTAATTAATTAAATTTCTATTTGGTTCTTCTTTATATCTTCTATTCCTTTGCTGAGGCTTTCTATTTATTCATTTGTTTCAAGTATTTTAGTAATTGTTTGTTGAAGCATTTTTATGACAGCTGCTAAATTTCGGGGGAGTCAAAAATTACATATGGATTTTTGACAGCACAGGAGTTTGGCATTCCCAACTCCTAAGTTGTTCAAGGGTCAACAATACATGTTAAAATAGTACTTCAAATCAAATCTTGGGGAGAGGAAGATGGACTTTGATTTTTTTTTTTTTCTGAGACAGAGTCTCGCTCTGTCACCCAGGCTGGAGTGCAGTGGTGTGACCTTGGCTCACTGCAACCTCCGCCTCCCGGGTTAAAGCAATTCTCATGGCTCAGCCTCCTGAGTAGCTGGGATTACAGGTGCTCACCACTATGCCCAACTTTTATATTTTTTGTAGAGATGGGGTTTCACCATGTTGGCCAGGCTGGTCTCAAACTCCTGACCTCAGGTGATCTGCCCACTCAGCCTCCCAAAGTGCTGGGATTACAGGCATGTGTCACCATGCCTGGCCTTATTTATTTATTTATTTATTTATTTATTTATTTATTTATTTTTTCTTTACTTACATTTTTAAAGATAGGGTCTTGCTACGTTGCCCAGGCTGGGCTAGAACTCCTGGGCTTAAGTGATCCTCCCAACTCAGCCTCTGGAGTAGCTGGGATAACAGGTGCACAGCCAGCCCCAAAATGGAAATTTTAAAACTCCCAGCCTAAAATCTTTACCAGATAATTGTAACATCCCTGTCACCTCAATATTGACATCAATTAATCATCTTTTTTCATTCAGTTTGAGGTCCTTCTGGTTATTTGTGTGATAAGTGATTTCCTATTGAAACCTGGACATATACTGGGTACTATGTTATGACTCTATGGCTCTTATTTTAACCTGTTTTAGCTGATTTTTTCTGACACTGCTCTGGCAGGGGAAGGGAAGTCACTACCTCATTACTTTCAGGTGAGGGTAGAAATTTCAAATTTCCTACATGACCTTTGTTGACAACCAAGTGAGGGGTCTCCTCATTACTGCTGGGTGAGGCCAGAGTTCCACTTCATATACCTCAGTTGATACCTCGCAGGCTGAGAGGGTGGAAGGGACTCATTCATTACTCCTCCCCAGTTGGCCTCCAGTGATACCACAGGAGTGTGTGGCCTTGTTATAAATGGGCAGGGGTCAGAGTGCTGACTTTTCATGAGGCCTCCTCTGACACCTCCCAGCAGGGAAGAAGCGGAGCACTTCATCATTCCCATGATGGATGGAGGTCCAGGTTCCCCGTGATCTCCACTGTAATGCGGAGGAGCCTCCTTATTACCACCCAGCAGGGATAAAGTCCCAGTTCCCCGCTTGGACTTTTCTGACATTGCCGGGCAAGGATTTAGTTGTGCCCTTGTCATATTCTAGTGAAGGTGAAAGTCTAGGAACCCAACTTGGTCTTTGCTGCAATGGCTTGGGGCAGAGCTACTTGTTTTCTGTGATGTTTATCTAGAGTGGTTATTGTATAAAAGTTTAAACAATAGGCTACCCCTTTATCTGGTCCTTTGGCTAAAGAGAATGTGCTTGTGTTAGGCTTAAAAAATAAATAAATCTGTACCTGCTGGTGTTTCTAGGTTGCTGTTTCCTTCAGCTCCAAGCCTGGGATAGATGAGGCAAAATAAATCATCATCCAAGGAACATACCTCTGTGTAGCTCCTCAGGTCCCAATGGCCCTAGTTGGTCTGCTTTTTTCTACCTTTCAGCGTCTTCTTATGTTTGTTTCACATATAATATCCAGAGTTTTTAACAGTCCTTAGCAAGAGGAATAGGGAAAAGCACATCTACTTCCCTTCCCCATGAGTAGAATATTACCACACTCTTTTCAACAGTGAATATGCATTTGTTTCTAAGCTGATTTTTGTAATTCTATCATGATACAATTTCTTTAACTGAAACATGCATTAAGAATGAAAGTTATAAAGAATTTTTCTTAATGAATTATGTATGACAAAATGTAGTCATAGTAACAGTATGGTCTTCATAATGGGACTGGAGAATCCACAGATTTCATTCAAATTCTCATGTGTCTCCATACTAAAAATTATTTATTTTTAAATATTGTATTAAAGCATAATATACATACAGTAAAGTTTCTACTTTTTGGTGTACAGTTCTGTGAGTTTTGACAAATGCATATGGTAGTGTAACCTACCATCATGAACAGAATACAGAACACTTTCAATTCTGGTTTTAAAGCAAAGGAACAAACAAAAACCCTCAAGGCTCCTAAACACCTTCAGGATGTAGTCTGGGCTCTTTGCCAGGGGTATAATACCCTCCATGATCTGCCTTTTGCCCCAAGAGTCTAGATCCCAGTTGGGGAATAAAGGAGGTTGATGTGGTGACCTTCAGCTTCAACTCTGACCTAGTGATATAGAGAGGAGACAGGGAAACACTGGGTAGAAGAGGGCAGTTCCCCAGCAAGGGCCCCTCAAGCCTGGAAGCCCACAGCCCTAAGTGGGAACAGGCATTTCCCTTTTCATGTCAAAATAGTTGCCTTTTGGCCTGCCATGCCCTCTATCCTGTACCGATATAAATCCCAAACCCCAGGCTCCAGAAGCAGACAAGCAGATGAGGAGACGAGAAGACAAATAGATGAACGGCGGAATGACACCACAGAGAAAGAAAGAGGAAGAGGAATGTCTGAATGCAAGAGAAGTTCGACTGGGGGTAGTCAGAGAGGAATTCAGCTGCTGGAGAGCCAGGCTCCAGAAGAAGATCATCTTCCCAGTCCATCCCCACTTTCAGCTCCCCAGCTCCCCATCCATCCCACTGAGAGCCACTTCTGGCACTCAATAAAACCCCCACATTCATCCTATGAGTTCATGTGTGACCCGATTCTTCCAGGACACTGGACAAGAGCTCAGGATATGGAAAGTTGTCACACTGACCCTCTGCCCTGCAGAAAGGCAGATGGTCCACTGAGCTGGTTAACACTCAAGCCATCCACAGACAGCAAGCCTAAAAGGGCACACTGTAACACATGCCCACTTGGGCTCCTGCACGTGTCCATGTGCATGCTAAACCTTCCTCGGGGGTTTGAGCAGCAGCAGTGACCAAATAGGAGAGCCACACCGCTGTTGCACATCCTGCGAGGGGTATCAGGGAATTATCCCAGTTCACTAGGATATGAAGCCAGGGAGGTGAGGCTCTAATTCAAGGCAGGTGTAACATATATGTGCTGAACTAGGGGTACTAAAAGTTGTGGGAGCTTAGAAACAAGAGGCACCTGAAAATTCTCCTGCCTATTGACTCAGACGTTATCTGTTATTTTTGCTTAAAAAAAAACCTCCAAACCTTAGTGGCTTAAACCAGCAAACATTTATTATTTCTTATATTCTGTGCATCAGCTAGGCAGGTTTCCTGGGCTGGACTGGCTCAGTTGATTTCTAGGGTCAGCTGGCACCTCAGCTATGCTGCATGATCTAGGCAACATTACTCACATTGCTGGTGGCTGGCAGTCTGGCTGTTCTAAGAGGGTCTCAGCTGGATTTGCTCCTCTTGGCTCCACATGGTGCCTCATCCTCCAGCAGGCTAGCTCAGGCTCCTTCCCTTGATGGTCTCAGGGCTCCAGAGCCATGAGAGAGAGAGAGGATGAGCCCTGTTGTAAGAGTGCTTTTGAAGCCTTTGTTCACATCACATTCTGTAATGTTCCTTAGGTTAAACTAAATCCAGATTCAAGCGATGGAGAAAGAGACTACATTACTTAGTCAGAAAAAACACAAAGTCACACTGCAAAAGGTTGAGAGGAAATTTTGTAAACAATATGTCACATTATGCTAGAGCTAGAGACAACAAGGCACAGAGACCATCCTGAATGACCCAGGGCAGAAACCTACGGTGGACTTGGACAGAGCCTGAGGTTAGTCCTTCTGCTGCCAGAGACCTGCTGCTAGTGCACCTAGGAGAAGGCCTGGGTCTCTGAGTGCCTCATAAGCCACAGCCTGCAGAAGCTAATGAGGCATCCTCAGGCTACCTGCCTCTACATGACCAGTCACCATGGCCTTTTACCTGGTTGCTGTCTCTAGTCTCACTAACTCCTATCAGCAATCCATGGCGCACCCAAAGGAAACGTTCCAAAATGCTCTTTTTTTCTGTCAAAAAAAGGGATGCCCTCTACTTTTTACATTCTAAGAAGCTATGAAGTTTAGTGGCGAACACATAGACTTTGGAATCTACAGGTCTGCTTCCAAATCTGACTTCAACTATTTACTTTATAGGTGAGTTTGGACAAGTTAATGAACCCTGTTAAACAGGCTGCTTCTCATCTGTCATATGTGTGTTAAGGGTCTTGCACAATGCCGGGCACACAGTACAAGATACCTTTGATGATGATTCCATCCCTGGCTGCAGAACAAGTGGACTCCTGACCCAGATGCAAGGATGCCCACAGCTTCCAGGGCACCCAGAACAGAAGGGAATTGTTTTCTTTGTTCAGTTTTAACTTGCAACAGACAGAACCATCTCTGCAAAGTAATTTATGTGTTGCCTCCAGGCTCCTGTTTGGAAGGGCTTCCTGCTCTGTTCTAGGCTGATATTCCAAACACTGACGTATGTCAAGAGCTCACACAAAGCCAAGGATGTAAAATCACTTTTCAAGGGAAGGAAGAGAGAGGGCAGTTCACAGTGCCAGGGGAGATCCAGAAGGAAAAGAATCTTCAGCAAGGAGAGTGGGCTTGGGGAATGGTGGGTACCATGAATGCAGAGCCCAGGGTGGGAGACAGGGATTGGGGTCACTAAGGGGCAAGCTTGCATTTGCCCCAGATAAAGTGGAAGCAATTATTTTTCAGAGACCACTTACCATGTGCTACTTTTTTAATACTCATCTTATTTAGTCTTCTTGAAACCCATGTGAAAACAGTATTACCCATTTTACGGAGCATGGAACTGAAGCTTTTAGATGTTAAGTAATTTGCCCAAGTAGTCACAAGAGGGGCACAACTGGGATTCAAGCATGCTCCATCTGATTCCAGACAGCACACACTTAGACCACTCCTACCTTGTCAGAGAAGGAAGGGTTCTCCCTCCTTGATATGGTTCAATTCCCAGATTGGGAAACTGAGTATTGTAAAGATTAAGCAAGCTTCCCAGGTCACAGAGTTATGAGGATTAAGAACATGAATGGAATCCAGGTTGGAGGGCTCCCACAGACCCAGGTTTTCAAGTAAGTCCTCAGTGAGACCCTTGCTAGTGCCTTCTTATCTGCTTCTCTCACCGTCTGCCACATCACTAAGTCCGACAGAGCTCTGCCATCAATCATCAAACTATTCTCTACTTTCATTAACCTGCATTATTCCTTGACCTCTTGGGCTGGGAGAGCTATATGTCTAGCTTCTTTCCTTGAGTTCAGATCTAGGAGCACGTGGCATCTTTCTCCGTCTCCTGTGATTTCCCAGGTTTACTCTTCACAGCTTTCCACACCTAACTGCTCCTCATTCATTCAGAATTAAACCTCTGCAGCAGACACTGTCTGGGTTGTTGAGAGCATGAAGATAAAGAACAAAGAATATCTTCCCTCAAGAAGCTTGCATTCTATGGGAGACACAAACTTGGGAGATGATCACAGGGCAGCGACCTCTGACTCCTTTCCCCCACTGCTTCTATCACTTCAGAGAATCCCCGCTACTTCCCAGGTGGGAGGTGGGGCATTTGCATTTGTAAAATATCTCACTGGCTGTGCTGTACTCAATGGATTAGTGTGGGCACAAGAGGTGCCAGCTGTCAAGCCAGTAAGGATGGTGAGAGAATATGGCAGGCGAAAGCAGATGAGACACCAAACAGAGACACAGCAAAGATAAAGTTGGAGTGGGGCAAAGAAGGCAGGAAGTATCAAGATTATATAAAGAGTGAAAAGCCCTTCATGGCTGGTTGCCAGGGGTGGGAGGAAGGAAGCACACAGAAGGAGCTGGTGGTAATGATGGACTTAGTGGCTGCATTCAGAATAGGACCTGGGGCATAGGAGGTGAGCTCAGTTATATGCAGAGCACAGAGCCCTCTGCAAATGCAAGCTTTAAACTGACTAATAGGAATCTGCTGAAAAGAAGAAGAAATAATTATCACCAAGCTGCAGTTCAATACATCTTGGATTCATTGTTCTGATTGGCCTGACCTCTGAGATGCAAGGCACTTTGCAATGAGGAGGTGGAGGTTACTTTGGGATTAAGATTCATGCAACCTGACTGCTTTAGGCTTTTGTCAAAGACGAAAGAGCTGTACCTAGTGTTGAACCAAAATTGTATTAAACTTCTTTTTTAAACATGAAAACTATGCATCTGAAAATATAATAGCATCTAAGGAAGAGAAGTGCAAAGTGCTTCCTGGAAATGCACAAAACCCAAGAGGTTATAAATGCTTTTGCACAAATGGGGCATCGTGAGGACCCTCAAAAGTGCTTTGATCTTGCAGGACAGAAAGTTTCACCACCAAGTGACATATGAGCAGGTCTAGACTGTACAAGTTGCTCAAGGTCTCATTCCTAAACATTAGAGACAGGCTTCCAGATTGGGGTCTTACTGAGAAGCAGGATAGCAGAGAGGTTAAGTGTCTAAGTCATGTTAGAATCAAAATCCTGGCAAGAGACTGAACTCCTCTAAGCCACCCCTCTCACATCTCTTAAATGGGGCCACACTCATGCCTGCCTCCCTTTCTCACAGAGTGGCTATGACGAGTCAATGGGTTGAAGCATGTAAAGAAAGCTCTTACTATAGCACCTATGTGTAGCAAAATCGGCTGAGCATTGCCTCTTATTGTTTCCAGTCCCTTCTATAGTCTCTCTGATGGAAAGCCGACTCTTCATTCAGGATGAACACAGTTTTGATAGGAAGCAGGGAGGACTCCTGCTCTGAGGAATTCCATATGCAGGGATGACGGGGTCTGCTCCCATGCAGCACTTCGCACAGCGGGGTGGATGAAGAAGCACAAGAAGGGATGCAGCAGAGCGAAGGTGTCAGCACAGGAGAGGAGAGCAACTCTCTTTTAAAAGGTGACTTTCTAGGTCTCCTCCAACACTCACCCTCTCAGGAAAGAAGAGGCAAAGACTCCCAACACATTTTCATGCAGACACACAAACAAGTTAAAGGCCAAGAATTTCCATTTTTACCAACAACACTTTTTTTTTTTTTTTTTGAGATGGAGTCTCACTCTGTTGCCCAGGCTGGAGTGTAGTGGTGCCATCTCAGCTCACTGCAAGCTCTGCCTCCCGGGTTCACGCCATTCTCCTGCCTCAGCCTCCTGAGTAGCTGGGACTACAGGTGCCTGCCACCACGCCTGGCTAATTTTTTTTTTTTTTTGTATTTTTAGTAGAGAGAGGGTTTCACCGTGTTGCCCAGGATGGTCTTGATCTCCTGACCTCATGATCCACCCACCTCGGCCTCCCAAAGTGCTGGGATTACAGGCGTGAGCCACCAGCCCAGCCACCAACACTTCCAAGCTTCATCTGAAAGGGCTAGCCAGGTGTCCCTCTGAGACTATCTGTTTTTCTATTGCTTAACAGACATTCTCATTCTACTGGATTGTAATAAACCACTTCAAACCAACAACATAGCCAACAGCTGCTTAACATGAACACAGATTCTGAGGGTAAAGAATTCAGATAAGGCACAGAGGGGAATGGCATGTTTCTGCTCCAAAATTCCTAGGACCCCAGCTGGGAAGACTCAAATGGCCAGGGGTGACTTGAATATCTGAGAGCTGGAATCATCTGAAGGCTTCCTTGTTCACATGTCTGCACCTTGACGAGATGGCTGGAAGGCTGAGCTCCACCAGGACGGACTCTAGGAACAGATGGCTTCTCCAGCATTGTGGTCTCAGAGCTTCAGACATTATATTCCAGGAAAGAAGGTGAAAGAACAAAGCCTTTATGATCTAACTTTGGAGGGCACATAGTGTCACTTTCATCATATTCTGTTGGTTGAAGTAGTCACAAACTCACCCAGATTCAAAGGTCAAAGACATAGGCCCTATCTCCAGATGGGAAAAATGTTAAAGAATCTGCATCCATGTTTTAAAACCTTCACAGGATAGATATAAATGCCTCTCAACAGGTGCGACAATCCCTGAGGTAGAGTTGGTTGAATCTTCCAAAATGCCATGGCATTTAAGAACTCAGGATATTTAGAGACCTCCTATCCTTACACTTTAGAGATGAGAGCTCTAAGGTCCAGAGGGAAGAGTTGAGGAATGGAGTTTGCTGTAGAACAGCTAAGGAAATGGGGCCAAGAAAAAAACAATAGCTTGCCCTGTAAGTGATGGCACACTTGGTTTTCAGTCACCCACGATACTAAGGAGAATCTGCACATTTGCAGCCCATGGATTAGAAATGCAAATCTCATTTTAGCTTTTAACTTCCTCCGCTCTATTTCTCACCATTAATGTTAGGCTGCAGTCAGGCACCAACACACAATGAAGAACCATGTAATGGGATAAGGTCATGAAGCAGCTCAGAACCTGGACATTCTCATTATCACTGCTCCTAAAGGCAACCCTGGAGTCCAAAGACAAGGGTCACAAAACCAGCCCCACCTTCAACCTGTTTGTAGTAAACTGACCAGACAGACAGATAAATATGCTTAAGCTTATTGGAAAATTTCATAAAGTAAATTGAATCCTCTCAACTAATATTTGCATTGCGTTGAGAAGTTCCTAATTAATGAGCATCTGTAGGTACTTCTGAGAAAGGTAGACAGTTTGGACATTTGGAGTCAAAATGCTCGTAAGCAGCGTTTGCAAAAGTCAAGCAACCTGTTCCAAGATGGATTCTAAATAGAGCCTTTCCTGTTTTCAGGTGGGATGCTCTCACATACAGCAAAAAGAAGGTGGTGAAGAAAGGTCTTTATAAGCAATTTAATGTTGTTAATTCTTACCAACACACTGAGACTGCAACACCTTCAAAGATGAGGATCCTGGCTTATTCTGGAAATGATATAAGAAGACACTAAATGACGTTCTACAGTCTTGTGATGTCTTCTTGGCCTTCACCATTCCTAAAAGATCCTGCCTACCCCTGTCCCCATCAGACTACGTGGTCTTGAGAGCTGATTCCAGGCCATTCATCCATTGCTAATCTCATTGTCATCCCATTTGATAAAGGGATGGACACACAGTAGGAACTGGGTTAAGTAAAATTCATTTGCTGGGAGAGTAAATGGTCCTGCACACAGTGGGTAATCCGTCACTGGGAGTTGAACTTGAGTATTCATTTGCTGATGGAGTCCTTAAGTTTTGGGCTATAAAGGGCACTTATACTATAAGAGGTAACCTGGACAAAGAGGGGGTAGACAGGAAGAGGAAAAAGGAAGCCAGAATAATAAGCCCAACTTTGAAATTCTCTCACTAATAAGGGAGAAGCCCCACGAGGCAGGCAGAACAGTAGAAAGAGCTTGCCTCAGTGCTTCCAGAGAGAAAAACTTAAATGCCAGTAATTATCCTCTGGAGACTGAATGTCCTCGGTCTCACTAACGGAGCCAGGAGAGCATATCCTAGACTTTTCCAAAGTACAGAGGGACACTTTGGGTTTGAATTACAGACTTTGAGGCTATACTTGTCAGAGGTTCTATTTAACTCCTTTTGGGACTTCAGAAAATACTGGCTTCCAATTTATTTTTCCACAGGGCAGAGCAATTCTCTTACCCACTTCTTTCCTCTTTCAGTGATGAAATTATCTAAAAAAGAAACAAAGATAATTTAGAAACATGGAAGATTGTGTGTATATATACACACATACATACGTACACACACACACATATGCAGGATATTACATTCTGGTATGGCTGCATTTATAAACTTCTTCACAGTGGAGATAGGGATTCTTGCACTCATGTATTCCTTCAGCAGATTTGGTTAAGGACCTACTGTGCTGATCAATTTTATGTGTCAACTTGGCTGGGCTAAGGGAGTCCAGAAAAAGCTAGTACGACATTATCCGTGAGTATATCTGTGAGGGTGTTTCTGGAAGGGATCAGCATTCGAATCAATAGACTGAATAGAGAGGATCACTCACCCTCACAATTTCAGGTGCCTATTATCCATTCTGTTGAGAGTCTACATAGAACAGAAAGGTGAAGAAGGGTAAATGTGCTCTCTATCACTCTCTCTTTCTCTCTCTCTCTCCACCTCTCTCTCAGCTTGAGCTGGGACTTCCATCTTCTCCTGCCCTTGGACATCAGTTCTCCTGGTTCCTGGGCCTGCAGACTCAGGCTGGGACTTCCATCTTCTCCTGCCCTTGGACATCAGTTCTCCTGGTTCCTGGGCCTGCAGACTCAGGCTGGGACTGACACAAATTCTTCCTCTGTTCCTCAAGCCTTAGAGCTTTAACCGGAGCCACACCACCAGCTTCTCGGGCCCCCAGCTTGAAGACACCAGACTGTGGGACTTCCTAGCCTCCATATTCACGTGTGTCAATCCCTCATTAAAAAAAAAAAAAAAGTCTTTCAGGATTAGTGTGGTGGCTCACGCCTGTAATCCCAGCACACTGGGAGGCCGAGGCAGGAGGATCGCTTGAGACCAGGAGTTTGAGACCAGTCTGGGCAACATAGCGAGACCACATCTCTACAAATATTTTTTTTTTTTAATTATCCTGGTGTGGTTGCCTGCACCTAAGCTACTCAGGAGGCTGAGGTGAAAGGATCGCTTGAGCACAGGAGTTCAAGGCTGCAGTGAACTATAATCGTGTCACTGCATTCCAGCACGAGTGACAGAGTGAAACCCTGCCTTTAAAAAGATGTTTTTCTGTTCATCCAAACAATTAGTTTTGTTTCTTTGGAGAATCCTAATATACCTACTATATCTCAGCTATTATGCTATCTACTAAGGCTTCAGAGATGAAAAAGAAATAGTACCTGACCTACAGAAAGTTTCAGATTAGAAGTGAAAATAAGAAAGGGATTAGAAAAAAAATGAGCAGGTTAATATTGGGAGGATAACCCTTGAGTGTTTCCAGAAGTGACGAAGCTCACACAGCTCTTTCCTATGTTCCCAAAACAGAAGAAAGTTGTATTGAGATTGAGGTCATGCTGTATCACTTCTGGTAATTTTGCTACCACCAAGGGTGTTGTATAAGCTGACAGTATGATCTCAAACTCAACAGAAATGCAACTACTTTTTCAACCTTTCAACCCAGTTCTCAGAACCTGGAAAGAGGACTCATGGTGTTAATCCTAAATGTGTGGCAGAAAGAACTAGGTTTGTAACCCATAAACCTTACTTTGCATTATCCTAGACATATATCCTTCATATTATCCTAGAATAACATAAACTCTGAATCTCAGTTTCATAACTTAAAAATAGGAATGAAACCTACCTCATGTGTTTGTTGCATTAGATAACATAACATAAAAGTGTCTAACACATAGTGGATGTGTAGTTATGTTAATTCTTTTTCATTCATAAGTATTTCTTTAATGTTACTATTGCAATCCATTTTCTAATAATTAGCATATAATGCCATGAGTTGGCAATAAAGGTATTAGTTTAAACAGGTAGCAGGAAATAAGTAAAATAAAGTTCAGCCCGAGACCCCAAAGGTATCTTGGGCTTTGCTTCCTGAGTAAAAAGATCAGCTACCAATAGTCATTAATGATTTAAAATTGAATCACTTACAAAACAATCAGTAAAAGGGTGATAATTTTTCATACTCAGAAACAATGACCCATTTGGGACTTCAATATTAGCAGTAACAGTGTTGTCAATATGACACCAACACAGTCCGTAATTAATCAGATCCCAACCCCTTTTGTCTGCTGGGAAATCTCTGAAGTCTGTTCACAGCGCCTTAAAAGATAAAGGTTGACCTTGCCTCACTTGCCTAATAATAATTTATAGATGTGTAAACATTTACCACAACAATTACAGGTCGGCGTAATGAAATTCGAGGAGCACAAGTCACGAAAGACCTGAGCATGCATCATAAATTCAAAATCAAACCCACAGGCTGAGATCTGCAAATAAATTACAAGTCAAGCCAAACCCTTTCAAGAGCAGACCTTTTCCAGGGTCTGGGGAAATAGGGGGTTTTGTGATCTGACTTCCTTAAAGGATCTGAATGTGCATGGGCCAGGTTTTAAATGCTAACTCTGTGATATTCTTCACTTGGAAGTCATTTATCCTTCACGAGTCTCTGTCTTCCTAATGTGTAAACTGGGTAGGTTGGGTGGAGCTTCTATACACAGTAGTTGTGAGTGTAAACAGTCACCTCATTCATTGGATAGGTGCTTATTATCATCTGGATCCCATAGATCTAGCATTTCACATAGTACCAGGCATCGGCAGACATGAAATAAATGGTGACTATCATATTATATTTGATTTGTCATTCACAATAATAACTAGCATTAGGGTGATTATTGGAAATTTACTCCCTGCAAATTTTATCCTGTAGCAAGTTTATTGCTTAGGGAGATAGAGGACCACAAGAGAAATATGATACTGGGAGAAGGTAGAAAGCTACCAGTAGGTAGGAAACCCCCAGGAGACTGGTATTGCTGTTCAGCAAGAGGGGAAAAGAAACAAAGGAAGCCTCTCTCTTGCTTCATACAAACAGAATTACTAAGGAGGAAGAATTGACATGAGCTGAGGGTCTCTGCCATACCAGGCTCTTTGCTAGAGATGCACTTAAGCCACATCACTTACTCCCTGCAGTCATTCTGCTGAGTTCACTATTGTTATTTCCATGGAAGTGGCAATGCAATTGATGGTCCAAGAGACTAAACTCAAAGAAATATAAATAAGAGGAAAAAAGGCCTTTAATTATAAACTAATAAATCTGGGGGGAACCTGTGGGGACACATGACTCCCAAAGTCTAATGGCAAGTCCCAAGGGGTGTGTGAGTCCAGCATAAAGATTATCAGGGTGTATAAAGACCCCAACCCCAGATCTAGGGTGAAAACACTCACCCAAGCACAGGTAAGAAAATCCTCATTCAGAAAGCAGGAAACATCTGGCACCTGTCAACCTCTTTGGGAGGCCCCTTGAATGGGACGGAGACTTAAAACACCAGAGTACCACCTGCCTGTTGCTCCCCACAGCTGTGCATCCTAAATCCTAAATCACGAATGAGAATATTCAGGAATAAAGCTGCCCCATCTAAGACTTTACAGACAGCAATTGTCATCTGCTCTTAGCAAAACCTGATCCTGTTTTTTGTTTTTTTTTTTTGATGCAAATGTAAGACAAGTACCCTGAATGTCACGCTCAAGGAACACTTTGTCTCTGATTAATCCTAAATGTGGCTATTCAGCATGTGTACTATTCTCCTTAAGTATAAACCCCATTTGTGAAGAAAGATTTGTTCCAGCTGATTGCTTGGCTACAAATCTCATCCCTGATTTTCTTTCTCTCCCTTGTTACTTAAAAGAACCAAGTTCAGACCTCTGTTAAGAATATTTTGAAGTAGAGAATCTATTCTTTTACATGTTGATCCATTTCCTGGGTATCCCATACCTTATTTCAAGCCACTCAGATTCGGGACGTACTTTTTTTTTTTTTTTTTTTTTTTTTTTTGAGACAGAGTTTTGCTCTTGTTGCCCAGGCTGAAGTGCAATGGCACAATCTCAGCTCACCACAACCTCCGCCTCCCAGGTTCAAGTGATTCTCCTGCCTCAGCCTCCCGAGTAGCTGGGATTACAGGCATGCACCACCACACCCGGCTAATTTTGTATTTTTAGTAGAGATGGGGTTTCTCCATGTTAGTCAGTCTGGTCTCGAACTCCTGACCTCAGGTGATCTGCCCATCTCGGCCTCCCAAAGTGCTGGGATTACAGGCACGAGCCGCTGCGCCCGGCCGATTTGAGGCATACTTTAAAGAAATGTCCCCCAGTATAGGCCAATGGCAAAAAGCCAGGTTCGTGAGGCCAGGTTTCCTGGCATAGAAGCCAACTGGGCTACGGGAAACTTGTGGGATGGTTGACAAGTTGCTACTTCTCTGTGCTCCAGTCACTTATCGTCAGAGTTGTGAGACTTTAAAGAAAATATTTACGAAGAGCACTTAGTGCCCGTTGTCTATTAAGCCCCCAACAAATGTTAGCTAGCATGATCACCGTCCTTGTGGAATGGGAGGAGATAGCTGACGTGTTCTCCTCTGCAGTTTGTCAAGATCTTCTCTTAAGCCCCTGGCACCCATTTCTGTGCTCCCTCAAACTGTTATACTAAAAACAAAGGCTGAGCCCTTCCTAAGTACCAGGCACCCGTTACAAATTTTACAAGCCTCATCTCATGATAGCTGCCAGAGGAAGGTGCAACCCTGTGGTCCGCATTCTACAGAGGAGGCACAGAGAGGTGACCTGGGCCAGAACCTGAGCCTCTGGGCTCTGCAGACTGTCTCAGAGGTGCCGCTTCCTGAAGTCCTCTGACCTGCCGTCCCTCTTCAAAATCAAGATAAACATCATCAATGATTGCCTATAGGGCTTAGGAAAACTTTCTAGGAGATGTGAATGTTCTTATGTCTTGTTGGGGTTTGGTTACATGAGGATACATTTGTCAAAAACTGTTGTATTGTGTGATATTGTACATGAATTTTAACCTCAACTAATAATACCTTTTTAAAAAACGCAAGGCAGAAAAGGGTAGAGTAGAAAGGGAGGTAGGGTAGTAGGAAGCAATTGGCAGTGGTGCAGAGTACGGAGGCTGGGGCCATGTGTGGCTCTGGCTCAGGTGGCACTGCTAGTGGAGAGAGCCAGAGGCAGTGCTCTCAGCCATCCGTCCCTCGTACTTGCCTGGTCTGAGCTTTGAGGGTTTCTCAGGGACCGTGCTACTTTACCAGTGCCCTCATCTTTCACAGTATGGTCCTACCTCAACTCACATCACCTTGGAAGAAATTGAAGGGAACTTCCTCCTTCAAAACTGCAAATCCTGAGCACCCCTCATCAAAAGACACCCAGTGCATGGATCCCCTGCAAATCCACCCTGTCTCCCTCTGTTAGTTGACGCCCATCTTTGTAGGAGGAGTGCCCTTGAAACTGACACTGAAGATGGGGCAAGGTGAGCCGCCAATCTTTTCTGCAGCAACATGACCAAGAACTTCACGGACTTGACTCCACCCTTCTGGGTAATGGTGGTGGAGGTGGTTTCCAGTCATTCTGAGATGAACTGGTGTTGATGTCTGTCTCTGTACCACATCGTTAATTGTGTGATCTAAGAACCTTATAGAGGTTTGTCTCCCAATCCATTCTAGCCCAGGATCTTGAGCAATTTATTTTTATAATTAAAAAAATTATTTAATAAACGTTGTTATCCACTCCCAAACCCCTCCCCCAGTTACCTGCATCCCAGCCATTCTTACCAGTGGGAGTTATCAAAATATATTAAGCTCTATCTCACCTCCACACTTTTACATCCTCCACTATTCTCTCTACCTGGGATTTGTTTCTTCCTACTTCATCTTTCCAACAATTTGCTAACTCCTCTCAAGACTCAGCTCATGTCCCTCAGTCTGCAAATGCAGCAGATCATGCTGACCCCACTCCTAAGTTGCAGCCTTGGCAGGACTGCATTGAGCATCAGTCTCCCTCACTGGTCACAGTCTGTTAATAACAGGCGATGGGAATCTTTTACTGTCTCATCCTCAGAGCTCACTACACAGTAGGTACTCAGCACATGTCCGTTATGGACTGAGAGCAAGTACCTATCCATAAATAAATAAAGCAGTGTGCTGCAAAGATCCCCACCTTCTGGGTCTGGGACTCCTTGCCAGAGAGGCCCTCTGGGCCAGAGTTGGGCTGAAATGATGTTCTCCCACCACTCCTCTTCCATCCACCAGAACTGCCAGCGCTATTGAAGGCAGGACATCTGCATCTACCGGGCCTCAGAGCAGGGAACCTCTTCCACCTGCTGCAGCAGTTGAGTTGAGAAGGATAATGCTCTCTCCCAGTTTTAGGTGGCAGAAGGGAGACAGCTTCTCATTTTGTCCCCAGTTCACATGGATAGATTTCTTTGGTTCTTTCCTCCTTTCCTTCTTTTTATTTGTATTATTATTATTTTCATTCTGAACTCCCAAAAGTAGAGAGCATTAACGTGAGCAGTAAGTAGGAAGACTGGAGCTTTGCTAAGCCTAAAATTCTGGGACATTGGAGCAAAGGAAGAGGCTGACCCAGAGGGTGAGCGGCCCCACCTCCAGAGCACAGGGCAACGCTGCCAAGGATCCCAGGAAGGCCTGGATGCAGGGTTGCCATGGCAACAGAGCTGTCACAGCCCCAAGGTCTTGCTGGGTAAGCACAAATGGATGGCATGCAGGATCTTTCTTTTCATCTGAAAATTACCACTAATTTGCAATTAGTTGGAGGAAAATTGGAGATGGAGGAAAGGGAATTGCTCTTTTCAGCAAACAACCACGACCACTGAAAATTGACTTTTCACCAGAGTCATAATGGAGAGCAAAGAAAACTTGTCTATAAAGAACACAGGCTTTGGGGGTACATCAAAGGACTGAATCCTGGTTCTCTCATGTCCTGACTCTGTGACCTTGGAGAAGTATCTTAACCTCTCTGGCTTTGCTTCCTTATCCTAGAAAACATTTCTAAAATACCCACTTACAGGATGGATGAGAAGGTTGAATGAAATAATAGAAGTCAGGTCCTGGACACAAGTGCCCAGCTAATGATGACTCTTATTACCACTATTGAGGTTTTCATTCATTCATTCATATAATCTTCTTTCCTTCCCTTGCCATTTTCTTAATTTATCCAATTCATTGATTCTACTAATATTTATTAAGCACCTATCTGCCCAAATGTCTTCTACATACCATAGCTCATCACATCAGAGACCCATGAGCAGCCATCAGTGAGAATTACATCCTGTCTGCAGCCCCAGAGGCCCCCTCACATTCACTTCCTTTTCTAGGACTCTTTCATGTCCCATCAGCACCTCCTCCTCTGCACTCCTGCCAATTGGCATCACGTGTCTCTCTTGGTCCTTTCAGGAGCTGAAAACACATGAGGAGCTGTGGTTCACAAAGTCAATAGCATGAGGCAACATCAAAGGCAGAAACTGTGGTAGGATCAGGGCTCAGCTAAGTCCAGGTGTCCCTGGGCCCTCAGATCTGAGCAGAAGCTGGGCCCTGTTTGTCTCTGAGGTCTTAGCCCCAGGACCATTATGCAGAGTGGGCATGACCAAGTGTCTGGGGAGAACATGTTGGAACAGTATGCTGTGATGCCTTCGGTCATCCCAGTGAGCTGTTCACTCTGCCTGGAGGGCTCTTCTCTCTATGCCTTGGGGAATATCCATTCTTCAGCCCCCAAGTCTGAGTCCCCAGAGTATACGGGAAAAGTCTCTCCCTTTCTCTCTCCTTCTGCGTGCCCAACCCCATCCCAAACCAAGAAAGGGAGCTGACAGCCAGTCCCAAAGACAGAGGTGATGGAGGTTTGTCAAAAGAGACCCTGTTCTCCAAGGCCATGTAGCATTGCAGCTTAGGAGGATGGGCTGCGAACAAGTCCTGCCTCCCACTAACCGTGTGACCTTGAACAAGTTACTTCTTGAAGCCGCAGTGTGTTCGTTTGCAAAAATGAGTAATGATGATTTGATATTTCCAGGGTGCATCCCTGCTGTCCAAGCCTAAATTGTGGGGCCAGGAGTTAAAACTTCTCTTTCAAGAGTCAGGACATAACCACTAAGTGTGGAAGCAGCTTGACAATGATGGGGATTGAAAACGAAAGCCCCCTAACCTGCACGTGGTGGCCAATAAACCAGAAGGAAACCAAGATCATTGTGCTATGCCCAAAGAAGTTGGCATCCAGAACAGTGCTGGCTGTTGGCGTTTCCAGCTCACCTTATTACCCCCATTAGGATGGATGACGTTAACTAATGAAGAATTATCCACCCACGTTGTAAGCCGCAAGCAATTATGAATTCCATTACCCAGCAACTTGGCCAAGATTCCTCCTAGCTCACCCACAGACAAGAGAAGTTCCACTCAGAGAACAGAGGCACCTGGGAAACAGGCAGTCAATTGCTGTGGAAGACTGACTAATTAAGTCCTTCCCCAGTGCCAGCCTGTGCTCTCACAGGTATGCCTTGCTCCTTCCCTATGGTGTGAAGATGGCAGGGTGGAAAGAGGGCAGAAGGTCACAACGACCATGTTCAAACAACTGCTCTGCTGTGTGATCACTGCAGACGTGGTCTAATCTCTTCGAGCTCCATTTGCCTCCCTACCAAATGAGGTTGACACTATCCTAAGGAAATATACGTGTGTGGAGAATGCCCTCTGCATCTAAGCATCCTTTTTGATGGACACAGACCATACTAGTGACAGTGACCTGGATGAGGCTTTATCATCGTGCTCAGAACAACAGTTCACATTTTTCAAACACTGGTTCTTCCAAGCATGGGGACTTACCATGCATTATTTTATTTAATCTGCAAAATAATTGTCAAAGGTATTCTTATTACCCTTTACTTGACAGAGAGTGTAATCAAAGCTTAGGATTAAATGGTTTGCCAGGGATTACATCACTTTTTTGCTCAGGCTAAAATTTGAATCCAGGCCTTCTGACTCCGGATCCATTGTTCCTAAGCCGCATCCATGCTGCCTCCACTAATCTAGACCACTCCACTATTGCCTCTGAGGAACTTCAGTGGCCTTTGGATCTGCATTTTACAGTGCAGTCATGCACCACATAATGACATTTTGGTCAATAATGGACTGCATATAGGATGGTGGTCACATAAGATTATTACGGTGCTGAAAAATTTCTATCACTTAGTGTCATCTTAATGATCCTGACCCTGTGTAGGCCCATGCTAATGTGGGTTTGTGTGTCTTAGCTTTTAATTAAAAAGTTTAGAAAGTTAAATAAATAAACAATTTTTAAAATAGAAAAAGGCTTATAGAATAAGGATATATTCTATATTATAATATTTTGTATACCTGTACATTGTGTTCATGTTTTCAGCTAATTGTTATTACATGAGTCAAAAATTTTAAAAAAAGAATGTTTGTAAAGTAAGTTATAGTAAACTAAGTTTAATTTATTAATAAAGAAAAAACTTTCTATACATTTAATGTAGCCTAGGTGTACAGTGTTTATAAAGTTTACAGTAGTATACAATAATGTCCTAGGCCTTTCACATTCACTCACCACTCACTCCCTGACTCACCCAAAGCAACTTCCTCTCCTATAAGCACCATTCATGGTAAGTGCTCTATGGTATTTATAGGTATACCCTATAAAGGTACTCCCTACACAGGTGTACCAATTTTAATATTTTACAGGGTATTTTACTGTACTTTGTTTCAATAAACAAATACTTACAATTGTGTTACAATTACCTACAGTATGCAGTACAGTAACATATGGTATAGATTGTATCCTAGGAGTGAAACCCAAGACACGTAACCTAGGTGTGCAGTAGGCTATACCATCTAGGTCTGTGTAAATATACCCGATGATGTTCACATGACAAAATCGCCAAGTGACGCATTTCTCAGAACATATTCCTATCATTAAGAAATGCAGACTGTAGTAACTCAATAGCATCGCAGATGTTAGGCATGACAAGTCCTAGCTGAGATTTTGCTTTCTTTTAATAAGGATCACAGTGCATAGAGCTTGTGAAGGAGTATTTTGCATCTGTCACACCAGGGTGCAACCAATCTCTAATTAATGCTGTTAATTCAGCTAATGTTGACTTGTAAATAATTCAACTGCCACTGAAACACTTTTGTCACTGCCTCGCACCACAGAACACCAACTAATACTGGCACTCCTGTCCAGGCATGACTTTCTAAAGTTAAACAACCATTGATCCAAAGGGTTGGCCCTAGAAATGTTCTTCTTACTCATGGCTCCTAAGCAGGCATTTTCTTCTTTCTTTTTTTTTTTTTTTTTTGAGACGGAGTCTCGCTCTGTCGCCCAGGCTGGAGTGCAGTGGCACAATCTTGGCTCACTGCAAGCTCCGCCTCCCGGGTTCAAGCCATTCTCCTGCCTCAGCCTCTCTGAGTAGCTGGGACTACAGGTGCCCACCACCATGCCCAGCTAATTTTTTGTATTTTTAGTAGAGACGGGATTTCACTGTGTTAGCCAGGATGGTCTCGATCTCCTGACCTCGTGATCCGCCTGCCTCGGCCTGCCAAAGTGCTGGGATTACAGGCATGAGCCACCGCACCCGGCCTAAGCAGGCATTTTCTACCATCACACATCAGCTCAGTCTGCCAGTGAAGACTCAAGCTTTGCTGGCCAGCATTATTCATGATCAAGACATGGTCTTGAAGACTCACCCTGAGTCCCAGTAGAATTTCAATGGCTCACTTGTTCATCCTTTAATTCAACAAACACATACATCTAAAATGCCCCTCCACAACCATGGTCTCCCATCATGGCTGAGGTGCAGAATCACCAGCAAGTGGGTATAAGTGGATCTCTGAATGCAAACCCTGCATTATTGAATCAACATCTCATAGATGGAGTCAGAGCATGCTTTTACAGAGTAGGTGCTCAATAAATCTTTGTTGAATGAATCTATAGCAACAGCAACAGGTGCTGCTTCTTGGGCTAACGCAGTAATATTGCTCAGATCCCGGCTCCACTATTTCCCAGTACTATGTGACCATGGTGTTGCTCAATCTCTCTGTACCTTACTTTGCTCCTCTGATATAACCATAGTACCTAGACTGGATAAAGAAAATGTGGCATACACACACCATGGAATACTATGCAGCCACAAAAAAGAATGAGATAATGTCCTACCTCACTGTTTTTTAAGTTTTTTGAGATATAATTCACATACCATACAATTCATCCAAACTGTATAATTCAATGGCTTTTAGTATAGTTACAAAATTGTGCATCCATCATCACAATCAATTCTGGAATATTTTCATTGACCTCAAAAGAAACCCCATACCTCTTAGTAATCACTCCTCTAACCCTCTTCCCATGTCCCTAAACCTAGTCAACCATGAATTGACTGTCTCTATAGATTTGCCTATTCTGGGCATTTCATGTAAGTGGAATTATACAACATGTGGTCCTTTGTGACTGGCTTACTTCATTATCAATGAGCATAGTGTTCACGAGGCTCATTCATGTGGTATCATGTTTCAGTACTTCATTCCTTTTTATTTCTTAATAATGTTCCATTGTATGGCTATGCCACATTGTTTATCCATTTATTGTTTGATGGGCATTTGGGTTGTTACAACTTTTGAGCTATTGTGAATAATGCTGCTACAAAGATTCATATACAAATTTTGTGTAAATGTACATTTTCCTTTCTCCTAAGTTTATAACTAGGAATGGAATTGCTGGATCACATGGTAACTCTATCATTTAACCATTTGAGGAATTGTTTTTCAAAGTGGCCATAACATCTTAACCTTCCATCTGCACTATATGAAGTTTCAATCACCCCCATTCTCTCCAACACTTGTTATTATCTGTCTTTTTTACTATAGTTATCCTACTGGGTGTAAAGTGGTATTTAATGCTATTTTTAATTTGCATTTCCATGATTGCTAATGATGTTGGGCATCTTTTCATGGGCTTATTGGTTATTTATATCTCTTATTTGGAGAAAGGTTTATTCAGATCCTTTCCCCATTTTTAATTGGGTTGTCTTTTAATTATTGAGTTGCAATAGGGTCCTTATATTTTCTAGTTATGAGTCCTTTTTAATTCTGCTTGAGTCCACTTTAAATATTTTTTTCTTTTACTACTGTGTCTTCAGTAGTATATCTAAGAAACCATCAACTAATACAAGGTTATGAAGATTTATACCAGTGTTTTCTTCAAAGAAGTTTATAGTTTTAGCTCTCACATTTAGATATTTGATGTATTTGAATTAATTTTTGCAAACGGTGTGAAGTAGAGTGTCCACCTTCATTCTTTCGCATAAGGATATCATTTTTCCTAAATCATGTTTTAAAAAGACAATAATTTCCCCCACTGAATAGTCTTGAACCTGTTTCAAAAACCACTTGACCATAAATTTTATGGTTTATTCTGGACTTTCAATTCTGTTCCATTGATCTATGTCTCTATTATTGTGCCAGTTCCATACTGTTTTGATTACCACAACTTTGTAGTAAGATTTAAAATTGGGAAGTATGATTTCTCCATATTCATTCTTTTTCAAGATTCTTCCATCTATTCTGAGTCCCTTGAATTTTCATATGAATTGTAGGATAATTTATAAATTTCTGCAGACAAGTCAGCTGAGATTTTGACAGAGATTGTTTTGGATCTATAGATTACTTTGGGTAGTATTGCAACCTTAACAATATTAAGTCATCCAATCCTTGTAAACAAGCTATCTCTCCATTTGTTTAAGTCTTCTTTAATTTCTTTCAAAAATATTTTGTAGTTTCCATGGTATACATATTGAACTTATTTTTTAAATTTATTTTTCAGTATTTTATTCTTTTGGTGCTAGCTTAAATACAATGTTGTATGGAAGTGGTGAGAGTGGATATTCCTGTCTTGTCCCTACTCTAAGGGGAAAAGCATTCAGTCTTTCACTATTAAGTATGATGTAAGTTAGCTGTGGGTTTTGATAGATGCCATTTATGGGGTTGAGTCAGTTATCTTCTATTTCTAGTTTGTGGAGTATTTTTATTATTAAGTAGTGTTTAATTTTTGTTGAATGCTTTTTCTGCCACTTTTGAGATGATCATGTGGTTTCTATTCTTTATTCTATTGAGGTGCCATATTATATTCATTACATTTTTAATGTTAAACCAACTTTGCATTCTCATTTGGTCACAGCATATCATCCTTTTAAGATATTGTTGGATTTTATTTGATAGTATTTTTTGAGGATTTTTACATCTATATCATAAGAGAGATTGGTCTGTAGTGTTATTTCCTAGCAATATCTTTATCTGGTTTTGGTAGCAGAGTAATGCTGACCTCATAGAATAAGTGGAAAGTGGGGTATCCTCTTCTGTTTTTTGGAGAACTTTGGGAATAATTGGTATTAATTCTTATTAACTAAATGTCTGAGTGAAGCCATCAGATCCTGGGTATTCTCTATGGGAATTTTTAAAATTCTAATTTAATGTCTTTACTTGTTAACAGTTCATTTGGACCTTTCTATTGCTCTTTGAGTCCTTTCAGGTAGTTCGTACCTTTATAGGAAGTTTCCTAGTTCATCTAAGCTTTCTAATTTGTTGGCACACAGTTGTTCATAGTATTCCCCTATACTTGACTTACCTGTTTTTGTAAGGTCAGTAGTAATGTCCACTCTCTCATTTCTCATTTTAGTAATTTGAGTCTTATTTTTTTTTCTTAGTGGGGGTATTGAACATCTCCCACTTTTGTTTTTGAATTGTCTGTTTCTTCTCTCAATTCTGTCCATCTTTGCTTCATTTATTTTGTAGTTCTGTTGTTAGGTGCATACGTACTCATACTTGTAACTTTCTGATGGCGTGATCTTTGTATCATTATAAAAAGTTTAACTCTAGTAATATTTTTGTGTTAAAATCTAATTGGTCTGATATTAATGTAGCCATTCCAACCACTGGATTTTTAGGAGAAGTTAAATGAGCTAATCTATATGAATCATACAGAAAAGCATGTAGTAAAGGGCACATATTTAATAAATATTAGCTAATACTGTTACACATGGGACACTATTGGAGTGGGTTTACATGTCTGATTTCAGTTAAAGCTCTCCACATCCACCCCTGAAGTACGTACAGTTCTCTGTATCTTATAGAAGAAAAATGGAAGAACAAGAGTTCAAGTAGATTGCCCAAGATCCCTAAGCCAAGAGGGTGATTCTAATTGAATCTGACTCCAAAACCCATTCTCTCTTCTGTATGTTCTACATGAGATGCTGTGGCCAAATCAGTTATCTATAAGATATTAATTCTATATTTCAACTGAAGATAAATTGTAGTGGTCAAAAACATGGACTTTGAGGCATGGACCTGGAGCCACTATTTATTAGCTAAAAAACTTTAACAAGTTCTTTAGCTGCATGTCTCAGTTTCCTCTTCTATATCACAGTGATTCTGATGGTGTCTGCTCCAAGGGGTCACTATGAGTATTAAGTGTGATGATATCAGTAAATTTCCTGGCACCTAGAGATCAGTCAATAAAGACTGGCTGTTATTAATATTACAATTAGAATTATTACTATTGCTAGGTAATGGGTGAAGATGCACACTAACATATTGTATTAGTCTGTTTTCATGCTGCTGATAAAGACATACCTGAGACTGGGTAATTTAAAAAGAAAAAGAGGTTTAATGGACTCACAATTTCACATGGCTGGGGAGGACTCACAATCATGGTGGAAGGTGAAAGGCAATGTCTTACATGGTGGCAGGCAAGAGAGAATGAGAGCTAAGTGAAAGCGGAAACCCCTTATAAAACCATTATATCTCATAAGACTTATTCACTACCATGAGAACAGTATGGGGGAAACCACCCCCCACACTGGCAATGATTGGATTATCTCCCACCAGGTCCCTCCCACAACACATGGGAATTATAGGTGCTACAATTCAAGATGAGATTTGGGTGGGGACACAGCCAAATCATATCACATATCTACCAGGGAATGTAAGAACTGCCACAAGGTAGACAGGAGGAAGATGTGTGTGTGTGTGCATTTGTGGAGAAATAAACAGTCTCCCCCAACTCAGGGACCGTCAGAGGCATCCTGAGAAGTGTGACATTTCCTTAGGACCATGGATAAGATAAAGTAAAGCCAGATAAGCAAGCCAGGACTTACCCGATGAACAGCAGAGTCAAAGCACCAAGGCAGGCAAGTGCCTAAAAGCTAAGGCCTCGGAAATGTGCTTGATATCCCCCATCAGCACAGCTCTGGCCTCCTTGGAGAGTGCTCTCCTAAACTCAAGGTGCCATAAACATGAAAGTACCTCGATCAAGGAAGAACAGATGGCCCAAGGTACATAAGAAAGGAGCTACATCACAAGGCAAGAATCTACATTTCCCCACTCCACCACTGCTTCTCACCTGTGCTGTTTGCCTTGATCTCTGATGAGTTTATTCAGAGCCCATCTGCTTGGTGCTAAAAGCTCTGTGGGGTGCAGAGGATTGGTTCTGGAAGTAACATCCTGGAAAAGTAAAAGCTCCCCTCAGATCTGCGCTTAGCTGAGAATGGCGCTGCTATGGCATCCCTCAATATTGGACTAGTGCAAAGAACCAATGATCCAGCTGAGATCTGGGAAGGGAGATTGAGAGGCGCTGGGACGTCACATCTTTCAGCACTACCCCAGAGAGAGGTGCACTCTGGTACTGTCCCCCAACCGTGCCTTATCAATTCTGCCACTATAATCAGCTATCACAGAGCACCCTGACCTGCAGGGTAGCAAAAATCAGGATGGCCTCCTGAGGGACATCAGCATGTCTTGCCACTTTCTGAGACAAATCCTTCCTCCAAATTGCTCCAAGCCTGGCTTTGTGCTTAGCCATTTCACAATCACGACTTTGTTTTCTCCTAACAGCGTAGGTGTTGGTTGTTCTTTTTACAGGGTTCATAAAATCCGCATGAGCCTCAAAGAGGAAAGGCCACTTACCTAAGGCCACAAAGTCGTAAACAAATGAGCCAAAGGCAGCCCTTGAATGCCGTCAATGCTTTTTGTTTAGGGGCATAGAATATCAGGCAGCTCAGTGTGACTCCTGGAACACACCAGGTGTGGCAAAGTGGAATCTGTTGGGCTCAGATCACAGGCCCTTCTCAGAATAATGGGACAAGTAAAGAGAAGGAGGCAGGGGCAGTAGGGAAGGGCCAGGGGACAAGTGGAGAGTCTCTCCAGCAGCCCCCACAAGCTGGGCAGGGCAAAACCACCTGTGATGCCAGATCAGAATGTGGAAGGTGCCTTGTCCATATCTCTACAAAAGGACATGGAGACTCAGACTTGGGTTAAAGGGTCCAATTCATGGGAGAAGAGACTGCCAAAGACAAGTGGTAGGATTAACATTTATTTAGCACTTACTGTTTGTCAGAAGCACTCATATGTTTAATTCCTTTATAGCCCCTGCTGTGGCCCAGTAAGAGGGTGGTTTGTACTCTCATTCTGCAGATGAGGATGCTACAGCAGTAACAAGCTGGTTGCTCATGAATTCCATGTGTTCTCTTTCTGTGGCATACTGGATAGGTGACACTTTTCAATACCTGGCTTTTAGGGGGCCACATAATTGAGTTGTGTTTGGTGGAATTGGGAAAAGCGTATATAGATCTCATACACACTCCCAGATCTTCGTATTTCCCCACAAGATCCTCCAAGCTCCCTGTTCCACTGCAAGCTGGATGAAGATGATAAAGTGGGGCTCAGGAGCCGCAGTCAATGGAAGAGCCAACAGACCAAAGGAGCCTGGGTCCCTGAATGACAGCATGGAACATGCTGATGTAGACAGAGCCCTCGCCAGAAGCCTAAGAGACACAGCCCTGCAGATAACCTGCTGTGAGACCCAGTGTTCAGTCACTTCCTGACTCTGGCCCTCAGTTTCCCTTTCTGCACAAGATAAAGGTGGCACTGGATGATGCCCAAGGCTCCTCCAAGGCTGCCATTCAGAGACGTGTATGCTCCTTTAAGCAGGAGAGGAAGAAGAAAGATGCTGAGGATTCCTCCTCCTTCTTTTCCATGGGCTCTGGCTGGCTTTCTTTGAGGCTGTCTGCTGGGGCTTGTGTGCAGCTTCCATTAGAACTCAGCAGAACATGCCAGGTGAGGGATTTGGATACAACCACGAGCACGGCTGGCACCCTGACCCTGGCTTTCTCAGCATCGTCCCTGACAAGTTAGTTCATTTTTCACCTCCAATAGGCATGCCCCACTTACCTCCACCTCCCTCGTGAGGAGCTCACCAAAATGACGCCAAAGCCTCCAAACACGGGCTCTCCTGCCTCCTGTGAGCCGGGAGATGCAGCTCCCCTGCGGGCACCAGGCTAGAGATACTTGTCATCCTTCCTCTCCTCCTGGACACTCGTTACAGGACAGTGACATTTCATTTTCCACGGAGAATCACAGCCAGTCCCCCTGCACTCCAGACCCTGGAGACCTGCTGAAGCGGCGGGAAAGTCAGCCTCTGCCTGCAGAGGCCATGAAGACCATTTCTGTCACCTGAGTCCTAAACAAGGACACGCCTGGCTTCCTAAAGCCCTCCCTGCCTTATTTGATGTTGGTGTATTTCGTTCCCTACTCTCGTCTCCCCGTCTGCCTCCTGTGAATATCTGTCTTTACCACTCACTCTCCAGAGGCATTTGTCTGCTGGGAAAATAGCGGCTGACAGCAAAGGTCACCGCAACCAGCTCTGACTCGCCGCACACAAATAGGCCTTTTAGCGAGGGGCCCTGCAAAGCAGGCCCAGGTCCCATTATTGATAAATCCTTGAAAATACTCTAATGTATCTTCATTTCAGGGAAAACAACTGCCTTCAAGGTTGCACTGAGAAAATAAAGCAGGCGGCGTGATGAGGGATTCGAGAAGTTGGCATTTTCCCGAAGATTAAAAGATAATAACACTTCTATTAGGATCACTCCGCTACGCTGTATTGATCTCATCAGGGAAGCCACTGCAGGTCTAATATGAACAGAGCGCGTTCTGGAATTAATCACGGGGGGTTTTATTATGGTTCATAAGGCGTTTCGTTCAAACTGCATCGTTTGCAATATTTATGGCCGCACTCCCTGGCCGTTATTAAGTGCCAGTGTGCCGCGTGGAGCTGGGCCTGCTGGGTTAGAACACAAAGTCATTCTTCAAAAGTAAATCTTATCTAAACTGTGCACACAAAGCCGATTATGTTTTGATTTACATTTTAATTCGGCTGCAGAAGCCCCACGCTGGAGTGGGAGGGGCCAGAGATGAAGATCTGATTGGAAGGACCCCGTTCATAACCCGGCCCATGTCCCCCCGGAGATGGGACCTCCTCGAGGAGCTCATTCCCTTTGCAGAGACTCAGCTTCCAGATCTGTAAAATGGGCACGATAGAACCTACCTCCCAGGGCAGCACAAGAATTAAGTGAGACAGCATTCATAGATCATATGCCACGAAACTGGCTCCAATGAACACCCAGTGATAAACACTGCTTCTCTTTGTGACACCGTTTTTTCTTCTATTGGAGACCTTACCTGACTTGGATTCAGGAGAGACTAATCTAAGCAAAATATCCAATGAAAATAGGCTGGTTTTTTTTTTCAATCCCAAGCTTAAGATAAACACATGAGTATGTTTTATAATCCACGGAAAGGAGCTTCTAGTACACGGGTTTCCACCTCCTCTCTTTTTCCTGTAGATTAGAGATGCCTTTATTTACCCCCACAATGTGGGATTAACCATCAGCTTTTAGGGAAAAGACTCATCATAAATCTACTGAGTTTTTGTAAAAAAATAAATAAGATAGAGCTGGAGTTGGACATGGTGGCTCGTGCCTGTAATCCCAGCACTTCGGGAGGCCTACTGGGGAGGATCACTTCAGTTTAGGAGTTCAACACCAGCCTAGGAAATATAGGAAGATCCCATCTCTACAAAAAATTTAAAAATTAGCTGAGTGTGGTGGTGTGTGCCGGTAGTCCCAGCTACTTGGGAGGCTGAGTTGGGAGGATGACTTGAGTTCAGGAGGCAGAGGTCATACCACTGCACTCCAGCCTGGTGACAGAGTGAGACCTGGTCTAAAAAAAAAAAACAACAAAAAAAAAACAAAAAAACCCCACAAATAGATAGAATTGGAAAGGCTTTAGCCCAGGACATCACACAGAGTATGCACTCAATAACTCAAGACTTCGTGTCATCAGTAGAAGGAACAAGAGGAACAAATAGTAGTTGTAAAACTACTAGTCAGAGTAGTAGGACTAGTAACCATGGCAGTAATTTTAAAAGTTATAGTAGTAGTAACAATTGTATAAGCAAGTAGTATTAGTAGTAATGGTAGCAATAGTAGGAGTACTGATGGTAGCAATAACATAGCAGTAGTAATAATAGGAATATTCCAGCTCCAGATTGTATTACCTCTGTGAGGTTAACCAAGTCATTTAACCTCCCTGAGCCTCAGGCTCATCACTTGTAAAATGGCAGTAAAAATATCTAACTCTCATGGATCTTATCCATAAAAAATCAGATGTTGTAGGTAAAACTCTGCCTGGCCCACCACAGGCTCAGAAGACATTAATTTCCTTCCCCATCACCCTTCACCTGTTTATAATCTCTGCTTATTCCCTGCCCTGTGCTTCTGAGGCTCCAGCATTTTGTGACTGCATGTCTAGAATGCGCCTGTGTGAATTGTTAGAATGGGAAGAGCAGTAGATCAGGAGTCTGGTGAGTGGGGTTGCTGCGGGATTAAAACCCTAATAGTCCTATCTTCATCCCAGGGCAGACGTGAAGACTCAGTGAGAAAATGTAAGGAAGCCCTTCCCATGGGACCTGGTGTACCATAGGTACTCCGTGCCGGATGCCAATAGAAAGACTCTTCACTCTCCTGACCTCAGTTTCCCCATCTACATGATGAGACTCATGTATATATCTTCTATTTAATAGGGACCACAAGCTCAAGGAACCACTAGAGCCCTTCTTGAGGACAGAGGACTTAATTGTCTCTTCCTTTCAGAGGCCAATATAGTCCCTTGCAGATAATAGGCATCCTATTAACAATTATTACATCAATCACACCACATAGAAATTCCCTCCCACCGCATCAAAACGAGGAGGTCATGTGGCCTATTCTACATGAATATCTCTAAGGTGAAGAAGCTCATCATCCCAGGATTTAGCCCATTGCCTCATTAAACAATAAGTTCCTGATGGGAAGCTGAAATCTATGTCTCCATAACCGCCACCCTTTAATCCTAATTCATGCCTTTGGCATCACAGGAAACACTTTGATATGACAGGACTGCAAGTGTCCCATTAGATTCCCCCGTCTTCCTCTTTCACTGGCTACGCAACACCAGTCCTTCAACTGTTATGCTTATGACATGGTTCATTTACTTACCAACTCAGCAAGCACCAATTATGTGTGCAGTTGGATCAGGCCCGCACTGGATGCTAGGAGGACAGTGCTGGAAAACGATGGGCCCAGGGAGTGAAGAACTAATGGCCCTGCTTACAAGTGTCTGCAGTGACTCAGCTCTCCTCTCCACTGCTCCACTCTGGGTTCCCCTCCACAAGTACAGGCCCTGGAGCTGAGCCTCAACTCCACGCACAGTCTGACCAGTTTAGAGAGATACTCCAGCCTCTAGCCCAGCACCAGGGTGCAGCAAATATCTAGGAAGAGGCTGGACATAGTGGCTCATGCCTGTAATCCCAACACTTTGGGAGGCTAAGGTGGGCACATTGTTTAAGCTCAGCAGTTTGAGACCAGTCTGGGTAACATTGCTAAATCCCATCTCTATAAAAAAAATACAAACAATTTAACTGGGCATGGTGGCATGCTCCTGTGGTCCCAGCTACTCAGGAGGCTGAGGTGGGAGAATCACTTGAGCCTGGGAGGTTGAGGATGCAGTAAGCTATAATTCTGCCACTGCACTCCAGTCTAGGTGACAAAGGGAGACCCAGTCTGAAAAAACAAAAAATCCAAGAAAGTATAGTTGAGTGAATGTTTCCTAAATGTATATTACCTTCCTCCTTCTATTATAAGGTTATATGATTGCTAATGTCTTTGTCTTGCAGGAAAAGCCAAGCAACAGACCAACCTGGAATGGGTCCCATGGGACAGAAACCAAGCGTTTGAATATCTCTCACCTAGGAGTGTGCAAAACCAGGATGCAAGAGTGCAAGAGCAAGGTCTGATAGCCAGAGACTGCTGGGTGCCTGGCCCCTGAAGGCAGCTTAAGGCAGAGTCCTTAGCAGGAAGGCTGATGCCAGAACCCCTTGGTGGAGTAGGGGGTGGTGAGCTCATGGGGTGAGTTGGGGACAGGGTCAAAGAGCTGGGACAGAGAGGGAAGGGGTAAAATTCAAGTGTGCAAGTTGGAGGGAAAACCCAAATCAATAATTGGGACAGGGACGGACTTCTGATGGATTATATCTGTTGGTTGTGGCCAGTTATGGTTGCAAAGGTAAGAGGCATATGAGCTTGGTCTGTGGAAGCCACCCACCTGTGCTTCAATAGGAAGACGGGAGAGGCAGAACAAGTGAGGAGAGGAGGAGGAAGAGAGAGAGCACACAAGGGTGAGAGTAGAAAAAATAGGGCAGCAGATAAGTTGGACTAGAAGATCTATGGCATATTCGAACATTAAACATCAACCTTGTGAGCACTTTAATAAACTGGGTTTATTGAATAAGTCATCTTACCATAAAATAGATTTGCATTTCCCTCCCCTCAGTGTCCCGGTTCTGCGGCCTGATAAACAGCAGCATCGCCACCATAATATGCACCTCATAAATCCACAGGTTCCGGTGGCTTCACTAGAAACCCAGAGAGCTCTTCCAGGAGAACTATTGCCTGAAAGCCTGGCTGCTTCCTGAGAACCCCCTCCCTGCCCAGAACAAGCCCTTGGAGCAAACCCTAGAAATAGACACAAACTTCCGTGGAGGAAAAAAGCATGCATCACATATTCCTATTTTAGCTGAGCAAACCCACCACTTTAGGAAGTGGCATCAATATAGCATTATGGATTTTGAAGAAACACACAGGAGCACATTACTTAAACACCAAAATACTGGTTTCTACCCTTACATCTGACAGCAGAAGGAGCTGGCCGAGGGCATAGAGACAAGAAGCACACCAGGGGCTACCCTTAAAGACCAGTCCATTTTCTGTTATGCTGAATCCAGAGGCTAATTCTCAGGGGTTATAAAGGAACTGTAAAAATATATTTTGATTCACAGGCTTTCATTTCGGCTCAATTTGAGAATACTCTTACTAAATCATAGCTCCCAACCTTCTCCATTAAAGTCTGACACATACTTCAAATTGAATATGCAGTTCACCCTTGAACAATATGGACTTGAACTGTGAGTGTCCACTTACACATGGATTGGCTTCTGCCTCTGCCACCCCTGAGACAACAAAACCAATCTCTCTTCTTTCTTCTCCTCTTCCTCCTCCTCTTGAGCTTACTCAATGTGAAGATGAGGATGATGAAGACTTTTAGGATCATTTACTTCCACATAATGAATAGTAAATATGTTTCTCTTATTTATTATTTTCTTGGTAACATTTTCTTTTCTCTAGCTTACTTTATTATGAGAATACAATATATAATACATATACAAAATATGTGTTAATCAGCTATTTATGTTATCAATAAGGCTTTCACTCAACAGTAGGCTATTAGTATTTTTTTTTTTGGAGGAGTCAACATTATACACGGATTTTTAACCATGTGGGGGATCAGTTCCCCAAATCCCTATGTTGTTCAAAGGTCAACTGTATATCTGTGTTGAATATATAGACATATATATATAAACAAACACAATTGAATATATTTGTGTATGTAATATGTATATACACATGTGTGTGTATACACACAGGCACACAAATATATGAATGAAATAACAGAAGATAGTCCAGTTGAAAACTGTTGATTTTTGAGTCTGGGTTTAATTCTGCACATGGTGAACAAGAACAGCATGTTCTATAAGTGCAATGCAGCACCAATATACTAGCATGAGTCTGAGTGTTGGCTGCTTTGATTTGTGAGTTCACCCAGAAGAAAAACCAAAAAATAGATTTGCATTTCTGGGGGTGGAAGAAAATGCAAAAACATTAATTTATTGAGGTTAAAGATAAATCCCAAAAGGAGAAATGCAAATGACCAATCAACATATGAGAAATTGCTCAATCTCTTGGATAATTAAAGGAATAAAACTGAACCAGTAATGAAATTTTATCACGGTTTGTCTTTTAATTTGGCAAAGCCTAATAAAAAGTAATAATACTCAAAGCTGGTAAGGCTGTGATGAGACAGTTATTCATTGATGAGTCAAAAATAGGCACATACTGCAATTTGGGGTGTATATTAATAGCCTAGAAATTATTTATTTGACCCACTTAGTGATGTCTTCAGTAAACAGAGAGCTTTGTTGTTTGTATAATTGCAGACAGAAAGTCTGGGGATCACCCAAGATGAGAAAGTGATATTCCAACATGAGACCTGGGGAATAAAAAACTCAGGAATGAGAAGAGGCTTGAACAACGAAAGAAGAGGACCTTCCAATCTAGGTAAGTGACCAATCATGGAACTGACATTTCTCAGAGCCACTTCTGCCTGCAGGTTTTACCAAGTTCCCTGTGAAGAGGGATCAGAATAAAGATGAGAGCCACTCTGAAGGCCACCTATCATTGTGGGATTAGAGTAACAGAGAGTTCCTATCAAGAATATGTGTTGGTGGGTTGGGTTTGGTGGTTCATGCCTGTAATTCCAGCACTTTGGGAGGCCAAGGCAGGAAGATTGCTTGAGGCCAGGAGTTCAAGACCAGCCTGGCCAACATGGTGAAACCCCATCTCTATTAAAAATACAAAAAAAAAAAATTAGATGGACTTGGTGGCATGTGCCTGTAATCCCAGCTACTTGGGAGGCTGAGGTATGTGAATTGTTTGAACCCAGGAGGTGGAGGTTGAGGTGACCCGAGCCAAGATTGCACCACTGCACTCCAGCCTGGGTGACAGAGCAAGACCCTGTCTCAAAAAAATAAAAAACATGCCTTGGTGGAATCCAGGCAACCTTATCCAGTCCCTGTGTTGTCATGAAGTAAAGGAAAACCTTGGGAATACTGTAAAGCACAAAACCAAGCTGGCTCTGTGTAGATCTAGGAGCTGAGTGGGGAGAATAAGATAGCACTCCCTGAGAGCTCCAAAGAATTCCAAACGCAAGGGCCCTCATTGCTGTCTGCAGCAACATTCCATTATGCAAGGACTTCTTGAAGGGCCAGTTAGTGCCTTTCCAGTTGCCAGCCTGTGGTCGCAGCAGTGCACCTGGTCACCAAAAATGGTAACATCTAGAAAACCCAGTGTCATTGGACTTAACACATTTCTCTTAAAAACTATCCTCTAAAACAGACAAAAATTTTATTTTGGCAATAGAAGACAATTTGGGAGTGATTTCAAGGTGCTAAAGAACCACAGATCTTTCCAAATTCCTTGTCCCATCCCTCAATGGAGTGTGCAGTTTTCTCATGTTCTCTTGATACTAAAAGAATAAGCACAGATTTATAAACAAAGTTCCTTATGGTGGCTGCATGCTGTTCACACTGGACATGCATACTTTGAGGTTTTTCCAATATTATTTGGCCAGAGGCTATTCAAGGGCCTCCTTGTTGAAGAAGCCACTGGCCCCTTTTTTCCTGGTGCTCACTTGAGTGACATCCCAGGATCAAAGGGCTAAAATAGAACACCTCAACTGAACAGAAATTAACCATCTGCTGGAATGTATTTCTATATTTGAATCTGTTGAGAATTTATTTGACAAATTCAATGTATCCATTCAGCAAATGTGTATTGTATTCTCATCAGGCCGTGCTCTGGGTGCTGGAGATTAAGCAGTGAACCAAAGAAAACAACCTTGCCTGCATAGTTACTGCACTTCGGTGGGGGGAGGACAGAGGTGATACACATAAAAACCCCATCTCCACTAAAAATACAAAAATTAGCCAAGCACAGTGGCATGTAGCTGTAGTCCCAGCTACTGAGGAGGCTGAGGCAGGAGAATCACTTGAACCTGGGAGGTGGAGGTTGCAGTGAGCCAAGAAGATCACACTCCTGCACTCCAGCCTGGGTGAGAGAGCAAGACTTCATCTCAAAAAACAAACAAACAAACAAACAAACAGATTCATATCTTGCCTGTGTCTCCACCTCTTCATCTCTGTGGCTCATGGTGAAAGGATCCTCCACTAAAACACTAGTACCTTGGCTTGTACAGTCACGATCAGAATTACATGCAAATACGACAAGACAATATTACAACAGTTAATATTTATTAAATACTTATTAGGTATTCCTCATTGATCAAGTCACTCCCTTAAAAATCATACAGAATGTGGTGGCTCCATTCCAAGATGACTGAATAGGAACAGCTCTGGTCTGCAGCTCCCAGCATGACCGATGCAGAAGACAAGTGATTTCTGCATTTCCAACTGAGCTCTGAAGACCAGTGGTTCTCTCAGCATGATGTTTGAGCTCTGAGAACAGACAGATCCTCCAGTGGGTCCCTGACCCCCATGTAGCCTAACTGGGAGATACCTCCCAGTAGGGGCTGGCAGACACGTCATACAGGCAGGTGCCCCTTTGGGATGAAGTTTCCAGAGGAAGGAGCAGGCAGCGATATTTGCTGTTCTGCAATATTTGCTGTTCTGCAGCCTCTGCTGGTGACACCCAGGCAAACAAGGTCTGGAATGGACCTCCAGCAAATTCCAACAGACCTGCAGCTGAGCGACCTGACTGTTAGAAGGAAAACTAACAAACAGAAAGGAATAGCATCAACATCAACAAAAAGGACATCCACAACAAAACCCCATCGGTAGGTCACCAACATCAAAGACCAAAGGTAGATAAAACCACAAAGATCGGGAGAAGCCAGAGCAGAAAAGCTGAAAATTCTAAAAACCAGAGCACCTCTTCTCCTCCAAAGGATCACAGCTCCTCGCCAGCAACAGAACAAAACTGGACAGAGAATGACTTTGACAACCTGACAGAAGTAGGCTTCAGAAGGTCGGTAATAACAAACTTCTCCGAGCTAAAGGAGCATGTTCTAACCAACTGTAAGGAAGCTAAAACCTTGAAAAAAGATTAGAAGAATGGCTAACTAGATTAAAGAGAGTAGAGAAGACCTTAAATGATCTGATGGAACTGAAAACCATGGCATGAGAACTTCGTGACACATGCACAAGCTTGAATAGTCAATTCAATCAAGTGGAAGAAAGGGTATCAGTGATTGAAGATCAAATTAATGAAATAAAGTGAGAAGACAAGGCTAGAGAAAAAAGAGTAAAAAGAAATGAACAATGCCTCCAAGAAGTATGGGACTATGTGAAAAGACCAACTCTATGTTTGATTGGTACACCTGAAAGTGACAGGGAGAATGGAACCAACTTGGAAAACACTCTTCAGGATGTTATCCAGAACTTCCTCAACCTAGCAAGACAGGCCAACATTCAAATTCAGGAAATACAGAGAACACCACAAAGATAATCCTTGAGAAAAGCAACCCCAAGACACATAATTGTCAGATTCACTAAGGTTGAAATGAAGGAAAAAAGGTTAAGTGCAGCCAGAAAGGAAGGTCAGGTTACCCACAAAGGGAAGACAATCAGACTAACAATGGATCTCTTGGCAGAAACTCTACAAGCCAGAAGAGAGTGGGGGCCAATATTCAACATTCTTAAAGAAAAGAATTTTCCACCCAGAATTTTACATCCAGCCAAACTAAGCTTCGTAAGTGAAGGAGAAATAAAATCCTTTACAGATAAGCAAATGCTGAGAGATTTTGTCATCACCAGGCCTGTCTTACAAGAGCTCCTGAAGGAAACACTAAACATGGAAAGGAACGACTGGTACCAGCCACTGCAAAAACATGCCAAATTGTAAAGACCATTGATGCTATGAAGAAACTGCATGAATTAATGGGCAAAATAACCAGCTAACATCATAATGACAGAATCAAATTTACACATAACAATATTAGCCTTAAATGTAAATGGGCTAAATGCCCCAATTAAAAAACATGGACTGGCAAATTGAATAAAGAATCAAGGCCCATCAGTGTGCTGTATTCAGTAGAGCCATATCACATGCAGAGACACACATAGGCTCAAAATAAAGGGATAGAGGAAGATCTACCAAGCAAATGGAAAGCAGGAAAAAGCAGGGGTTGCAATCCTAGTCTTTGATAAAACAGACTTTAAGCCCACAAAGATCAAAAGAGACAAAGAAGGCCATTACATAATGGTAAAGGGATCAATTCAACAAGAAGAGCTAACTATTCTAAATATATATGCACCCAATATGGGAGCACCCAGATTCACAAAGCAAATCCTTAGAGAGCTACAAAGAGACTTAGACTCCCTCACAATAATAATGGGAGACTTTAACACCCCATTGTCAATATTAGACAGATCAATGAGACAGAAGGTTAACAAGGCTATCCAGGACTTGAACTCACCTCTGCAACAAGCAGACCTAATAGACATCTACAGAACTCTCCACCCCAAATCAACAGAATATACATTCTTCTCAGCACCACATCATACTTATTCTAAAATTGACCACATAGTTGGAAGCAAAGCACTCCTCAACAAATGTAAAAGAACAGAAATCACAACAAACTGTCGCAGACCACAGTGCAATCAAATTAGAACTCAGGATTAAGAAACTCACTCAAAACCACACAACTACATGGAAACTGAACAACCTGCTCTTGAATGACTACTGGGTACATAACAAAATTAAGGCAGAAATAAAGATGTTCTTCGAAACCAATGAGAACAAAGGCACAACATACCAGTATCTCTGGGACACATTTAAAGCAGTGTGTAGAGAGAAATTTATAGCATTAAATGCCCACAAGAGAAAGCAGGAAAGATCTAAAATCGACACCCTAACATCACAATTAAAAGAAGTAGAGAAGCAAGAGCAAACAAATTCAAAAGCTAGCAGAAGGCAAGACATAACTAAGATCAGAGCAGAACTGAAGTCTCCTAGAGACACGAAAAAACACTTCAAAAAAATCAAAGAATTCAGGAGATAGTTTTTTGAAAAAATCAACAAAATTGATAGACCACTAGCAAGAATAATGAAGAAGAAACAGAGAAGAATCAAATGGATGCAATAAAAAATGATAAAGGGGATATCACCACGGATCCCAGAGAAATACAAACTACCATCAGAGAATACTATAAACACCTCTATGCAAATAAACTAGAAAATCTACAAGAAATGGATAAATTCCTGGACACATAAGCCCTCCCAAGACTAAACCAGGAAGAAGTTGAATGTCTGAATAGACCAATAACCAGCTCTGAAATTGAGGCAATAATTAATAGCCTACCAACCAAAAAAGTCCAGGACCAAATGGATTTACAGCCAAATTCTACCAGAGGTACAAAGAGGAGCTGGTACCATTCCTTCCGAAATTATTCCAATCAATAGAAAAAGAGGGAATCCTCCCTAACTCATTGTATGAGGCCAGCATCATCCTGATACCAAAGCCTGGCAGACACAACAAGAAAAGAGAATTTTAGACCAATATCCCTGATGCAAAATTCTCAATAAAATTCTCAATAAAATACTGGCAAACCGAATCCAGCAGCACATCTGAAAGCTTATCCACCATGATCAAGTTGGCTTCATCCCTGAGATGCAAGGCTAGTTCAATATACGCAAATCAATAAATTCATCACATAAACAGAACCAATGACAAAAACCACATGATTATCTCAAAAGATGCAGAAAAGGCCTTCAACAAAATTTAACAGTGCTTCATGCTAAAAATTCTTAATAAACTAGTTATTGATGGAACGTATCTCAAAATAATAAGAGCTATTTATGACAAACCCACAACAAATATCATACTAAATGGCAAAAACTGGAAGCATTCCCTTTGAAAACTGGCACAAGACAGGGATGACCTCTCTCAACACTCCTATTCAACATAGTGTTGGAAGTTCTGGCCAGGACAATCAGGCAGGAGAAGGAAATAAAGGGTATTCAATTAGGAAAAGAGGAAATCAAATTGTCCCTGTTTGCAGATGACATGATTGTATATTTAGAAAACCCCATAGTCACAGCCCAAAATCTCCTTCAGCTGATAAGCAACTTCAGCAAAGTCTCAGGATACAAAATCAATGTACAAACATCACAAGCATTCCTATACACCAATAACAGACAAACAGAGAGCCAAATCATGAGTGAACTCCCATTAACAATTGCTACAAAGAGAATAAAATACCTAGGAATCCAACTTACAAGGGATGTGAAGGACCTCTTCAAGGAGAACTACAAACCACTGCTCAATGAAATAAGAGAGGACACAAACAAATGGAAGAACATTCCATGCTCATAGATAGGAAGAATCAATATGGTGAAAATGGCCATACTGCCCAAGGTAATTTATAGATTCAATGCCATCCCCATCAAGCTACCAATGACTTTCTTCACAGAATTGAAAAAAAGCTACTTTAAAGTTCATATGGAACCAAAAAAGAGCCCGCATTGCCAAGACAATCCTAAGCCAAAAGAACAAAGCCGGAGGCATCACACTACCTGACTTCAAACTATGCTACAAGGCTACAGTAGCCAAAATAGCATGGTACTGGTACTAAAAAAGATATATAGACCAATGGAACAGAACAGAGCCCTCAGAAATAACACCATATATCTAGAACCATCTGATCTTTGACAAACCTGAGAAAAACAAGCAATAGGGAAAGGATTCCTTATTTAATAAATGATGCTGGGAAAACTGGTTAGCCATATATAGAAAGCTGAAACTGGATCCCTTCCTTACACCTTATACAAAAATTAATTCAAGATTGATTGTAGATTTAAATGTTAGATCTAAAACCATAAAATCCCTAGAAGAAAACCTAGGCAATATCATTCAGGACAGAGGCATGGGCATGGGCAAGGACTTCAAGACTAAAACACCAAAAGCAATGGCAAAAAAGCCAAAATAGACAAATGAGATCTAATTAAACTAAAGAGCTTCTGCACAGCAAAAGAAATGATCATCAGAGTGAACAGGCAACCTGTTCCAATCTTTGCAATCTTTGCAATCTTTGCAACCTACCCATCTGACAAAGGGCTAATATCCAGAATCTACAAAGAACTTAAACAAATTTACAAGAAAAAAACAAACAACCTCATCAAAAAATGGGCAAAGGATACGAACAGATACTACTCAAAAGAAGACATTTATGCAGCCAACAGACACATGAAAAAATGCTCATCATCACTGGCCATCAGAGAAATGCAAATCAAAACCACAATGAGATACCATCTCATGCCAGTTAGAATGATAATGATTCAAAAGTCAGGAAACAACAGATGCTGGAGAGGATGTGAAGAAACAGAAATGCTTTTACACTGTTGGTGGGAGTGTAAATTAGTCTAACCATTGCGGAAGACAGTGTGGCAATTCCTCAAGGATCTAGAACTAGAAATATCATTTGACCCAGCGATCCCATTACTGGGTATATACCCAAAGGATTATAAATCATGCTACTATAAAGACACATTCACATGTATGTTTATTGTGGCACTATTCACAATAGCAAAGACTTGGAACCAACCCAAATGCCCACCAATGATAGACTGGATTAAGAAAATGTGGCACATATACACCATGGAATACTATGCAGCCATAAAAAAAGATGAGTTCATGTCCTTTGCAGGGACATGCATGAAGCTGGAAACCATCATTTTCAGCAAACTATCACAAGAACAGAAAACCAAACACCACATGTTCTCACTCATAGGCGGGAATTGAACAATGAGAACACTTGGACACAGGGCGGGGAACATCACACACCAAGGCCTGTTGGGGGTTGGGGGGCTGGGGGAGCGATAGCATTAGGAGAAATACCTAATGTAAATGATGAGTTGATGGGTGCAGCAAACCAACATGGCACACGTATACCTATGTAACAAATCTGCACATTGTGCACAGGTACCCTAGAACTTAAAGTATTATTTAAAAAGAAGAAGAAAAAAATCATACAAAATGTGGCTCACACCTGTAATCCCAGAACTTTGGGAGGCCGAGGCAGGCAGATCACGAGGTCAGGAGATCAAGACCAACTTGGCTAACATGGTGAAACCCCGTCTGTACTAAAAATACAAAAAATTAGCCAGGCATGGTGGTGGGCACATGTAATCCCAGCTACTTGGGAGGCTGAGGCAGGAGAATTGCTTGAAGCCAGGAGGCAGAGGTTGCAGTGAGCTGAGATTGCACCACTGCACTCCAGCCTGGGCGACAGAGCAAGACTCTGTCTCAAAAAACTAAATAATTAATTAATTAAAAAATCATACAGAATGGTGCCACTTCCCCATTTCACAGATGGGGATCTGAAGTGCAAAAACATCAAGTAACTTGCCCAAGATCACACAGCTAGCAAACAACGGAACCAATTCAACCTCAAGCGATCTGGCTCCAGAAGCTGTGCTCTTGGTCACTACAGTGCAGAGGTCAACAAACAACAATCTGTTACTGTATGGCCTGTGAGCTAAGAATGGTTTTCCCACTTGTAAAGGGTTTGGGGGGGGAAGAATATTTTGTGACATGTGAAAAATGGTATGAAATTTAAATTTTAGTGTCTGTGAATAAAGTCTTACTGGAACGCACACACAAAAGAAGTTTGGAAGTGAAAAGAAGTGGTAAGTTGAAAGGACGTGGGATGAAAAAGGGTTGTAGTTGGTTTTTAGGCTGAAACCTAAACCAGCAGGAAAGAAAAGATCTACTGAAGGGGAGATCCCACAAAAGGCAAAAGTCATTGAAAGAACAGCACAGATGCTTTCAGCTCCAAATAGTGAAATGTCCCACGAAAGGGGCTTTAACAATACAGCCTTATTTTTACACACACCGTAAAAAGTGTCAGCCACATGTTTTAGGAAGCTATGGAAGGGCCAGAAAAAGATGTGTTTTTCATGCAGTCAGAATCCAACTGACATCAGATGTACACGATTGGCATGGAAACCAGGAAGCTTGAAGGACTCAATTTTCAAAATTTGTTTTACAACTATATTTGCATTTTGTGTGGGTGTGGATGGTAATTTTGATGCTCAGGCCAGTGCAAGGACAAAAACATATTTCTTAATGAGTCTCCTAATGCTGTCCTCACTAGCTAATCAGTACTTGTGTTTTGGGACACCAAACATATTTACGCTAATAATTTTCCCATCTAAATGTAACCTATAAATGTTGCTCTGTGACAGCTTTGCTGCAGAAAGTTCCATTTTTTACGTGCGGGGGCATCAATAGAACGAACAGGCCTGTGATCCCATATATGCGCTGCCCTCCCTTCCCCTTCCCCAGGCCCTCCTAATATCCCTGCTAAAGGATCCAATTCCAATTTCTGGGGCCAATAGCACTTTGCTCAAAGTGATGAATCACTGTCATTAAATTAGGGTTGGTCACCTTCGTGTGACTATTTTGCCCTGTGCCTATCGACCGTAGATTTTATTGATTACTAATTTCAGCTAAAACAGTCCTCAAGTGTCACAAACTCTGGCTCACTCTGCTAACACTGAGAGAAAGAATAGGAACCAATGGATGGGAGGTGTCTGGTTGCGGAGGATTTTCTACATTCAAGATGACCACAGAATGGGACCATTGAGCTTGAGAGAAAGTCATTCCTCCTTACTGGAATTTGTTTAGACATTTGACAGTTTTCAGTTTGTCCCATGTTGGGTTCCCCAGGAGGTTTCTGGCATGCAGTATGTTTATTAAGAGTATTGTTCAGATCAAAGTCTGTGGAAAGGAAGATGATATGGTTTGGCTCCGTGTCCCCACCCAAATCTCATCTTGTAGCTCCTGTAATTCCCATATGTTGTGGGAGACACCCAGTGGAAGATAACTGAATTATGGGGGTGAGTCTTTTCCATGCTGTTCTCATGATAGTGAATAAGTGTCATGAGGTCTGTTGGTTTTAAAAATGGGACTTTCCCTGCACAAGCTCTATTCTCTTGTCTGCCGCCATGTGAGACATGCCTTTCACCTTCCACCATGATTGTGAGGCCTCCCCAGCCACGTGGAACTGTGAGTCCAATAAACCTCTTTCGTTTGTAAATTGCCCAGTCTCAGGTATGTCTTTATCAGCAACGTGAAATGGACTAATACAGAAGGGAGGGGGGAGGAGGGGAGGGGAGGGGAGGGGAGGAGGGGAGTGGAGGGGGGGGGAGGGGAGAGGAGGGGAGGGGAGGGGAGGGGAGGGGAGGGAAGGCAAGGGAAGGGAAGGGAAGGGAAGGCGAGGGAAGGGAAGGGAAGGGAAGGGAAGGGAAGGGAAGGGAAGGGAAGGGAAGGGAAGGGGAGATTGGTTAACAAAGGGAGAAAATCAAACATGCTGCACACCCAATAGATGACTTAGCTGACGCTATGGGGAGCTCCAGCATTAGAATGACCTTTCACCTTTGTCTCAAGTTGAGCCAAGAAACTTTATACTCCCATACCTACTATTCGTTGGACAGGCCACCACAAGAAGGGATGTGATCTTAGGTGAGTGGTTTCTGACAGCATCCTTAAAGAGGCTGACAGACTTCAAGCTTCTCTGCCGACACTACCCTCCCACAGCTGAGATCATCAGACCTTACTGAAGGGAGACTTCAGCAGCACATCACAGCATCCACCGCAGTGCAGCAAGAAGTAAGCCTGTCTCCACCAGTGTGGGAAACCAACATGCCCCTCACGCCCAACCAAGAGCAACCAACATGTATCCGGGCCGGAATCCATGGATTCAGAGAAGGGGACTTGCCTTCTGAGAGCCCCTCGTAATCCTTGTCTGAGCGGGCTAACTCCTACAATGGGGCGCTGGCCTCCAGTTCCCTGTCCCAGCTTTTTAGTTCTCTGCTGAGACTACAGTTGGTTCTGATATCTCCTTGATTCCAGAGGACCATAACCCCTGGTCAGTCTTATGAGTCCTTAATGAGGCATCCGCCCTGCTTCTACTCCACTACAAGTGGTTGAAGCATAGATCCCCACCCACTCCCAGCATCCAACTTCTCTACTGTGTTGTCCCTCGTCAGACAACAAGGCCTGCTTAGATGTACACAGAGCTCACTTCATTAGGTTAACAAGGAGCCCCTGAGGCCTGGGGCAGTGGCACAGTCAGGCTCTTGGTCCTACCTTCTGTCCACCTCCCAGTGCCCACCTAGCAGGAGCTCATTTTAGATGACAACACAACTTCATGATGGATGTGGCAAAAGGTGAGTTTGCAAAAGATTCTGAGGGGCTTTCAGTGACAGGCTTGTGAAGTTGAGAATGAGTTCCATTTATACCACAAAGCCCAGCGATACTAATCAGTAACTGAGAGAAATGGAAAGAAGGGCATGACCACAAATTCATCAGCCACTGTCACTCCTGACTCATTCATCCATTCTTTTATTTTTCCTGTTATCATAAGTCTATGGTAATTTATTTATTTTTATGCTTTTATTTTGATTTTTAAATTAATGTATTTTCATATATTTGGGGGGTTACAAGTGCAGGTTCCTTCCATGCATATATCACATAGTGGTAAATTCTGGGCTCTTAGTGTACGCATCACCTGAAGAACAAACACTGTACCCAATAGGCAGTTTTCAACCCTCACATTCCTCCCACCCTCCCACCTTTTGTTGTATCCAGTGTCTATTATTCTACTGTCTATGTCCATCTGTACCCTTTGTTTAGCTACCATTTTTAAGTGAGAACATGTGGCATTGGACTTTCTGAGTTATTTCAGTTAGGATAATGGCCTCCAGTTCCATCTGTGCTGCTGGAAAGAATATGATTTCATTCTTTTTCATGACTGGGTAGTATTCCACGGTCCATTCAACCATTCTGTCAGCAACCACTAACTGATACCTATCTTGGGCTAGTCTCATGCCAGTGGCTAGGAACACAAAGGCCAAGAGGCCTGGATGAAAAGTCCCATGTGCTCTTTCCCCCATGTTCCCACTTCATCTCATAAAGGTGGGAACTTTTGCCTTTATCCACCCATTTTCTTCACGTAGGGAAGTGTCATGGTGGGAACTCTGATTCTCCACCTTCTCACTCGCCACTCCCTGTAGAAGGAGATTCCTCCTTTCGTCTAATCCAGTTGGTCAGTTTAGATTTAATGAGCTCCTTTTTCCTAGTGGTCAGAGATGCTGCCTCAAAGACTCTCCCTCTTCCCTTTGCCATCCAGACTCTGGTGCCACACATCTCCTTCCCTTCCCCACCTTCCTATTATGATCCCAGCAGGGCAGAGCTCCCCCATTTCAGGGGAAAAGCCCACCATTCTCCCTCTCTCTCTCTAATCTGCTCCCTGTTGGTGTCTCTGTTTGATGAGGGCATAACTGCAGTCCTTTTTTACAAAGTTGGATAGCTAAGGGATTTGGAACTCTACAAGCTATGCTCTATTTCTTGTGATTTGTGCCAGTCTGTGTATCCTGAGGTTTAAATATAGGAAGGCAAGTAGTAGATACCTCTCATCCCCAGGTCTAAGCCATAAGCTCAGAGACAGTTTACTAGAGTCTCCAGGTTTGGTGGTCACTAAGTGTTGTGCACCCATTGTTAGAATAAAGGGATCCCCATTCGGCCATCAGTTCTTTGTATATGTATTCTTTAATGGTCAGAAACTTGAATGGGAAGAAGAGTGTTTATTTTGCCCAAATCTCTAAGAAAACATGGTCTGGAGTTTACGGTCTTGCGGTTAAAGGAAAAAAAGATGTTGTAAAAATATACCTAACCCGGCGTGAGGGAGGCCATTGGGAAAGGTTTCCTGGAAGCATTGAGTGCAGAAAAGATAGCTCAGTGATGAATAAGTTAAATGAAGGTCATGGAGCAGAGGGAGATACAGTCCAGTCAGAGGCAATGACATGAGCAAATGCTCAGGGGCTGGCCAGGGCATGCTAGGAGGGAGAGCCACAGCTATTCAGGGCTGGTGTGTGAGAGCTTGCATCCAGCCAGAAATAAGTTCATGTGACACTTGCAGGCTGGAAGGAGAAAGTGCATCTCTTATTTTCTGATTTCTCTGGATCCCTGGAGATGTACGAGAGCATTAAGCCATCATCATTCACCCATGATACATTCACCTGTGGTCTTGATCGGCTCTCCCATCTTGGAAAACAGATTTGACATGAACTTCCTTCAAAAGCTCTGAACAAGAAGTAAATGCCAGTCAAGCTAGGACCATGCATTGCTTATATTGGAATGACTTTGAGCTTCCCAGAGAAGAGAGAATTCAAGAGAAGCCTTGAGTGAACAATAACCATTAACAACGAGGCCTCCATTACCTTTGCCTACTCTCCCTATGTCTAACTGGTCTACCTGCATCCAGTCTGACCCTCTTTGATTTGCCCTTCAAAGTAGCCACACTACAAATCATACCACATCAGAATATGATGGTTCAATAGCTCCCCAAAGTTGTCCAAATAAAGTCTGATTTCTTTATTATAATGTCACAAGTTGAGTTCTTCAAGAAATAGATCCTGAGATAAAGATTGGCATGCAGGAATGTATCAGGGAGCACTCTTGTTATCAATTAATGAGGAAGAAAAGGGGTCAGAAAGAGATAGGCTTGAAGAGAAGAAACTGGGTTGTGATGAAGGCCTCAGCCAACTGCAAAGGAAGCTCTAATGCTGGACGACCTTTCAGAGTTGACCCAAGTTGGGCAGGAGGACCAAGCCTTAATACCCACATGCAAAAAATCTCGGATTCAGGCTACCATAGGTATAGAGGCATAGCCTTGGAAAGGGCAATACTTGATCCAAGACAAGTCCTGAAGAGAACCAGCAGCTGAGAGCCAGCCATCTGCCAGCAGCTAGGGGAATAAGCCATCAGTCCTGAAAGGAGATATGAGTGGTACCTCAGCACATCCAGAACCTATGGTATTCAGTGATTTTTATAGCTTTTTATGACCTGCTGTGTTCATTTTCTAGGGATACTATAACAAAGTACCACAGACTGGGTGTCTTAAACAACAGAAATTTATCTTCTCACACCCATGGAAATTTAAAAGTCCAAGATGAAGGTGTTGACAGGGTTGACGTCTTCTGAAGTCTCTCTCCTTGGCTTGTAAATGACCATCTTCTTCTTGTGTCTTCACAAGGTCTTTCCTCTGGGTGTCTGTGACCTTGTCTCCTCTTCTTATAACGACACCAGTTCTATTGGATTAGGGCCCACCCTAATGACCTCATTTTACCTTTTTTTTTTTTTTTTGAGACTGAATCTTGCACTGTCACCCAGACTGGGGTGCAGTGGCACGATCTCAGCTCATTGCAACCTCCACTTCCCGGGTTCAAATGATTCTCCTGCTTCAGTCTCCCAAGTAGCTAGAATTACAGTAGGTGCATGGCACCATGCCCAGCTAATTTTTGTGTTTTTAGTAGAGATGGGGTTTCACCATGTTGCCCATGCTGGTCTCAATCTCCTGGGCTCAAGCGATCCACCCACCTCGGACTCCCAAAGTGCTGTGATTACAGGCATGAGCCACCATGGCCAGCATACCTTTGCTTACCTTTTCAAAGGCCTTAGCTCCAAACACAGTCACATTCTGAGATATTGGGGGTTAAGACCAGCATGTGAATTTTGAGGAGCACAGTCTGTCTAATTCCTTTCCCCCTCCAGAATTTTGTTTACTTATAATAGCTTTTAATCCTTAAGGGATACAGCATAACACAGATTCTGTGTCCTATGGCCTTCACAGAGAGGTGCTTCAGGATTTGGGACCAACCATGCTACTGTTTCCATGGGTGCAAGTGACCTTTTCCCAGATAACTCAGGCTTTGGTTTGCTGCCAGGATACACTGTATTATCCTTTGCTTTGTACACATGAACATATCTCTTGCCTAACTAAAATCCGGTTTCAGCTCAGGCATCGCAGGCACCTTCAATTTTAAGAAGAGCTGTGTGTTCCCTTTGGTTTGGAAGATGCTTCCAGAAAAAATGACCTTGGGCCATATCCTTCCAGACGTATTTGGCATTTTAGGGATCTTGATCCCAGCAGGCCTCCACAGTTTCCACAATGGCAGAAGGAGAACTACTGGCTGATTCTTTAACATGCTGTATTGATCTACTCCTCTATACCTTGCACATTCTGTGCCGTCTGCTAGAAATGCCCTCCCAACTTTACCTGTCCAGTGAAAACCTTTGTATGACCTATGTCTCCTTCAAGAGTCAGCGGATGTGTCCACTCCACTCAGAAGCCTTCATTACAGTGTCTTGTCCCTTTAGCATCTTCCCTCTCATACCCCATGATAAAAGCAATTGCCTCAGAATCTCTAGGTATCAGTCAATGCATGCTGTTTGGGTAGTTGATTGATGGGTTTTGTGTTGATTGATTTATCAACTGTTCAATCATAGCCATGGCCCATAGTCTCTCAATAGTTGAGATCTCCGTGTGGATATCTCTTACATATATGAATGTCTTCACTCTGGGTGAAGAAAAAGTAGATTACGGAACCATATATCTTTGTCTCTATTTTTGCGAGGCATAATAATGGCTCTCCCAAATATGTCCATGCCCTAATCCCTAGAAGCTGTGAATATGTTAGGTTACAGAGCAAAGGCAAATTAAGCTTGCAGGTGGAATTGATATTGCTAATAAGCTGACCTTAAAATAGGGACAGTATCCTGGATTATCAAGAAGGACGCAATGTAATTACAGAGGCCTTTAAAAGCAGAAGAAGGAGGGGGAAGAAGGAGTCGGGGGAGATATAATGATGGAAGAATGATCAGAGAGAGGCAACATTACTGGCTTTGAAGATGGAGGAAGAGGCCATGAACATGGAAAGTTTCTAGAAGCTGGAAAAGTCAAGAAAATGGATTCTCCTCTAGGGCTCTAGAAAGGAACACAGCTCTGCTCACACTTTGATATCGGCCTAGTGAGACCTATGTCAGATTTCCAACTTGCAGAACCATAAGATAATAAATTTGTGTTGTTTGAAGTCACTAAATGTGTGGTCATCTGTTACAGAAATAGAAAACATAGGCACTATTCTAAACAAATCCCTTCCAATCACTGTCCTCATGCTTTGATCCTATTTCGTATTTGCTGGGGAGGGATACCTGAGCTCACCAGCATTTGGGGAGTTTCCTGATTCAATGACCAGGGCCTCTAAAGATCTGTGAGAACCCAGGATTTCAACGCATTTAGTGAATTTTATCGAGAGTGCATTCTATGTGGACACTGTGATAGAAGCTATGTCATTTTACAGAGTCAAATATGTACCAACTTGCTCAGCCTATAAGATAGATGAGGTATGTAGGTAGCAGCCAAGCAAGAGGGGGCAATTGTTACTAACAGAGAGATCTGTTAGAACATAGTTACCAGGATCTCTTCATTTTGAAAAGCAACTCATCTTATGAGAACTTTCCGACTGGCTGCGAGTCTGTATGACCTTAAGGGGCATGGTCCTCTTCTCTGTTCTATGTAGGACAAATTCCTGCAGAAAGTGAGACTGGCACTGAATAAAGTATAGAAAGCAGATCTTTCTTGTAGGAGAAAAGGCACGGAATGTCACAATGGCAGCACTCTGCTGGAGGTGCACCTCAGGGATGCTAATCTTACAAAAACTAACGTGCAAGTTGACAGTAAATCTCTAGAAGAATGCAGTGCGCAAAGACCCAAACACAGATCACCAGCAGGAGAGACTGAGAGAATCATGTCAAAGAAGGAGGACACCAGCTAGACTTTGGAGAGCCCATTGGACAATAGGGAGCCATGACAGATTCTTGAGGAGAGGAGTGTTAGAGTGAGGAGAGAGTGCAAGATAAGACAGAAAAGGAGAACCTGGAGCCAATTATCAGTGGCATCCCTGAAGCCAGACCATCGACTTTTCTTACCATTCCCAACTCCTTGAGTCTGAGAGATCTTATGTAGTTTTTTAATTAACATTGACAATATTGTGAACTTTATTCACTTAATCTCCATTAAAGTCATTGAGGATGATGCACTGACTTTTTAAACTAAAAAAAAAGAAAAATCCTGAAAATAGATTCTCAAAATTCAGACCAACCATCCAAATACCATCCAAACACGCCATTAAAGTTTAATCAAAAGTGCATAAACATTGAGGGATTTTTATTCCTATTCTCTATGAGTGGCTTGAAAGATTAATTATATTTTAACAAAATAAATTGTCACACTCTTGAAGCCTGTCATTAAAATGTGAGTCTTGGTCTATAGATTGGAAGGTAATAAATAAAACAGCAAATAATATCTATATAACTCTTTGCATTTTGCATGACATTTTCACATGCATTATGTCACTGGACTTCACAAAACTCCTGAGGACTTGGTATCATAGAGACTCAGAGAGGCTACAAGTCAGAAGACAACCTCAGGCAGTCTCACTCCAAACTCTGCTCTTTCCACAGAATCACTGCACTTCTTATGTTTGAACAAATGGCACGACATGTGTGAGATGAAACATGACATGAAGCCAGATAATATCATAACCAAGCTGAAACACCAGGCAAGGCCAGGGTATAACACAGGCTTCCCACAAAGCCAAAGCAAGGATGGGCTCTCTCTCGGACACAGTGACCTTATTCCACGTCCAGAAATGCTAAAATAAAAGCTGCTAGTGAAGAATAGGCCTGGACCATCTGAAAAATGTATCTGGTGTGAAGAATGCAATTTCCATTCCCTAAATGGTAAGGCATCATGGACTATTTCACACGGGGTTCAATCGCAACATCAAGGATTATTGTCCAAAGCCTGGGTCAAGCAGATCCTACCACATCCTGCAGCCAGGCACATTCCAGACCAGCAAAACCAGGGAAGGAAGCAGGCTAGAGATTTGCTGATATGAAATAAAGGAACAAGCTTTGAAATGAACTCTTTCAAACCCTTATCCTGCTCCAGTCAAAATCTCCACATCTCTCAGCCGGGTTAATTGGACACACAGCCACCCACGGCTGCCAACAACCTTCAGTGCCCACTATGCAAACACAAAACAGACACTCCCACTGGCCACTGTGCTGCAACTAGCTTGCCTGTTCATCTGGGGAAATGACATTTCTCCATCAAGAACCTCAGGGAAGAGGAATCAACAGGTTTGGATGCAGCCATATGCCTGGTACCATGCTAGGCCCTTACTAATATTTTCTTACTGGCTTCTCATGAACATCATGCCAAGTTGATACAAAAGCTTCACTGTGCAGAGAAAGAAACTGAGAACCCAAGAGTTTAATAAATTCCCCAATGGTCATAGCTGCCCTGTCATTTACAGGTTAAAAGCTTTGCTCATTTGTGACATCCACAGGATGTGATGATGTGACCCCTGCCTATATGCATACCCCACACAGCTGGGATTAGACCCAAGGCCACCTCACACCAAATTCATGTTCCAGTGTTTTCCAAATAAACAAGTGAATCAAGATATTTCTATCACACCATGCTACCTTTTAATGATGAGATAAACCAGGAGGAAAAGACCAAGTATGGTGCCTCACACCTGTAATCTCAGCACTTTGGCAGCCCAAGGCAGGAGGAGAGCTTGAGGCTAGAAGTTTGAGACCAGCCTGGGCAACATAGAGAAATCCTGTCTCTACCAAAAAAAAAAAAATTATTAAAAATCGGTAGGCACAGTGGCATACAACTGTGGTCCTAGCTACTCTAGAGGCTGAGATGGGAGGATCAGTGGAACCCAGGAGTTCAAGGCTTCAGTGAGCTATGATCACACCACCGCACTCCAACCTGGGTGACAGAGCAAGACCTGGGAAGGTAGGTAGGTAGGAAGATAGGAAGGGAGGGAGGGGAGGGGAGGGGAGAGGAGAGAGAAGAGGAAGGATTTACATTAGAATGAGAAAGATAATAAAAACAATTGGAATAATTGAACCAAGTTTGGAAACAACCAGAGTATTCCTAATATCAGTTGCCTGGACCCAGACTGTCCCTGGAGAATTATCCGAGGAAAGCAACCACACCATTTGAAATGTGTCCAGGATGCTGACACCTCATGGAAAATATGGCTCCAGGGAGACTTTACATTGTGGTCTGATGAGGGAGTGTGGAGAAGAACACAGAAGCCACCATCCTTATCACTGATCACTGGGCAGCCCTGTTTGACAGCACTTTCACTGTGGGAGAAACTCCCCTCCCCTGACAAGGAGCAGCCTGTGTCTAAGTCGCCACATAGCACCAATGATGGCAGTGACTTGAATCCTGTGCAAAGGTCAATCTCCAGTCCCCAGACACACAGTCACAGCCTCAGGAAGCTCAGCACCCACATGAGGGTGAGTGACATGTACAGCAGGTGACCCATTGGCTCTTTGGAACCCAGAATGGAATTGGTCATTATGGAGTGCTTACAGGGAGTGGGGCCAGCATGGGCAGATTGATGCTTGGCTATCATTTTGGTACAGGTCAACATTTCATATGAGACTTGGTCCCAGTTTTATCCCCTTCCTCTCCAGCCTAACCACTGCCATTATCCTAAGGGACGTGCATAGAGTAGACCTAGCCAACTGCTGTCAGGGTGCTAGGAGCAGCAACTGGGAGTGGAAGACACCACCTAGTTTCACATCCCAGCTGCTGACAATGACTAATCATGGTACGCTGAGCAAGTTGCTTCTTCCCTCTGTGCCTCAGTGTCCCATCTTTAAAATAGGGATTGTTATAAGATTTAAGGAGAGAATCCATCTAAAGCACTGAGTGTTGTACTTAGAACCATGTTCATAGTCATTTTCACTTCTACTCTGCTGTCAGCCACCAACATCCTGGACCTCAAGATCACCCAGAAGTTTCTGGCTCTAAAATCTTAAAATCTGACACCTAACTCCAGCCTACTTCCTCTCAGCTCCCTTAATCATGAGGCATCCTTTGTCTGACTTTATCATGATGTCCAGTCCCCCAAGTTGTTCTCTAAACACATCAGCTCCCAGCCTAATCCTCCCTTCATGCCACCACTATCATCCATCACTCAGTCATTTTCTGAGCTCTTGCTCTGTAGTGCCTCTGCCACAATTCCCAAGAGCACCCAACCATCTGCCCCTGTTGCTGCCCCACAGGCCCCTCCTCATGCTGGAGAAAATGACCCAGCCATGCCCTCTTCTGGGTCCCATCCCAGGTGTGACATTGGCACACCTTGGTCTCCAAGCAGATCCCCTCCGTTGTTCTAAGCAGACTTGCTCCATCCACCGTCCTGAAGCCTCCAGCCCCAGCTCCATGCCTGGCTCACAGCAGACGGCCTCACTTTCTACCCTAAAGAGATCATTAGAAGGGTTGGGTATAAACTTCTCCAACATTTTGCTTCACTGCCCACACATTGAGGAGCCTCCACTTCTCTTCTTACCATATCCTCCTCCTCCTTGGAAGATGCGTCTGCTGCCACCTTGCTCTGGGCCTGGGCATCACGCAGGACTTTTGCTCATCAGTTGTCACTTCTGCATTCTGTAAAGCCAAGCTTCCCCCCATCAGAAAGAACCTTTCCCTTCAGCATATCAATGTGTTCAGAAGGCCAGGCACAGTGGCTCACACCCATAATCCCAGCACTTTGGGAGGCCAAGGTGGGTGGATCACTTGAAGTCAGGAGTTCAAGACCAGCCTGACCAACATGGTGAAATGTCATCTCTACTAAAAACACAAAAATTAGCTGGACGTGGTGGCGCACACCTATAATCCCAGCTACTGGGGAGGCTGAGGCAAGAGAGTCACTAGAACCCAGGCGGCAGAAGCTGCAGTGAGCCAAGATTGCACCACTGGGTGACAGAGGGAGACTCCATCTCAAAAAAAAAAAAAAAAAAAAAAAAGAAATTAAAATTAAAAAAATAAAAACTAAAAATAAAAAAATATATACGTTCAGAGCTCCTACAGCTCAAAAATAAAACAAAAAATCCCCCTTGGCCTTCTCTCTCCCTCCAGCCCCATCACACAGACAAGCTTCTTCAAATAGTTATCTATACTTCCCTCTCTGCTCCCTCACCCTCTACTAGCCCTGCAGTCTGTCTTTCCATGAAATTGCTCTAAGGTCAGTAACAAATGCGGAGTTGCACTCTACTCCCTTCTCTTCCTCACTTCTGTCCAATCATTAAAAGTTCCATCAGTCCAGACTTTATCTGCTTAATAGCTTTTAAATCCTTTCCATCTCTCCATGCATCGGTGATGTGTTCTGGCCTTCCAAGCTCATCCAAAGACATCTACTTAATACCCCCGAATCAGGCCCCACTCCATGCCAAAGAAAGAAAATAGAAATGTGATTCTCCTTGCTCAGCATTCTAAAATAGTCCCCACTGCATAGCAGGACAAAAATCTACCCTCCTCTGCATGGTGGCCAAGGAAGAACCTTGTTGGCCTAGCGGTAGTGAACATGTCACCAAAAGGAATAAATGAAGTATGAAAACTAAGAATCTAATTGGACATAACTGCCCCTCAGCCACAGGCATATCCCCCTTTCATAAAATGCTTTTAGTAGGAGATAAAAAGTTTTTCAGAAATTTCAAAGAAAATTTATCAAATATGGCCCAAATTGAAATTTTTATAACATAATAGAAATATCCTCTTTTCAGGAATTATTTTTATGTAGTTATTTCTCGAGATGGTTCTTCCTACCACAGAGGGTGCCACCCAACAGAGAAGATGCTATAAGAGGCAATTTTTATATGATCTGGATGTTACCTCATGTGGTATTTGGAAGTTCAGGATCAAAGTGTCCTTCTTTCCTTCTGCCCCCCCCCCCTCAACAGCATAACCAAAAATTTGTTCCAATCCTCAACTCTCAAATTCCAGCATTTTGATTTAGAAATACGGGACAGTCAGGCCGGGCGCGGTGGCTCACGCCTGTAATCCCAGCACTTTGGGAGGCCGAGGTGGGCGGATCACGAGGTCAGGAGATCAAGGCCATTCTGGCTAACACCGTGAAACCCCGTCTCTACCAAAACTACAAAAAATTAGCCGGGCGTGGTGGTGGGCACCTGCAGTCCCAGCTACTCGCGAGGCTGAGGCAGGAGAATGGCGTGAACCCGGGAGGCGGAGCTTGCAGTGAGCCGAGATCGCGCCACTGCACTCCAACCTGGGCGACAGAGCGAGACTCCATCTCAAAAAAAAAACAAAAAAAGAAATACAGGACAGTCATTATTATCCTCGTTTCCAGATGAGAGGCTTGAAATTCGAAAAAAACAAAAAAAAAAAGGGTTTTCCTTAGGTTTCATATACAGTGCCCATAGCAGAGTTGGGTCTAAAGCCTGGTTCTTCACCACTGTGGGGTGGGGTGTCTGCCCCCAGGAGCCTGGGGTACACAAGGTCCCATATGAGGAACCCCTTAGGATTGGGGACCCCATGTGTGTTAGCACAGAGGCTGTGATAGATACAAAGTCCTGGTTAACCATACAGTTATGTGATGAGGAGGACAAGATGGAAGAGGAGACAACAGAAGAGGATCCAAAAAAAAGAGTAGGGAAGAGATGTGCCAGCCCCAGGAATCCCAGGACAGAGAGGAAGCAGGACATGCTGAACTCTCGACTTTGGCCCACACCAGGAAACAGAGCCCTGTGCTCACTGCTCTGACTGACTGGGGGAAGCACTGTGTTGCCTCAGAGTCAGAAATCATTTCACCAGTGCATTTGGTCCTCGCCCTAGAATACCAAGCAGAACGTAGTCAGATAACCACTCTTTCATTTTTGTTTCCTTCCCGTCAGCTTTCTACTGAGCCAGTAAACCATTCTAAATCACTTCAGACCTCTGGTGGCCAGGCCAACTCCATGCTGAATGGCCCTGCCATTCAAGCCAAATGTACAACACCATTGACATTACTACACAGCCTGCCACGCAGCAAGGATTCACTTCCCTTGCTAGTGTATGCGTACACACACACACACGTTTTCACAACGTGTTTTCCATAACCACAATCTTAGGGTCAATTAATGACCATATTCTCCACCCAGTTGCTCAGCTTCAAAGTGAGGGATCTGCTTCAGTTCTCCTCTCTAGGCATCCCATAGCATCAAGACTATCTAATCCCATTGATATGTCTCCCTCTCCCCAATCCCCACACTCCCTGCCTTGCCCTAGAACCTCCTCCTCATCCCTCACCTGGATTGTGTCTTCCTGATCCTCTTCTCCCTTCCACACAACCACTGGACAAGCATCTCTGAAGCAAAATATGATCACATAACTCCTCTGCTTAACCTCCTTCAACTCCATTGCCCACAACAACAAATCCCAAGCTGATGTCATCAGCCACATCAAGGAAGTCCAACTCTTCAGCTTGCTCATAACTGAAGGGCAACTATTCATTAATTCATCTACTCAAAGAATATGCACTCAGTGTCTACTCCATGCCAGTGCTGTTCTAGGCACTTGGATAAATCAGAGGCAACGATCCCTGCCTTTATGGAGCTTACATTCCAGCTGAAGGAGAAAGCCATGATTAAGAACCCTATAAGGATGTATATTACAAAGTATGTTAGAAGATGGTAAGTGCTATGGAAAAAGGAAGAAGTAGGACACGGGAAAAAGGATCCAGAGTTCTGGAGATGGGGTGGGAGGGTTGCAAAACTAGGTGGTCCGAATCAGCCTAAATAACACTGGAGTAGACTTGGAAGAAGTGGGATTGTTAGTGTCAAGGCTCTCAAAGCAAAGATCACTCCAGGCAGTTTGCATTGGAAAAGTCAATGCAAAAGCCCTGAGGTGAGAGTTCAGCTGGGATACTGGGGGAACAGCATAGAAACCAGTGTGGCCAAAGTGAACAAGAAGGAGAGGATAAGGAGACGCCATGAGAGAGGGAAAGGGCCACATCATGATCCTCTGTCATTCCCCAGCCTGACCCTCATGTGTCTTTTCTTTAACACTTGTCAATGCTGCAACTCCTCAAAGATTGGCTTTCCTCATGCCTTAGAGCCTGTGCCTATGTCCTGATTCCATGGTCGTCTGACCACAATCCCCTTCCCCAGCCCAGAGCCCTGACCATCGCATTGTCTATGTTCCCATATTCCTTGACCATGATGTTATTATATACTAAATGCACTGAATGCAATTACCCCACTCACTCCCTGCTATATTACCCACTGGACAGAGCTCCTGCAGGAAAAAAAAATCCATCATCTCATGCCTCTCTTGTTTCTTAGGAAGGACCACCTGGCTGGCTAAAGAATGGGTGGATGGAAAGAGAATGGGCAGTAGAAGGTTAGGTAGAGGTTAAGTTGAAAAATTCTGCTTTGCCTGAAAATTGAGATTATCTTGGCCAAAAATGACAATGAACCTCTTTGAATCTCAGTTTCCCTATAGGTAGAATGAATGTAGCAATCCTGGCTTTGCTTGCATTCCAGAGTGATTCTGTACATCAAAAAAGAGACTAGGGCCAGGCTTGGTGGCTTACGTCTATAATCTCAGCCCTTGGGTAGGCTGATGAGGGAGAATCACTGGGGGTTAGGGGTTTGAGACCAGCTTGCCCAACATAACAAGACCCCAAATCTATAAAAAGTAAAAAATAAAAATAAAAAATAGCCTGGCGGCCGGGCACGGTGGCTCACGCCTGTAATCCCAGCACTTTGGGAGGCTGAGGCTGGTGGATCACGAGGTCAGGAGATCGAGACCACGGTGAAACCCCGTCTCTACTAAAAATACAAAAAATTAGCTGGGCACGGTGGCGGGCGCCTATAGTCCCACCTACTAGGGAGGCTGAGGCAGGAGAATGGTGTGAACCTGGGAGGCGGAGCTTGCAGTGAGCAGAGATCACGCCACTGCACTCCAGCCTGGGTGACAGCGAGACTCCATCTCAAAAAAAAAAAAAAAAAAAAAATAGCCTAGCATGGTGGCTTGTGCCTGTAGTCCCAGCTACCAGGAAGGCTGAAATGTGGGAGGATCAGATCACTTGATCCCACGAGTTTGAAGTTGCAGTGACGTGTGATTACACCACTGCACTCTTGCCTGGGCAACAAGTCAAGACCCCATCTCTAAAAAGAGAGAGATTCCGTATGCATACCTTATAGATTTGGGCGGGGGTCCAAGTGCAGAAGATCATCATTATTGTTCTCATTGCTGTTAATTACAAAATCCTGTGTGCCTGTTTATAAAAATTATAAAATCCTGGATGCTTCTGGTTCCAATTATAACCCAGTGATGTGTCCTTGGTTCCAGCAGAGGCAATGCTGGGGTAAAGTTTATCTTGTGTCACATGCGATTTGTTCTCAAAATGGAGCAAGGAGAGCCTGACTCTCCATGGAAAAGAGCCCTTGGGTGATAAATTAGGAAGATCCTTCAATGCATCCCAACCCTTTTCTGTGCAGACAGGGCTGGCAGGCACCGGCTCTCTGAGCCACACCTGCAGTGGGAACGCCAACCAGCCCTCCTCCCCCAACCAATCCCACCCCCACAAATTGTCAAAAAGGCATCATGACAGATAGAGCTCCCGCATGCCACAAGGTAAGTGTTTAAATCTTTTATAAGACAGTCAATGGCCTTTATAAACCCTCAGACGAGAATTACAGTGTCTGAGACGGAGCTGAAAGTCAATGGGAAATTGATTCTGTCTAGCTGGTGCTGTTTCAAAAAGGAGGCTTGCTGGGTGCCTTCGGGACCAAATGTGCCATCTCCAATCTGCCCCCAGGGCCCGGCGTGTCACATGCTGAGAATGCTGTGATGCCAAGGCCCATTTCTGGGCAGAGGAACACCAACTAGGCAGCTGCAGGCTCCCACCACAAGGCGGCCCTGGAGAGCATTGACGAGCACCGGGGATGGTTATAAAGTGTGTTCACCTTCCCAGAAATTGATGCCAGTACCAATCTAACGTCATTGCCTGCACCCCAGGCGGGGAAGCCAGAGGATAATAAACAGCCATTGATCTGGTGGCCACCATCGGCAGGGCACACCTAAAATTACTCTCCTTTGCTAATGACGCCATTAGCTATTGGATCAAACACAGTTACAGGGTGTGATGATGCTGTGGTTATTTCTTTGCCAATACCCATCGGCCTGATCCATACCATCTGCCAGGGGGCTGCCACATCTGGCAGCAAAGACCCTCTGTTTGGGATGAGGGAAGCCCAAGGGTCACAGCCTGGTCACAGCCTAGTCACAACAAGGATGTCTCTGGGGCCGAGGTGAGTGCATGGACTTTAACAGATAAATCAAGGCTGGGTGTGGTGGCTCACACCTCTAATCCCAGCACTTTGGGAGGCTGAGGCAGGTGGATGACTTGAGGTCAGGAGTTCGAGACCAGCCTGGCTAACATGGTGAAACTCCATCGCTAAGAGAAATACAGAAATTAGTGGGACGTGGTGGTGGGTGCTTGTAATCCCAGCTGGTCCACAGGCTGAGGCAGGAGAATCATTGGAACCCAGGAAACAGAGGTTGCAGTAAGCCAAGATCACACCACTGTACTCCAGCCTAGGTGACAGAGCAAGATTCCATCTTGAATGAATGAATGAATGACAGGTAAATCAAACAGCCACAGTCCTGTGAGGTGGCAGGGTGGAAAGAGCACTCACTTTGGAGCCAGGTAGACTTGGAGTGGAGCTCTGCTCACCATCCTGTGCTAAAACCAGAATATGAGAAAGCAGATAGTGCTCTCTCATGGAAGCAGATGGCCTGAATCAAGCAATGAAAATGGTAACTCAGCCTTGAGTACTGACCAGGTGCCAGATTCTGGAGCCACCACTTGTCATCTGTCACCTCGATCCTTCCCTACCATCTCGAGATGTACAAGGTATTATCTCCATTTTCTAGGTAAGGACACTGGAGCCCAAGGAATTTCAAGAGATCGATTCTTCCAATGAGAGCAAACACTGAGCTTATGTTTATTGCAGGCCTGTTGTGTGCTGGGCACCCTCCAAGGGACCCAGCTACGAGCCATGCAAGACAGACGCAGCTCCAAGGTCAGGCTTGTGGCAAAACCCAGACTGGAGTCAAGGTCTCCTGAAGTCATGTGCTGTATCCTCTCCCCTGCAATTTTCCCCAATAGGAAGGACTTCTCAGTCCTTCCCCAGCTCAAGGTGCCCTTTGTATTTCTCCAGACTCTTCACCTTAGTTTTCAGATGAGGTCAAGGGAAGTTCTGATACTTTCCCAAGGCCACACAGTGGGCAGGAAAAGAAGCTGCAATCTTGAAATGAGATCAGTAGAATTTCAGGTCAAGTCTGTTTTCTTCATGGGCTGCTTGCTTCCTGAAATATTGCACTTTATCTCCCCACCCCAGGTCTAAAGGAAGCCAGCAGTGCACGATGTGCCATAGACAGTGGTAGATAGGCAGAAGGTGAAGGTCTCTGTGCACTGCTCAGAAATATTTGCATGGCCTACAAGGAGAGCCATCTCATCAGGTCAGCTAAATGGATGGAATGGATTAGCACTCCAGCATCCCATTTTTGGTTAAGTAACACCATTGTTACTACATGGTCAGGTGTCTTTAAACTTCAATAAAGGAGCTTTATTTGAAACCCTTCAGGGTGCCAGGAACAGTCATTTCCCACAACAGCTGTCTATCCAAGGCAGGCTTGGCAAAGAAAAGCAAGTATCACTGACTGTTATGAAGGGGTGGGAGCAGGAGCAGTGTAGTGGTGGGATTATTAAGGATGAGGTCAGGCAGGAAGGGACAGCAAAGGCGAACTTCCCTGTTGTTAGACAGAGACACAAATAAACACTTGCTGGCAGCTGGAAATTCAGTTCTTAAACCCTGCAAAATGAGAAAAACCTAGTATGCTCTGAAAAGGCATATTTTCTGACAGGATGAGACAACACAGAGCTGGATTCAAGCCAAGAGCCACTCAGCTGTTTGAGTACACAGTGAGAGGCTCAGAGCTCAACTTCAGTCTTTCCTTCCTGGAAAATGGGCATAAAGCAAAGACCTACATGTTTAGGGGTCTGATAGATCTTCTGATAGATCTATTCATCTATCAGACAAGTTTCCAACACCAGCACTATGCTGGGCACTGGGAAATCAGTTTAGAATGGGACAGGCTTGCTCCCTGCTTTCATGGAATTTATCGTTTAGCAGCGAAACCAAACGGAAAAATGTAATTACAAGAGGGCACCCTTGCCTTGACAACTCGTGGGACAATATTCAGAGCAAACCAATGAAGATGTTTGAAGCCAAATGCAATGAAGCCAATGAAGGTGTTTAGTTCTTTTCACTTCTGGAAGGAGTAAATTGGTGGATCAAGGTGACATTGTCCCCCACAGCTTACAATTGCAACACTTCTTAGAGTCTCATATTCACACTTGTGGCCAAGGAAACCAGCTGTGTGGGTGGTCACTTCTTCCAAGACTAGCCAACACACATGTCCCTAGGAGCCAGTGGTGACATAGCTTCCTTATTTATTTGGTTAAAAATAAATTGTTCTTATTTATTAAAATATTTTTTAAAAACCTTAAGACACTACACATGAAATGAAAAAGCCATTTCCACCTATTAAATTGCTTAAAATGAGATCTTCTCTTTGACTTTTGCTATTATGGCAATCGTATAAGCATTCCAAGTGTATAGAAAAGATGAATAAGTCTGCCAAAATGAAAAAAATTCTACATGGTAGTATGAGTGTCTTCACTAAACCTCAGTGTTTTTATTCTACGGGTCCCTTTTGTTAGAAATGAAGTGAGAGGCAAACAATGTACATGGAGTATTAAGATTACATAATGTTAGTGCTACTAGGGACATAAAAGGCAGCAAAGACCAGGCGCAGTGGCTCACACCTGTAATCCCAGCACTTTGGGAGGCTGGGGTGGGTGGATCTGGAAATTCAGTTCTTAAACCCTACAAAATGAGAAAAACCTAGGAGAGGTCAGGAGTTTGAGATCAGCCTGACCAACATGGCGAAACCCCATCTCTACTAAAAACTACAAAAAAATTAGCCGGGCGTGGTGGCAGGTACCTATAATCCCAGCTACTTGAGAGAGCAAGGCAGGAAAATCATGTGAACATGGGAGGCAGAGGTTGCAGTGAGCCGAGATCATGCCATTGCACTACAACCTGGGCAACAAGAGTGAAACTGTCTCAAAAAAATAAAAAGACAGCAGAGTCCAACCACGTCATTTGAAGCAGGAGAAAACAAGTCTTGGAGAGCTGACACATCTTGCTCAATGTCACACAGCCACTTTGTGGTCCAACTGGGACTCCAAGTCATAAACCTGGAACCATCAGAACTCAGAATTCCTCAGACTGAAATCAATTCCCTAATAGAGTTGGTAGCCATTAGACAATAAGCTCATCGAGGGCAAGATATTGACTCCTGCGACAGTATCATTCAGAGCAAACCAATGAAGATGCTTGAAGCCAAATGTAATGAAGCCAGAGTCCAGTTGCTGATTTACATTCCCACCCAATGTTCTGGCACTTAGAGTCTCATTGTGCCTATGACCCTTGTGAGTACCGGGTAGGCATTTCTTAAGCAAAGAAATACATCATTTCCAACATCATTTTAGTGGAATTCTATAAACATTTATAAAAGTATCTATTTTAAAACATTTTTATTTGCATTTTAAGTAAAATTTCTATATGGCCAAGCCCCAGACGGGTCCCATGCACGTGTTTTCTAAACAAAAGATGACTAGTGCTGTGATAATTAATCACTTGGCATTGACTGAAGCGCTTAATGAAATGAAGCATGAACTGTTTGAGAAAGCAATTGAAAGTCATCATACATGCCATGAATCATCTCTTGAATGCACATTTATTAAATCAGAATTCATAACTTTGATATTTTATCTAACAGGTTTGTTACCCTTTTGAGACTCTATTGGTGGATAAAAAAGACAGATGTTTCCAAAGCTAAACTGAAGAGGGGTGGGGGAGAAACCAGCCAGACATCAATTAAATAGAGCAGGCAGCAAAATGCCGTCACCCAATGTCTGGGTTTTTTGCTATTGTCTTGAGATAAAATCCAAAGAAAACCTTTGCAAGTGAGTAGGCATTGAAGCAGGGTGCACTGCTGAAGGTTTTGGGGGTCTGCCTGAAAACAGGTGGATTTTGTGATGGTTTAGGAGGCAGTGATGAATTTGGGGCTTGCAGACATGATTGCCATTAGGGAAAACTTCAGTCAAGCAAGAGCCAGATTGATGCAAAATACTATTTTTACCTCCTCAGGGTGCCAGGGAGCTAGAGGGGAAGCAGAATCCTCTCCTAGTTTCAAGCTCTTCAAAGACACCCGCTCCTTTTAGTTGAAGCAAATATATATCACATCAATGTCACATCCCAGGACTACTGTCCCAGGCACCTCTTTGGGTGATCAAATGAAAGTGGACTGAGAAGCGTGTGAAGATGTTTAGCTCTTTTGACTGCTGGCAGCAGTAAATTGGTGGATCAAGGTGACATTGTCCCCCATGGCTTACAATTGCAACACTTCTTAGAGTCTTATATTCATAAAAGCAGACCTGGAATCCTTATAGACAGCCCTCTTGTGCTGAAAGTAAAGGATACCTTCCCTTTTAACTGCTTTGACACAATATGACCATTCTCCTCCAGAGCCTTTCAAACCCACGCTTTTACAAGCCAGAATCAGAGTCCAGTTGCTGATTTACATTCCCACCCAATGTTCTGGCACTTTCTTTGCATAGAACAACACATCCATATAATGACTTTTCTCCATCATAATCTAAGTAGACCGCTAGAACATGCAACAATAGGATCATCACAAGAGTGAACCTGAGCAATGACACATTTAGAGAAAATTATATCATGTCTTAGTCATCCTATATGGTAACAGTGCCTCTTCCCCTTTATCTATGTTAAGCAAAGGATATGCAATTTCATTTCAAAACCAAAGCAAGTAGAAGAAAATGTATATAATTTGAGCAAGGCAAAAATTGCCAATGAATGTAACAAACACAGGCTGCCGAACTCTCTTCCATTTTTTTTTTAAAGCAAAACTGGACAACAAGGTATTCTACCCAGACACACAAAGTTTGCAGTTAAGGTCAACTCCTTGTACTCAATTGGGAGTGAGGTTGAGGAGGGGCTCCCTGCCCGGGAGGGAGCAGCATTTCTGCAGCACAGAGCTTCTCACACTGAAGGTCTCTCACAACCACCTGATTGCTGGGCCCCAACCCTAAAGTTCCTGATTCAGTGGGTCTTGGGTGGGGCTCAATAATTTGCATTTCTAAAAAGTCTCCAGGGAATGCTGATGTTGCCAAACCAGATACCACAGTTTGAGAACCACTACTGTAGGCAAAGAAAGCTTCATTGGCAAAACACGCTACTTTCTCCAAGACAAGATGGATAAGATGGAATTCATGGGCCTTCGAGCCTGTGTTGTCATCTGGTGTTATGCCTCCAAATAACCAGGTTCATTGTTTTGTTTTGTTTTTTACTTTTCCTTCATCATTTGCAGTAATATGCCAACTCTTAAGTTCATTAATATCTGCAGTGAGATAAGCATTCATCCTCATGTCATTAGAGTCATCACTGTAGAAGAGGGAGAGGCACTGAAATCCTCCAGACCTGCCATATCCCTGGGCCTCTGAGGAAACTGAGATCAGAGAGGCTAAGACATTTGCCTGAGGCCGCAAAGCAGAGACTGAACAAAAACCCAGGGCTGCTAACACCCAATTTAATCCCTTCCCTCTAACTCAGCCCAACCACTTCCCTGAGGAAGCTGTTTGAAATATCCTGCTGCTTCTAAAAGAGTGATTTTCTGTTTATAAGACTGTTCTTCCCTGGACCAGTGGTTCTCAACCTTGGATGGCTACACATTAGCATCCCCTGGGGAGGTAACAAATGATAACAATACTAGGCCCCACTTCAGAGATTTTGATCAATTGCTCTGGGATGGGACCAGGCATATAATTTTTTAAAGCTCCCTAGATGATTCTATAACATGTAGCTGAGCTTGCGAATTACTACCTAGACTGTGGGATTCTCAAAGGTAGTGTCCATTCCCTATTCTGTTAGTAGCAAGATCTTAGGAGATTCTTAGTAAGCGTGTATTCAGGGAAAGACTAGAACAATGCTAAAACAAAACAAAACAAAACAAAAACCATTTTCATCAGCATCACCTGGTGTATTAGCCCATTTTCTTGCCTCTGATAAAGACATATCCACAATTGGGCAATTTACAAAAGAAAGAGGTTTAATGGACTCACAGTTCCATGTGGCTGGGCAGGCCTCACATCATGGCAGAAGGCGAAAGGCATGTCTTACATGGCAATAGACAAGACAGAATGAAAGCCAAGCGAAAGGGATTTCCCTTTATAAAATCATCAGATCTCATGAGACTTATTCACTACCACGAAAACAGTATGGGGGAAACTGCCCCCATGATTCAATTATCTCCCACTGGATCCCTCCCACAACATGAGGGAATTATGGGAGCTGCAATTCAAGATGAGATTGAGTGGGGACAGAATCCAACCATATCACCTGGGAACCTCTTAGAAATACAAGCTCTCAGTCTCCACTCCAGATGCACTGATTCAGAGGCTCTAGGGGTAGTGCACGGCAAACTGTTTTAACCATTCCACTAGAAACTAGATCATTCTAGTGAATGCTATCACTGAGAATCTCTAGAACAGAGGAATCCAAATATGCATGGAAATATTTAGTTAGAAACATAAAACTAAAATTACAGTCTATGGGAAGATAATGAAGCATTGCCCCCAAAAGGTGGTGTGATAATTGTGTTAGGAATTCAGGGTTGGTGAAAGAAAAGGGAGAAGCACAGGTACATTATGGATGCTGTGAAGGGAGGGGTGGAGATAAGGCTGGAGAAGTCACTGGGACCTTGAATAGCAGACTTGGGAACTAAGAACCTTGAATAGTGGACTCAGGAACTGAGAGTTACTGTTTGTCTAAGGGAGCAAGGGATTGGGGACAGCAGTCATCTCACTGGACAGTAGAAGGCCATCCCCAAGGGTGCGGGTCCCAGAGAGGTCCTCTGATCCTCACAACGGTGCTGTGGGTGAAATCCTGCAGGTAAATGGTGCAGATACCCAATGTGGGATCATGGAAAACATGGACTTAGAAACCCCTAAAATCCTAGCTTTGTAGCATACTAGCCAGAAGTCCTTGAGCAAGGGACTTATGTTTTCTGAACTTTAGGTTCATCATCTCTAAAGGGAGTACAATAGCTACTTGGCAAGGTTGTTATAAAGTTTAAATTATAAAGATATGTAAGCAGCTGGTGCAGTGCCTGGAAAGTGAGTGTTGCTCACACCTGATAGCTAGAAGCCTGTTTCAGATGAGAAAGCATAAACCCCCAACCCGTTGCTCTTCTAGTACTGACCATAAAGAGAGCTGGAGAGGTACACAGCTCACCAAACTATAAGAAAGGAAGTGGCCCCTTTACTGAGAAAAGGACAAGTTTGTGTTTCTTCTAGAACCCTTCCTGAATTTGGTGGTTGAGTTCTCAGGCCAGCTCGCAAAACCCACTTTAATTTGGACTCTCTGAATTCAGGTCCACAACCCTGAGAGGAGAAAGCCATTGGGCCAAGAGAGAGCAGTATATGACCCAGGCTCTGTAGTACCCCTGGCCTCTCTCCAGGCCAGGGCCAAGGCCACCAGCACCATTGAGTTAAGAGATTGAAAATGTCATGAGTGTTTCCTAGCCTGGTGTTTACCCAGCGTTTGTGCCCAAGAATGCTGAACTTAAAGTGACTGGCAGGAAATAAAACCAAGGGAGACATTTCTTTGTAGTGTTCTTTAAAAAAATACAAAAGTAAAAGAACTCCACCTAAAGTAATTAACTTAAAAGCATACGGAAGCCACAGAAAAACTGAAAGGGCACAATCTGGCTTTGAAAATGAGCACATGCAGCAGGTAAGCACCATTCAATTAAATGCAAGATGGTTCTTGTTCCACCATTCACTGATCATGTCCCTTGGGAGAGTGTCACTTCCTGGGAGCATTCTATGCATCCCACTTCAGGAGAGCCCTTTCCCATAATCAGGTATGTTTATTTGTTCAGTAATCAACAACTGCTCATTGTGCGCCTAGCACTGTGCTGAAAACTAAGGAATAAAGATGAATAATGTGAACTGTGGTTGGGGGGTGGGGTACTTCATCTATCCTTCAAGGGGTTTACTGACGAGATTGCTAGAGGCAATAGTTCTCATTTAATCCCAATAATAACACTACTAGGTGGGCATTACAATCTTTCCCGTTCTATAAATAAGAAAATTAAGACTCAGAGGAAAGAAAAATACTACCTTGATGATTATTAAGTAGAGGAGATGGGACGTGAACCCAGGACTTTATGTCTCCAATAACAGGGCTCATGCCATATATAGTGGAGGTGAAGGACAAGTCTGTTCTCCTCTTTCTAACCCTCAGGAATCCCATGTGTAAAAGAAATGACTTGAGGAAATAAATAAGAGATGGGCTGTTACTTCGTCACCCAAGCTGGAGTACACTGGCGCAAACACAGCTCAGTGCAGCCTCAACCTTCTGGGCTCAGGCAACTCTCCAGCCTCAGTTCCCCAAGTAGCTGGGACTACAGGCATGTGCCACCATGCCCGGCTGATTTTTAATTTTTGTAGAGATGAGGTTTCACCATGTTGCCCAGGCTGGTCTCGAATTCCTGAGCTCAGCAATTCGCCCGCCTCACCCTCCCAAAGTGTTGGGATTACAGGCATGAGCCACTGCGCCCGGCCATGTTTCTTATCAGACTAATGCCAGAGAGGTATAATGAGACATGTTCCACCCCCGCTTTGCATTATAGCTTGAAACAGTCTCTCAGGTTAAATTTTAAGAGCCCTGGCTGAGGAGAAAGTCCATTCAGATGGTTGGCGGGGGGCTTCGAATTTTATTTTTGATTTACAAGGTCCATTCATCTAATGCTTTGGTCTATTTTTAAGCACACAGACATGCACATGTTGACAAAACATGCCAAACTGTAAAATAGATTGATGAGGTTTATTCTGAGCCAAATATGAGTGGCCATAGCCCATGACACAGCCTGAGCAGGTCCTGGGAACATGTGCCCAATGTGGTTTGGTTACATCTTTTGATGTTATGCATTTTAGGGAAACAGAAGTTACAAGAAAAGACATTTATAAGTCAATATATGCATTGGTATATTGACTTATAAATACCAATACATTGATTCTACCAGAAAAGGCCAGACATCTCAAAGCAGGGCATGGGTTCAAAGGTTTCTTCTTGGCAATTGGGTGAAAGAGGTAAGCAATTTAATTCTTTATGCAGAATTAAAGTCAGCATAAAGACATGCTTGAGTTAAGATGGAGGGAGGTTGTGGAAGCCAAGGTTCTTGTTATGTAATTGAAGCCTCTAAGTAACAGGCTTCAAAGAGGAAAGATGGTAAACATCTCTTATCAGACCTTAGACCTTAAAAGGTGTCATTCTCCAGAAAAGACAGTAAGAGAAGGAGATTCTCTACAGAATGCAACTTCCGCCCCGCCCCACCAAAAAAAAAAAAATGGTTTTGCAGGACCATTTCAAAGTATGTCAAAGAAATATATTTTGGGGTAAAATACTTCGATTTCCTCCAGGGCCTGCTATCTGTCATGCAATGCTATTCCAGGGTCAGGTTGTAACTGGGTTCAGGTTGTAACTGGGTATCTTGTTGTTACAAGGAGTCTGTTTTGTCAGTCAAGAGCTCTAGTCTAATGATAATGCTGGTCAGCTGTGTCTAAACTCCAGCTGGAGGAGGTACAATGAGGCATATCTGACCTCCTTTCCCATCATATTATGGCCTGAACTAGTTTTTTAAGTTTTCTTTGGGATCCCCTTGGCCAAGAGGAGGGTCCATTTGGGCAGCTGTGGGGCAGAGGGGCTTATAATTTTACTCTGATTTACACACAGACATGAAGAATGTCATTTGTCATCATTAGTTTCTTGTTTTGGGGTTTTTTTTGTTTTTTGTCTTGTTTTTTGAGATAGCATCTTGCTGTGTTGCCCAGGCCAGTGGCATGATCTCAGCTCACTACAGTCTCAACCTTCTGGGTTCAAGTGATACTCCCATCTCAGCCTCCTGAGTACCTGGGACTACAGGCATGCACCAATACACGCAGCTAATTTTTGTATTTTTTGTAGAGACAGGGTTTTGCCATGTTGCCCAGGCTGGTCTTGAACTCCTGAGCTCAACTGATCTTCCTGCCTCAGCCTCCGAAAGTACTAGGATTACAGGCATGAGCCACCACACCTGGCCTAGTTTTTACTGCTAAGAAAAGAAAACCTAGGAGAAGAGACACTATCTTCTCCTGCAGCTAGGGTGCCAAGGATGCTCTCTGCTTTGGGAGGAGGAATACCTGGAAAGCTTCATCCAATTCACAGGAATTCTATCTAGCTCTGCCCAAGGCAGGCAAAGGGACCCAGGGGCTTATGGAAGTCTAACAGATAAAGACTGGCTCTTTCTTTCTCCAGCCACAGGCAGAGATGAAATAAAGAAGAATGCTGTAAATCAACCACCACATAATCTCACATTTTTGAAGTTTGCTTGTAATTAGTCTATATTCATAGTGCTGTGTGGGTAGAGAAATCTGCACCCAAGGAAACTCTGAAAACCAACATGTTTGTTTCAACTGACTGATCTACAGGAACCATATGCCAAGTGGCAGACAGCTGAATCCCTCCCCTGTCTGTGGACCTAGGGCCATGCATATACAAAATACACCTCAGGACACCATTTCCTGCTCCTGTCCCCCAGGCTCACATCCCACGTCATCTCATCTGGCTCTGCTTTATCCTGTTTTCATTTGCCAAGATTTCCCCTCAAGAAAGCAAGTTTTTTATTATCACGCTGACTTCTCAGGGACAGTCAGTGACATCAGTCAGGGGAAGGGGACAAATGGCCACTGACCTGTGTTGAAATAATTTCACACCAGGAAGAGTGCCAGATGTTTCACCCATCTTCAGCCCTCCCAGAAGCCCTACAAAGGAGGCATTCTACTACCACCTGAACCTCCTATGACTTAGGCTGGGTCCACACGCTGCATGGACTGGAGAGCCTGGACTAAGACTGAATTCACAGGACCGTCTTATTTCATGCAGTAATAATAATTTAAAAACATAAAAACTGAAGTACAGAGGATTTGCAGTTTCCAAATTATATGCACATCTGACGTTTCATCTGAGCCACACAAAGACTTGAAGTTTGACTTTGTCTTTACCTAGTGATTTTGGCCTCCTGTTGACAACATGGCTGTGTTGCATTATCTAGGAAAAGTCACAAAACCTTCATCTGATCTGGCTGGATTTCCACGTATGACAAACCCCAAATGTCTTTTTCTCCTTTCTAGCAGAGCTTAGCAAAGCACTTAGTGTAGGAACTATAGGAGTATGACCCACATACAAGGTTTATGTATGTACAGGAGAAGGGGGTGAGTTTCTCCCATCTTTAAGAAGCGTTATTCATCTGATCAGCTTTCACGGTGTGTCGACTCCCTGTCTGCAGACTAGTTGCATTGCCCCTGTTTAGCCAGACCCAGAAAGACCCTAGGACACTATGCAAACAGCAGAGGGGTTCGTTAAGAATGGATGAGCTCAAATTATGTGATGATATATACAGGTATGTTAGACATTTAATTCTGAAAGTATCTCCTGCAACTAACAATGTCCCCCACAACACACTGCCCGCCCCCACACTGCAATTTACCACAGTGATGTCTGTGGTCTGCTTCCTTTTTCTTCCTCTAGTGCTGAGCCCAACTCCTGGCACACAATGCATGCTCAGTAAATATTTACCATCTGACTTGTTGAATCAAACAAAAGAATTAGAAAAACTATATCTGTTTTGTAGGTTTATTTTGCTGGATTTTTGCCCCCTGCTGTGGTCAAAGACAGTAATTCTCAACTTTGCCATCAATATTAAAATCAGAAGCTTATTGGATGAATGGGGGCACTGAGATGGTGTGTTTGTAGACTGATACAGTGGAGTAAACTGGGGAGCTTTGGCCATGTACCACGTGGGTCTGGTGTTCATGACAGCAGTGGGGGCCAGATGCTGGTTTCTTGTGGCTCTGGGCGCAGCATGGGAAGATGGGGTGCGATGCCTCCCTTCAGCTCAGAGCCTGAGATACAGAATCTACTGCTGAAGAAGGCAGAAGCCGCAGTAGCCTCAGGGTATATGTCACTATTCTCCTGTTCTAAAAATTGCTACATCTGTACATGCACAAGCTAATAAAAACCTCTGTGCCACAGGGTTAAGAGCTTTATTACCCACTGTTGAGCGCCTCGATTGTTTGGGGCCCTGTCTTTCCAACCTAAGCCCTTGCTCACCGAGGGCAGGCTGGTGCCCAAGTGGAAGCTCTTGCATCCAAGTTCTGAACCAAGTGGACATCCCATGAAGGCTCCATTTTCTGCTAGCTCTCCCAGGGTCTTCCTTCGTCCTTGGGGTCCTGCCTGCTTCACTTGTTCTCTTTACTCAGTCTTGCTCCCTCACCCTCATGTCCATGCAGCCTCTATCTGGAACTTTCCAAAGGCCAATCCCCATGAAGAGACAATGTCCTACCTGCCCAGCCTCAGGCAGAAGCCTCGGGACAGCAAGGACTTGGAATAGGGACGAAGGGGAGAAGGGGAGGGGCCCCTCAGAAAGACCAAACAGAAAATCAAGGCAACAAGAGGAGATAGCAGCAGCTTACTGACCTGTGAGGGCGACTGCGTGAGAGGGGAGCGAGATCAGGGTTTCAGCACCACAGACTTGCTGCCAGTCCCCGCCCCCCTCCAGTGAGCTGCATGACCTAATCACATTCTGTATCTTGGTGTAATGTGCACATCTGTACAACTAGAGGAAACTACCATCAGTGATCTGTGAAAATATTTGATGCTATGTTGCTGCTTTCCTAGGCCCTTACATAAGGAAGGAAGGAAGCAGGAGAGAGAGGGAGGGAAAGGAGGGAGAGAGGAAGGGAGGGGGAGGGAGGAAAGGAGGGAGACAGGGAGGGAAGAAGGCAGGGAGGGAGAGAGGCAGAGAAGGAGAGAGGAAGGGAGGGAGGAAAGGAGGAAGAGAGGGAGGAAAGGAGGAAGAGAGGGAGGGAGGGAGAGAGGGAAGGAGGGAGAAAGGGAGGGAGGGAGGGAGAGAGAGAGAGGGAGGCAGGGAGGGAGAGAGGGAGGCAGGGAGGGAGGGAGGGAGGGAGCAAGGGAGAGAGGGAGGGAGGGAAAGAGGCAGGGAGAGAGGGAGGCCATACTCTGGGATAAATTGAAAAGTAGACACATTTCTCTACCCTCTTGAGACCTCCTTCTGAGTCCAGTGTGGGACCTTGGGAAGAACATAAACATGATATACGCCTAACAAACCTGGTGTGAATGGAGAGTCTTTTCAAAACATTGTGCTTAGGGGACCCCCCAAGCCAATAATGAAAGCCCCTGGGCTGGAAAAGGAATAAAGAGAGGAGACAGAAAGGAGAGAAAACTAAGAAAGAAGACAAAAAGTTGGCGTGACAATGATAGAGCAAGAAGGGTAACAACTGCCCAGGGCCTCTGTGTGCCCTGCACGTGCTTCCTGTGGGCCATCTCGTTCTTCCTCTAACAGCCCAGTGAGGGGCTTTCTAGGAGATGATCACCAGGACTAAAAGAAACCTGACCAAGGACACACAGCAGTAGGCGGCAGGGCTCAACTCCCTGGCGGAATATCTGGGGACAGTCCGTGATGGCAGCACTGCTCCCACACCCAACTGTGCCTGCCTATTCTCTTGTCACTGTCTCTCACTGAAATTCAAGACTTTCCGTGGCCCAAGTACTTATGAGTAAAACAGTAGTGAGGACATCCACCCCTGTGGTGGTGTTGTAAGGATTAAATGCATTGATTGCCTTGCTGAGCTTAACAGAAAGCCTGAAACCTAACAAGAGCTCAATAAATGGTGGTTGTGATGAGAAGGCAGATGAGGACCACGAGGGAGAGGTGTCAAGATGTTTCTGTTCACCTGTGAAGCCTCAACATGCAGCCAGACCCAGCGCCTGACTGGCATTCAGAAAGTGTGCTTGGTTGAAGGCACGCATGCAGGAACACAAGTCTTAAGTCTGAGGCCCCCAGCTGGCCCAGTCCTGAGTCAATCCCAGCCTTCCTCACTCAGGGGCTCCAAGTTCCATCATGGCCTGGCCAGTGTCAGATCACAGCTAGCAACCCCTCCTGCTAGCAGGACCCAAGTTAACACTCTCATCTCCTCTGTGCAGGAGTCCTCTCCCTCTACCTTCCCCCTTCTGGAGCTCTGTTCTTCTTCCACTAAGGAGTCAGCAAAGAGCTACTTCTTACTGCACTGGAGGCTTTCAATCACAGAACAAGGCAGAATCAAATTGCAGGAGTCTGGGGGAGCCTCTCCCCACTGGAAATGCCCACAGACTCTGCAGCTAGCTAAGATGATTGACTGGAAAGTCCAGCTGTCAGTCTCTCTAGCCTCCATTTCCTCTCCTGCAAAATGGAAGTAGCAATGTCTACCTCGCCAGGTATTGTGAGAAGTCAATCAGTTCCTGCTTTGGAAGCACCAGAAACAGAGGTTCATTTTCTTTTTTTTTTTTTTTTTTTTTTGAGATAAGAGTCTCGCTCTGTGTCCCAGGCTGGAGTGCAGTGGCACGATCTCAGTTCACTACAACCTCTGCCTTCTGGATTCAAGCAATTGTCCTGTCTCAGCTTCCCAAGTAGCTGGGATTACAGGTGCCTGCCACCACACCCAGCTAATTTTTGTATTTTTAATAGAGACAGGGTTTCACCACGTTGGCCAGATTGATCTCGAACTCCCGCCCTCAAGTGATCTGTCCACCTCAGCCTCCCAAAGTGCTGGGATTACAGGCATGAGCCACTGCCCCTGGCCCAGAGGCTCATTTTCCCTTCTCTTTAACCACACAGATGTTTGCACAGACACAGTCTCTCTTGGTTCCTGTGCCTGTCCTATTCAGTGTGCTGCCTCTCCTCATTCGCCCCTCCAGATCTGAGCCCTGGGCTGCTGGGTTGTGTGAATGACATTGGCAGGCTCCTTTCCCTGGAGCTGTCACTTGGGTCCATCTGGGAGGCGCTGACAAGAGATCAGAGGATGGAAAGGGAGCAAGGTATTCACTCTGAGGCTCACCCTTCCAGCTGCAGATCCATGGCAGGTTCTGGGAACCTCTTTGCCCTACTGTTGAGGCCTAGGGGTGGTCATTGCCTCCCAGCATTGCTACCCCCAAAAGTGCTTCACCATCCCTTGCTGATTTTCCCTTTGCCTTCCCAGACTGTTACAAACAGTCCACTTACTGACCTCTCCTCAATTCGCCCATTTGAGGGCACCATCTGTCTCCTTCTGGGACCCCGATATATACCCCAGGCTCCTCTCTGGGTTCATAATGTTCTCTGTTATTGGAAGCACATTCTCAAGGCCCACTTTTTTCAAGAATTGTCCCCAGCTCAGCCATAAGGTAGATCTCTGTGCTGACTTTCCACCTACCATTTGACCTGTGTCACCCTCTTCCTCTCACTGTCAGACCTCAGTCCATGAACACAACCTCGCAACCATTCAAAAGGAACTCAGGCTCTCTCGAGCCCCTCTTCATTCCCCCTCGGCACCCAGCACAAGCCCTGTGTGCTCTGGGGAGTTTTAAGAGACCGATAAGCATTTCCTCCCTCACTCCCACTCTGGCGACATCGCTTTAGCATTTCTGTTTTAAACGCCAGTGATCTTTTATGCTGACCTTTTCTCAGTCCATGACTCATAGGAAGGTCTGGCACGGGGATGCATCTGTCCTATCTTCTACCCCGGACTACCCGCAGGGGGATGCCTTCCTGGAACCCCAAAACATTGAGCCCGAAGAGCCCCTAAAGAGCTGTCCCCATCCCCTCATTCTGCTGATTAGGAAGTGGAGAACCAGATTGTGTAACGGACTTCCCAAAATCTGCAAGATGAGTTTGTGAGGAGGGAGACCAGTCTAACCCACTGCCTTCAGGGTGCAGCACTTACAGAGAGCCCGAGGGCACCTGGCCTTGTGTCAGATGCCTCACGCATCTAGGTGCCTCTTCAATGCAAGTGCCCGGCCAGGTGTGACCACATGGCGGCCACAGGAATGACACGCAGTATCTTCCTGAGGGTCTACTGTCTTCCAAGTTTTGGGGGAGAAAGGTGAAGAAGGGTTAAGTATACTAGGGTGAGGCAAGGGAGGCCCCTGCCTCAGAGCAAAATTTAAAAGATGCCCAAAAACTCAGTAATCAACATAAATTATATTTAAATGCAGTACTTTTTTAAAATCCAAATTAATGCCCCGAAATTCATTACGAACAAAACATCAAAACTGTAAGTAAAAATGGCGTTCCATCCTATATTTGCACAACCCTGCCTCACTTGCTTCCCCCTAATCCCATTGAGGGTCCCAATAAAACTTTATTTACAAACAGAAGTGGCCAGTTTGCCAATTTGAGTCTTTAAAATATTGCATCCAAATGTTATTTATCTTGATCGCTGAGGTTTTTTTTTATTGTTGTTGTTTTTTTTTAGTTCCTCAAGGTGAGGGCCTCACTATCCTCACCTTTTTCCTGGCTGGCTCACTAGTAAGTTATTTAAAATATGCACAAATAAAGCAAACCAAGTTATACCGACAAGTAGAATGCAAAAACTGTGATTTTTTAAGATAAAACAACAGACTTGTGCTTTGGGCGATATTGTGAAACTCCTGGAGCTCTGCGTTCACCCTCTCCTCATTTAGGGGTGTTTCACAGCAACAGAATTGGACAGGATTATCCTGATAAATTAGGTGAACCATTCTTTTCCACTTTTGAGACAAGGAAGCTGAACCTGAGAGCTGCTGGGTGAATCGTCACATGTCACCAAGTTAATCAATGATGAGAACCCAGGTAAACTGTTGGCTGGCTGGCTGAGTAAAGACACACTTGCGTCTGAATCCCTTTCTTCATGTTAATACAAACAGACAAGGGAGTGACCTGAATATGCCTCATCGAACTTGTCAACCCACTTCTCCCCAGACCAAGTGCACCAACCTTCTGGAAGAACAGGTTAGGTGACATAATTGTTACTTTGGTTTTAAAAAAAAAAAAAAATTTGGCCAGGTGTGGTGGTTCACACCCGTAATCCCAGCACTTTGGGAGGCCGAAGTGGGTGGATCACCTGAGGTCAGGAGTTCGAGACCAGCCTGACCAACATGGTGAAACCCCGCCTCTACTAAATACAAAAAAAAATTAGCAGGGCATGGTGGCACATACCTATAATAATCCCAGCTACTTGGGAGGCTGAGGCAGGAGAATCGCTTGATCCTGGGAGGCGGAGGTTGCAGTGAGCTGAGATTGCACCATTGCACTCCAGCCTGGGCAACAGAGTGAAATTCCATCTCAAAAAATAAAAAAACAAACAAACAAAAAATCCAGGGGATTGGTAGATATCAAATACTGTCACAGTTATAGGGACTATCAGCATTTTGGAAGCTCCACATAAGTTCCAAATCTGATCCAACTATGTCCTAAAGGTGGCCTAGAAATGAAAGCTGGAGCTGTATCAGGGGACCTTGGTGCCACCTGTGCCAAATTCATCACCCTCCATTCTTCCTCTGATGGCTTCTCTCTCTGGACTGACATCCTCCTTCTCTCCAGTCCAGGCCAACTTCACATGAATTTCAAGACTCAATGTCACCCACCCTTTGCATAAGCCTTCCTTGACACCCCTTTGGCATTTGTGCTGCCTCTTTTGCATTCATTCATTCATTCATCCAATTCATAAATATCTCAGGAATTTCTTTAGCTCAGCACAGTACAAGGATCTGAGGACACAGTGGAGAATAAAGAGACCTTGTCTGTGCTCTCATGGAGCTCATGGTATTGTTCTCATGGATCCAGTATCTCCCTCTCTCTCTTGCGGTAGGGTGGGCTCAAACTGAACTCCACTGGCCTGCTTCCCTCTTGTTCTTCCCAGCTTGACTGGAGCACCTCAAAACCATGTACTATTTATCTATAAATCCTCATGGCATAGCTGGACTTAGCCCAGAATAGATGCTCAATATAAACGTGAGTGAGTGAGAGACCCAAATTGGTGTTGATCTTGCACTGGTGTTGCAGGTTGTCTGATCATCATGCCCGTGAGCTCTGCCCTCTGGCCATTTCTATCATCACCCAAATTCCCACAGGGGACGTCTATAAGAAACAGAGCTGCTTTTCCATCTAAGGGAGTCAGCATCGACTGGCTGGGGCAGGAATTTTCCCCGTAGCTCCAATCATTGCACATCTTGAGCCAATGGTCCAGCAGGCAGTTGAAGGGTCTCAAAGACAGCATGCCTAATGCAATGCTTTTGATTGGAAAGTGGGCAAAGAGCTCTCAACAACCCACTTTCCCTAAATTACATGAAGCAAACACCTCCTCAAGTACAGCCACAGAAGCCTGTTTGAATCATTTCCCCCCAGCCCTCCCATCCTGCCCACTGACCAGCATAGAGGAGGTGAAAAGCCAATAGCTGCTGAATGAATTGGGAAAAGGATGCACCAGCCCATCTGCTTGGGGCAGTGGGTTCACGTGTGAGTCTGTATCATCACATCCAGATTTCTGCTCTTGTTCCCAGATTCCTTATGTAAATCTGTAGACTGAGTTCACCTCGAAATTTCAATGTGCTTCTAAAACCCTAAACCTTGTAATGAGTCATGGATCAACTCAGAAGGGGTCAGGCCATGCCAACAAGCCCCCAGCTAGCTTAAGAGGGATGAGTCAAGTCTGAACAGCCACTGATCTTACAAGGGAGGCCCCAGGGGGTGGAGGGCCAGAACCCCAGATTTTCACACGCAAACACAGGGCAGCAGTGTCCACTCCTTTTCCTCCACTGGCTCGACCTTGCTCCTTCCTGGCCTCCTCCCTGGCTGCTTCTCTGACCTCCCAGCCTCCAAGCAGACAATTACGCCTTTGCAAAGCACTCCTTCCCTCTGCTGTAGCACTCCATGCCCTGACCTTGACTTGTAGGCTGACCTTGGTATTTGAGGCCTTCCCTAACCTCATTCCCTCACTCCCAAACCAGCTGTGTTTCAGAATGTTCTCCAAATTTAAATCTCTGCATAGATTCAGGGACATTTGTGGGCAGACCACAGACCTCTTTTCTAGGAAAACCCTCCTCCAACCCCTGGGTATTCTCTATGTGTCATATATATATATATACACACACACATACATATACATACACACACATGTACATATGTGTGTATTTATGACCCATCAGTTGAATGCATAGCATGTGCCGGGGGAGAGAACTAATGCTTCATTGAGAACCTACCACAGGAAAGAACTTTATCTTGAATTTCATTCCATTTTGGGGGCCAGATATTATTATTGTTCCTATTTTCAGTTGAAGTTACAGAGATGGAGACAGACTCAACCTCTTGCCCAAGGACCCACAGATAAGTGGTGCTCAGCACTCACATCTTAGCGTCTTGACTCCCATCCAGTCATCTGCCCACCTGCCCAGGTTCTGCCCATCTAGATCCCACCCTATGTCTGTGAGGCTGCCAGCTGCATTAGTCAGGGCCTGGTGGGAAAAGGTGATGGCTCACTCCAAAGGATATTTGAGGAGAGTTCAATAAAGCCCCTATTCACCTATGTGTGGGTAGGAAAAGCCACTGGGACTGTTCAGGGTGAGATCCCAAGGCTTGGGACAGGAGGAAGCCATCACCACTGCAGCCCAGAAAAGGGAAGGGGAGATAATGGCCAGAACCAGAACTAAGAGGGCTGTGTGGTGAGGGGTCTGTGGCTTTGTGCCAATAGGTGCAGCCAGCTCGTGGGCACCCCCAAGAAAGGATTATAGGGTATAAACACCCAGCACCCTCTTCCCCAGGCCCCACTTTAACCTTTGAACTCCTGTACTCGCCATTGACCAAAACCAATAGTAAGCCAGAGGGCAAGGGGGCCAGATGGGATGCCAGAAAGATCAGCAGCCCAAGACAAAAAGCTAGGGGCATCCACCCTTGTCTAGGTGAAAATTCCACATCTTAAGTGTGAGATGACACATAATGTTTCATCGGCCACTGAATGTCAGTCCGATCGTACTCACACCAGTCCTCTGATCACAAGGTTTTAGTTTGTAATCAGTTTCATCTTCCACTGAGCATTCCACATTCCCCTTAGCCTCTGCTTGGGGGAGCTTCTTTACCTTGGGGGAGAACCAAGCCTTTATTTCTATGAGGTGTGAATCCTCGGTAGCCTTGTTTTTATTGGGTTGCCACAGTTGGATTTACTAGGACTTTGGGAAAGGGAGTATTAAGAGTAAGAGGTGTCCCTGCAAATATCCGGAGTTACAAATATAATCGTCTTTGCCCACTCCCCCAATTCGCCTTGGTAATTGAGACCCCTTCCTGGGGCCAATGCAGTGGCACTCTTCTTTGCTTGTTGGTTGAGTGGCATGAGGAACCCCAATTATCCAGAAGATGTTTTGGCTTTCAATTGCAGCAGCGTTTCTCACTGTAAAATATTAGGAGTAACCTCTGTTTGGAATGGTGCAATGCTGTTTACATAAATCATCACATCTAACTCTCAGTACAAACTTGTGAGATTACCATTCATTATCCCAGTCTATAGATGAGAAAAGGGAGGCTCAGAAAAGTAGACTAATTTTCCCAGTATTACGCAGAGCTAGTGTCTGAATACTGGTACTGAGTGCTAAAGTCTGGGCCCCTTCCTTTTTCCCAGGCTGCTGCCTGCAGGAGTGCATGGGCCGAGATTGTCCCAGGGGTGTTAGATATGTATGTCCAGACAGACAGCCCTTTGGGCTTTTAGAAAATATCATTTATTTCCCTCCATGCCCCTTTCTTCTGCAAGCCCCAAACATCACAGAGCTGGTGGGAGCAAAATGCTCTTTTCATATTTTGCAGAGGACCTGATGCGGTTTTCGTGTCTTGACTGTCCAGGCTCAAGACCAAAAAAAAAAAAAAAAAGTCACCTAGGAAACTCCCCTCTTACAACCACTGCAGCCCCTGACAACTGATTTCTATGCCTTTCCTTGAGGGGTAGAGACTGATAACAGCAGATCCAACTCCGGAGGCTGGATTTTTGAGGTTATTTATCTTTAATTGACAAATGATAATTATGTACATTTGTGTGGTACAATGTGCTGTTTTGACCTATGTATATGCTGTAGAAAGATGCAATCAAGGTAATTAATGAATCTATCACGTTGCCCACTTAACATTTTTTTGTGGCAAGGATATTAAAAATCTAGCCTTTTAGCAGTTTTGAAATATGCATTATTATTCACTGCAGTCATCACGCAGTGCAACAGAGCAGCAAAACTTCTTCCTCCAGTCTAACTGAAACTTTGTACTCTTGATGAACATCTCCTCTTTGCCCATCCCTCCCCCTATACCCACCCCTGCCCCATCTCTGGTATCTACCTATCTACTATTTCTATGAGATTGAATTTTAGATTCTACAAATAAGTGAGATCATAGAGTATTTGTCTTTCTGTGCCAGGCTTATTCACTTAACATAACATCCCCCAGTTCCATCCAAGTTGTCACAAATGACAGCATTTGTTTCTTTGTTAAGGCTGTATAGTATTCCATTGTGTATATATACCATATTTTCTTTATCCATTCATCCCTTGATGGACACTTAGGTTGTTTCCACATCTTGGCTATTGTGAATAAAGCTGAAATGAGCATGGGAGTACAGATATCCCTTTGGCATACCGATTTCAATTCCTTTGGATGTCTACCCAGTAGTGGGATTGCTGGATCATACAAGAGTTCCGTCTTTAGTTTTTTGAAGAACCTCCATACTATTTTCCGAAATGGCTGTACCAATTTACATTCCTTCTAGCAGGGTACAAGAGTTTCCTTTTCTTCACATCCACACCAACACTTGTTATCACTTGTATTTTTGATAACAGCCGTTCTAACGGGTATGAGGTGATATCTCATTGTGGCTTCAATTTGCATTCCCATGATGATTAGAGATGTTGAGAATTTTTTTCATAAATCTGTTGACCATTTATATTTCTTCTTTTGAGAAATGTCTTGTTCCTGCTCTTAGATCCCTTGCCTATTTTGAATTGGGTTATTTGTTTTCTCACTGCTGATTTGTTTGAGCTCCTTATATATTCTGGATATTAGCCGCTTATCAGATGTGTAGCTTGCTAATATTTTCTCCCAATACATAGCATAACCCATCACTCTATGGATTTTTTCTATGGTAATGCAGATGCTTTTTCATTTGATGCAATCTCCTTGTCTATTTTTGTTTTTGTTCCCATGCTTTTGGAGTCCTATCCATGAAATCATTGCCCAGGCCAATGTCATGGAGCTTTTCTCCTTCTACTTCTAGTAGCCTTACAGTTTCGGGTCTTATAGTGAAGTCTTTTATCTATTTTGAGTTGATTTTTGTATATGGTATAAGTATCCAATTTCATTTTGTGTATGTGGATATCCAGTTTTCCCAAGACCATTTATTGAAAAAATTGTCCTTTCTCCGTAGTGTGTTCTTGGCACCTTTGTCAAAAGTCAGCCCAAATGTCCCCAAATCAAAAAGTGGATAAAGAAATTGTGGTGTGTGTGCGTGTGTGTGTGTGTGTGTGTGTATATACCATAAAGAAATTATATATATGAAAATATATATTTTTTCATTTCATATATAGGACATATATATGAAACATATATACATGAAATATATATGTCATATATGTCATATATATGATGTATATGTCATATATATGAAATATATATGAAAAAATATATATTTTCATATATATGAACAAATATATATTTTCATATATATGAACATATAGGACTTCATATATATTCATATATATATGAAAAATATATATATTCATATATATGAAAAATATATATTCATATATATATGAAAAATATATATATTCATATATATATATATATGAAGGAATACAACTTGGCCACAAAAAAGGAATGAATTAATGGAATTAGCAGCAATCTGGGTGGAACTGGGGACTATTATTCTAAGTGACTAACTCAGGAATGGAAAACCAAACATCATATGTTCTCACTCATAAGTGGGAGCTAAGCCATGAGGATGCAAAGGCATAAGAATGATACAATGGATTTTGGGGACTCGGGGGAAAGGGTGGGAGGGGTGTGAGGGATAAAACACTACAAACTGGGTTCACTGTATACTGCTCAAGTAACAGGTGCACCAAAATCTCAGAAATCACCACTAAAGAACTTACTCATGTAACCAAATACCACCTGTTCCCCAAAAACCTATGGAAATAAAAAATTTTAAATTATCAATAGTAAATACTTGGGTTTATTTCTGGGCTTTCTATCCTGTGCCATTGGTCAGTGTGTCTGTTTTTATGCCAGTACCATGCTCTTTTGATTACAATAGCTTTATAATATATTTTGAAATCAGTGTGTGTGATACCTCCAGCTTTGTTCTTTTTCCTCAAAAGATTCCTTTGACTATTTGGGGTCTTTTCTGTTTCATGCAAATTCTTAAATTGTTTTTTCTATTTCTGTGAAAAATGGCATTGGAATTTTGATAGAGATTGCATTGAATCTGTAAATCTCTTCAGGTAGTTTGGAAATTTCAACAATATTAATTCTTCCAATCCATGAACATGAGATATCTTTCCATTTGTTTTTCTTCTTCAATTTCTTTCATCAATGTTTTATAGTTCTCAGTGTACAAATGTTTTACCTCTTCAGTTATTTTATTTTTTTTTTGAATGCTATGGTAAATTGAATTGTATTCTTAATTTCTTATTCTGAGAGTTTGTTTTTTGTTTGTTTGGTTGTTTGTTTCTGAGATGGAGTTTCACTCTGTTGGCCAGGCTGGAATACAGTGGCATGATCTCAGCTCACTGCAACCTCCACCTCCTGGTTCAAGCAATTCTCCTGCCTCAGCTTCCCAAGGAAAGTTTGTTGTTAATGTATAGAAGCACTACTGGTTTTTGCATGTTGATTTTGTAACCTGCAACTTTAATAAGTTTGTCAGCTCTAACAGTTTTTTGATGGACTATTTATGGTTTTCTATACATAAGGTCATATAATCAGCAAACATATACAATTTCACTTCTTCCTTTACTATATGTATACCTTTTTTTCTTGCCTAATTGCCCTGACTAGGACTTTCACTACTATGTTGAAAAGAAGTGGCAAAGTGGGCATCCTTGTCTTGCTTCTGATCTTAGAAGAAGGGCTTTCAACTTTTCACTGTTTGGAATGTTAGTTGTGGGTTTGTGACATATGGCCTTTATTGTGTTGAGGTACATTCTTTCTATATCTATTTTGCTGGGAGTGTTTATCTTAAATAGATGTTGAATTTTTTCAAGTGCTTTTTCTCCATCTATTGAGATGACCACGTGGTTTTTTCCTTTATTTCGTTAATATGGTGTATCACATCTATTGATTTATGTATGCCAAACCATCCTTGCATCCTTGGGATAAATTCCACTTGATCGTGGAGAATTATCTTTTTAATGTGCTGTTGAATTCAGTTTATAAGTATTTTGTTGGGGATTTTTACATCTATGTTCATCAGGGATATTGCCCTGTCATTTTCTTTTCTTTTCTTAGAGGGTTCTTGTCTGGCTTTAGTATCAGGGTAATGCTGGCCTCGTAAAATGAGTTAAGAAGTACTTCTCCTCTTCTGGGTTTTGCAAGAGTTTGAGAAGGATTGCTATTAGTTTTTTCTTCAAATATTTGATAGAATTCAGCAGTGAAATCATCAGAAGAAATTAAAAGGGAAATTTAAAAATATCTTAAAAATGGAAACATAACATACCAGAACTTGTGAGATGCAACAAAAGCAGTCCTGAGAGGGAAGCTTATAGCAATAAATGCCCACATCAAAAAAAAAAAAAGAAAGATCTCAAAACAGCGATCTAACGTTATAACTCAAGGAAAGAGAAAAAGAGCAAAAAAGGCCAAACTTAGCAGAGGGAAGGAAATAAAAAAGATCAGAGCAGAAATAAACAAAATAGAAACTAGAAAAACAAAAAATCAGCTAAACTAAAAGTTGGCTTTTTGAAAAGATAAAATCAACAAACCTTTAGCTAAACTAACAAAGAAAAAAGAAGACTCAAGTAAACAAAATTAGAAAGAGAAGACATTACAACTGATACCACAGAAAAAGATTCATAAGAGACTACAACACACAACTATACACCAACACATCACAGCACTCTAGAAGCCAAGGCAGGAGGATTGCTTGAGCCCAGAAGTTCAAGACCAGCCTGAGCAACAGAATGAGACCCCATCTCTATTAAAAACACAAAAAATTAGCAAGGTGTGATAGCGCACATTCGTAGTCCCAACTACTCCAGAGGTTGAGATGGGAGGATCACTTGAGCCCGGGAGGTCAAGTCTGCAGTGAGCCATGATCATGCCACTGCACTCCAGTCTGGGTGACACAGTGAGACCCTGTCTCAAAAAAAAAAAAAAAAAAAAATGCTGCCACACACATTGGATAACCTAGAAGAAATGAGTAGAAACATGCAACCTACCAAGGCGGAATCAGGAAGAAATAGAAAATCTAAACAGACCAATGAGTAAGGAGATTGAATCAATAAAAAATGTCTCCCATCGAAGAAAAGCCCAAGACCTGTTTAATGGGAGATGGAGCCACCAGATAAAGCATCTTTGCAAAACTCCAAAGCCTCCTTTCCATGCCCCTTCAAATTAAAAGAGTTCCCTCTACTAATATAGTAACTAAAATGAAATATTAATGGCTGTCCTCTATTATTTATTGGCTGTTTTTGGAGAATAAAATATTGAGACCCAAAGAGGAATCAATTTCTATGAAACCTCCCTTTCCTGAGAGGGCTTGATTCGTGCCACATAATAAAGAGATAAGCTTATCAGCCGCATCAGTTCAAAGACATGTGCTGTAAATGTTGATTCTGAACCAATAAGAAGATTATAAGCACTGTCATAAAATATCCTTTCAGGATGTAAATTATTCAAAGCCCTTCGTGGGCAGACACAGTATCTCATGCCTCAGTGATCCCGCTGTATTCAACCCATCTTGTTTATTAAAGCCAGAGAGGCCCTCTGTTGATAAAGCCCCCTAAATAAATGATAACCTTCATCTCCTTCTTCCAAATCATTTCCACGATTAGAATTCGAAATGTTCATGCTGGAGGTATCATGTCAAAATGTATGGCCTCTGTAAACCATGCACGCATCTTCATTGGCAAGCTCAGCTTCACTTGACAGTCAAGCCCCAAGCCCCTATTTGTTAGAGCAGGGAAATGGGTCTAGCAGTGCAGACAAGCTCTAAGGGCTCATCTTTACAATGCTCATCTGGGAGATGCAGGGTGTAACGGAATGAAAGGGCTTGGGCTGCAAATCTGCCTTGCCGCTCAGTCTCAGTATGACCCTGCATGACTCAGCATTACCCTGCGTGACTCAGCACAATGCAGCATGCCCTGGGCAAATCACTTAACCTTTCTAGAACTGAGTTTCTCTTACAGGTAGGTAGGAAATAATATGTGCACCCACCAGGCACAGAGTCTGGCTAATAGTAAGTTCTCAGTAAATACTTTTCACTGGATCACCAACCATGGTATAGACCCCTTGGGGCAGGCTTCCTCTTGTCTCCTCAAGGCATCTCAGAAGTCGTGGAGTATCCTGCGCAGCTGTGCCTGCCTCAAAAGGTTCCAAGAGACAGCCCATCCTGGACTCATCTCTGACCTTCGTTCACAGAAACCCTACCCGACTTTGAGGGCCCAAATCAAATGCTATCTCCTCCTTGAAGTATCTCACGATTCCCTCACTTGAATTCTATCTTTCCTTTTCATCCTTTCCCAAATATTCATAGAGTGCCCCCCATGTGTCAAGCATCGCTCTGGACTCTTTACAGATGGTAGCTTGTGTAATCTTCGTTACAATCCTGCAAGACAAGTCTTTTTGCCTCTATGTGATAGAAGAGGGAATCAGGCCCGGGGAAATTATCTTGCTCAACATCACACATTGAGTAAGAGATGGGACCAAGATCTGAACCAGGTTTGACTTGATTCCAAAGCCTATGCTCTTTCCTTTTGGTTCCACTGGCCACCCTGCTGTTGCTGGACCCACAGCTCAATGCATTCTAACTGGGCTTCACTTACCTTGTTGAGTATGCCTCAGTTCTGCTGAGAATAGGTCTCAGAGTTTGTTATGGATGCTACAGCTCCATCTGCCTGGCTTCCAGCTGGAATAGCATCCATTTATTCATGATACCTCCAATCCCTGCAAGACTTCCTCAGCCAGACCTAGAATGACAGCACTGACTTATATCCATTTCTCCCATTTCTCCAGTAACCATTCTGTTCCTCAATTTCTTCATCTATAAAATGGGATCAGAATGGTACCTGTCTCAGGCAATAGCTATGAAGATCAGATGAGATCATGAATATGAATACAGAATGTTTTGCACAAGCCTACCAAAGTCGGTGCTCAATAAATGTTAACTACTATTTGTTGGTATCTTAAAGGTTTCTGGCTAAGTCATTCTGACTCCAAATCCATGCTCTCCCTGGTATTGCACTGATAATTTTTCATGCCCATAGCAAAAAGCTTGGCTTATAATGGTCAGCAAGTCTTGAATTGCTGGCGAATTCTCTAATGTTTTCCAAAGAACATGCTAATTAGTGTCGAGAGCAGCTACATAGGACAACAGAGGGTATACGGGCTGCAGAATCAGACAGGCTAGAGTTTAAGTCTTGGCTATGATACCTTCTAGTGGGTGGTCCTGGGTGAAGTCACTCACTCCTTCTGGAGCCTGTGCTTTCATGTCTGTAAAATAGGGGGTGGGGGACAGTCTAGACACCAAAGCTGCTAGGTCACTATAGGTGAAAAAAGAAACTGTCATCAGGAATACCATAAATGCTCATTTCCTTCCTCCCTTCCACCTTTTCCTTTCATTTTTCCTCTTTCCTCTCCCAACTCTCTACCTCCCAGCTTCCTGCCTCTGCATCTTATGAATGTCACCACCAGGACTGTGCTCCATCTCCTGCCTGTTCTTGTGTTTTTGGTGGGGGTCTGGTGTGGATCCATTCATTAGTTTGACTTCATCTCTCTGGAGGGATATAATAAATTCTTCAGCAACAAGGACCAGAGCCTTCCTCATCTTGAGTGACAGTAGCTGCTTAGACATGTTCCACAAATGCCCATGGAAGGAATCATTCCCATCAACAATGAAAGGGAACTGCTGGCAAAAAGAAAGGCCCTCAAACCAATCCCTAAAACTCTCCATCTTTCTCCATGCTATAGGTTATATCACAGCAGGACCCGTTATTCTAACACAATACTGAGAAGACAAAATGGTGGCTCATTGTTATGGTGCCCAAACCAAGCTGTACTATTCACAATAGCAAAGACGTGGAATCAATCTAGATGCCCAGCAACAGTGGACTGGATAATGAAAATGCGGCACATGGTGCATATGCACCGTGGAATACTACATAGTTTGTTTTTTTTTTTTTTTTTTTTTTTGAGATGGAGTTTCGCTCTGTTGCCCAGGCTGGAGTGTAATGGTGCGATCTCAGCTCACTGCAACCTCCACCTCCTGGATTCAAGCGATTCTCCTGCCTCAGCCTCCCAAGTAGCTGGGATTACAGGCATACGCCACCATGCCTGGCTAATTTTTTGTATTTTTAGTAGAGACGGGGTTTCACAATATTGGTCAGGCTGGTTTCGAACTCCTGACCTCAGGTGATCCACCCACCTTGGCCACTCAAAGTGGCCACTGTGAGCCACTGTGCCCAGCCACAGCTATTTTTTAAAATGAGGTAATGGCCTTTGTAGCAACACGGATGGAATGAGAGGCTATAATTCTAAGTGAATTAATGCAGGAACTGAAAACCAAATCCCACATGTTCTCACTTATAAGTGGGAGCTAAACATTATGTACACATGGACACAAAGAAGGAAACAATAGACACTAGGGTCTATTCGAGAGTGGAGGGTGGGAGGAGGGTAAGGATTGGATAACTACCTATTGAGTATTATGCTAATTACCTAGATGATGAAATAATCTGTACACCAAACCCCCATGCAATTTATCCATGTAACAAAACTGCACGTGTACCCCTTGAACCTAAAAGTTAGAGAGAAAAAAATTTAATGCTCCCACGTGTACAACAAAATACACATACAAACATATACGCAATGAAACAATCAAGAATTACTAAGTGTTCTTCACATGGATATTGCAAAGTTCCTTGCAAATTCTTCAGAAGGAATGGATTCTCTGAATTACTACTACCCAGAACACAGAAACCATTTGATTCATTTTGTTCACACAGCAGTTCTGCCTTGTCAAGAGCTGACGATCAGACATGCAAAACAAGTGCTATATATGAATTTTGCAAAAGTATCACTTTGGGAAAACAGAAACCAAAACAAATTGAAAAATCATATAAATAATTACTCGGAGTCTCAGCTCTAACATGAAAAAGGAAGGTACACAAGCAGAAATGCTAATTAATATGACTGTGTAATTACATGGGCCCAAATTAATAAACTGGAATTACTCCAGATTTCCAGCAGGCAGCCCATCTTCACGTGTGATCTCAGAGGTGTGCGCACAGAAGGGAAAATGCTTGGGTTTCCTTTGCCAGGTGCCCAGCTGGAAAGGCATCAGGAAAGGGGAATGTGAGGCCCCCATGCAGGAGAACTAGGCCCTCGTAGCCTCACCTCTCTGCTCAGACAAGTTGAGCCCTCATCTACATCAGCAGGTACAAGCTTCCACCAAGACATCTTCTCTAATTAGGAAGTCATTCCTCATGCAGCTACAACAGCCCAACCACAACATGCTAAGGACAAAATTAAACCCAACACAAACAAGGGATGGGATTTATGAAGCAGCCAGTACATGCTCTTCTCCCTTCTCTCCCTGTCTTTCTATATCTATGTCTCTCTCCCTGCCTCCTAGTTCCCCCACTTCTCTCTCAATTTGTTTTGGTTTCTGTTTTCCCAAACTAATACTTTTGCAAAATTCATACGTATCACTTGTTTTGTATGTCTGATTGTCAGCTCTTGACAAGATAGAATTGCTGTAGGAAGAAAATGTATCAGACTCAGTCAGATAGACGGTATCATCTATAAAAAAGTAATTATCTCACTCTATAGCAGTGAAAACCAAGCCTCCAAAGGTCAGCTAATCTGATTTTGCCAAAGCCACATAACTGGAAAACAGAAGGTTCCGAATTCAAAACTCTGGGCATCTGAGTTCAAAGTCTTTTAATTACAGTAAGCTTCTTTCTAGAAATTAAAAATGCTTCCACCTCCCCTACTTAGAGCTACAGCATTCATTTGATCATGCGTTCATCCAATGAAGTCAATCATGTGCCTATTATGTGCCAGCTTTGGGCTATGTCCTGAGAATACAATATTGAGCAAAAATTGACCCAGACCCCACTTTCAAGGAACAAAGACAGTGAGAGAGAATGTCATAAATAAAATGATCACACAAATAAATATGTTTCTGTTGTCTTTGATCACAGCTACATAGCAGAAAGAAATAGGGCTATAAGAACTTATAAAAGTGAGGGTCAAGTGATCAGGAAAAGCTCTGGCGAAGAATGGTTGAAGTGTGATGTGAAAGATAAGTGCAAATGTATAATATGTAAAGAGAAAATAATTTATATGAATATAGACGAGTGTTCTGTACTTGCTCCGTTTTCTTCCTGTCCATTGACCTCTTAACCTGCTCCAACCTAACCTGGCTTCTGCTCCCATCATTCTGTCATTGAAGTTAGTACAATCAATTTTATGGACGTGTTCAATCCTCAGCTTGAGCCTTCAGGCATTTTGGACAGCATTGCTACTTCCTTCTCCTTGAAATCACCTCCTCCTTGACTTCTGAGCCAGAACATTTCTGGTTTTCCTCCTGCCTTTCTGGATCCTCTTTGAAAATTGTCATGACTTCATCAATCTCCTCTTTTGTAAGTGTCCTTCAGGGCTTTGTCATGGGCCCTTCTCTCTCCTGTTTTGTATTCTTTCCCTGGGCAATCTCATCCATGCCACAGCATTACTTATACTCTACTACGGTGACTCTCAAAGTTATATCTCTAGCCCCTTCTTCTGGACTCCAGATCTCTATTTCCAAGTTGTCCGATAGACCACTGTTCTTAGGTGCCTCAGAGGCACCTCAAACTTAGCAGAATCAAAACTGAGTTCATCTTGTGACCCCCAACTCCATCTCAGCACCATCCACCCAAGTTGCAAACCAGAATCCCAGGCAATATCTGTGATCTCTTTCCCTCCTTGTCTTATAAGGTAGAATGAATAATGGCCCCCAAAGATGTCCAGGCCCTAATCCAGGAAACCTGTGATGTTACTCTATTGGCAGAAGAGAACATGAAAGATATGATTAACTTAAGGTTCTTGAGATGGAGAGGTTGTCCTAGATTATCAGGGTAGATCCTAAATGTAATCACAGGATCCCTTATGAGAGGGAGGCAGAGGAAGATTTGATGGTAGAAGAGGAGAAGGCCATGTGGTGGCAGAAGCAGAGATTAGAGCAGTGCAGCCACAAGCCAAAAAATGTCAGCAGCCACTGGATGCTGGAAGAAGCAAGCGATGGAGTCTCCCTTGGAGCTTCCAGAAGGAACTAGTCCTGTCAACACTTTTATTTTCAGCCCTGTAAGACTCATTCCTGACTTCTGACCACCAGAACTGTAAGATAATACATTGCTGTTGAAGCCATGAGTCTGTAGCAATTGGTTACAGCAGCAATAGGGAACTAGTACACCCTACTAATCTACCCTAACCAGTCCATTTGATTTTGCTATCTCAATAACTCCCAGATGCATCTACTTTTCTCCACCTCCCCACCTCCTTCCCTTCCATTATCTCTCAAATGAATAGGTTCCACAGTTTCTGGCTTCCCATGACTCCTAAGATAGAGAGCAAAATCTTTGGCATGACCCACAAGAACTTGCTTGTCCTGGTTCCTGTCTGCCTTCCCAGGCTTGTCTTACACTCAGAACACACATAGGCTTTCTTTCAGATCTTGGAGGGTACTAATCCTCATCCCCCATATGGCCTTTGAACGTCTTTCTTATTTGGTAAAGGATGCTTGTTAACTTCAGATCATAGCTGAAGTGGCACAACTTCACCATATTCCTTCTGATCTCCCAGACTGGGTTCATCTGGCATATAGAAGACTACAATTTTACATTAAATTTTAGGATTATTTGGTGTGTGTCTAACTCCCTAGCTGGCCTTCAGAGAATAGGGAGAGCATAGAACTATGACTGGTTTTGTCCACCACTATATTCCCAGCATTTGGCAAAGTACCTAGCACACATTGTTTGGATAACTCCCAGAGTCCAGGGAAGTGTCTTTGAGTGTGTGTGTGCATAGGGTTAGCAGTCTTAGCATTTGGCTTTGTCCCAGCACATCTAGACAAGTGGTTAGAGGAAGAGAGGTAACAGGAGAAGAACTTGATTGCACACAGCGATGGCCAAGGAATCTCCGAATTAGAATTTCATCTTCCTCAGTGTCGTCTTCAAAGGATGGGTGCTGGGTGGGGTTATTGTTCATTTACAATTCACAGTCGTCAATGTATTGGGATTTTCTCTACCACATAGTCTACTCCCCCAATTTTTAGGCCTGTATAGTCTCCTTGGCCATCTTCCCTTGGGTTTCTTAAAGCACTTTGGAAATTGTCTATAAGAGGGCAGGGTCTTCATATAGCTCCTCCAAGCCCTAGGTTTTAAGTGAAGGCACTCATAGCCCAACTGAGCTGGGATAGGAATGGCTCTGAGTTAATCAGAGAAGCCCCTCTTTGTCTATTTTATGTACTAGGATTCCAAATAGGAATTTTTTAATAAAATGTTTTTGTGACTAGAAAGAAAGAAAAATGCTTGTAGACCATTATTATTATACTTATTTGCACCACAATTTATACTTTTCAGAGTATTTGTTGATTTGTTTCATTTGGTTCTCACATACCCTTCAAGCTAGAAGGAGATCATTAACTTCAGTGGACAGATAACAAAATGACTCGAGGAGCTTAAATAACCTGCCCAAGATCATGCATCTCTTATAGGACAGAGCTGGGACTCAATCCTCTGACACGGGACTTCATGCAGGCCATGGAATGGTGGTTGGAGCCAATTTTATCTATTCATTAAGGCACCAGATGACTTCAGTGAACATTTAGGTTTCTTATGCCTGGAGAGAAAATAGCATACCATTTTAACACTGTTTTCCTCCAGGTTGCAAGATTGTGAGTAAATTTATTGTCTTCTTTATGCTTCTCTGTAACATCCACAATGAGTATGCATTAATTTTATAATTAGAAAACATTAGAAAATAAGGAAGTATGATTATAAAGTAAGTCAAGGGAATAATGGAAAACAGGAAGATCTCCTACTCACCCTGGGAGGGGACAGGGGGACATGACTGATCATTTGGTGCTGGCTCAAAGCTTGCTTTGCCAATTACCATTTGTTTATTCCTCAAGTCTTTTAACCTCTCTGAGTCTCAGTGTAGCTACTTGTAGAAAGCAGAAAATGAACCTACCTGCGTTGTTCAAAGCTCTTAGCAGTAAATGGCAGAAATACAACTTAAGCCAGCTTAGAGTGAAGAAGGAATTCACTGAGTCTTATGAATGAGGGGCTGAGGAATTTCATTGCAGACATGGCCACCTCTGCATCTGTGAGATTTGCCTTCCCATTCTTCTTTCTTAAGCACTCTCTCACCCCGTGCCTGGAAAGATGGGAAAGGCTTGCTCTTACCCACCCACATTAGCAAATCTGGTGGAAATAAAAACCACTCTCAGAGCTCATATATCAAGCCCAAGGATGGTTTTGATAGGTAGCCCACACTTAGATCTTGCACCCTCCCCAAAACCAGTCATGGTGGCCAGGTAATAACCAATCCCATGTACTAACCCGAGTACCCAGTAGCCTCCTTCCTGGAGAACTGTCTGTCATGTGCTAAATGCTGAATGAGACAAACTCCTAGCCAGTCCAGATGAGGTGGGCATTTCCATTAGCCAGGGGGTCTAATTTATATGTGCTGCTTGAGGGTTTAATTAGCTTGTGAAATGCATTTAAATGATAAGTTTTGCTTAAAAAAAAATTCAGTACTTGGCAGGGGAAAGAGAAAAATCTTAAAATCAAGGTGACAACACAGAAACAAAGAAATGTTTTGTCAGAAAAAAAAAAATAGAAACGTAAGCAACTGGGTTTGGAAGAAAATTGTCATGGCCCCGGGTTCAGAGACAACATGTATGTAGCCCATTACGTAGACTAAACCCTGTGTGCCCACCGAGTCCTCTGCTGTGAGCTCCTTTTTGGAGGGCAGGGGCATTAACTACGCTTTGAAAATTGGAGACAAGCATTGCAGAAGACGCTCCTCTCTCGATAAAACTCCAAATAAATTAGATATTGAACAAGATGCTGAGATCCTGGCGAGAATGAACAAAAAATTGGGCCTCGGGCTGTTGGGAGATGATAAATTGTCAGTTTCTCTTTAATAAGATTGTCTCTCATCACCATCTCCTGTAAGGGACTTGATAGCTTTTGTTTTTAACCTGTGAAGATTAAAATCAATTCCCAACTACAGCTGGGAGCCCCAAGTCATAGAGGCACAAAGATACCAATTAATCAATCAATCAGTCAGTCAATAGATCAGCATGTCCATATTGAGGCCAGTTTTTGCTGGTCATCTGGGGCAGGAAGAAGAATTAGAAAAATGACCCTGCAGATGCTGCCTGAGGGAAGCCACGCTTCAGAAGGCACTGTTTACAACTTTTAGGGGAAGAGGAAACCTATTTCCATTAGAATTACACTGGATACACAGGGTCCTGTCTTCTCATCAGTCTTATTTTATGGACATACTTGATTTCAGATCCTGGATTAACCACAGACTTTGACCTAGCCTTTTGACCTGCTCAGATGCCCACACTGGCAATGTCACTCTTCATGTATCAGCTGAGTTTCTGGGTCCTACCTCACTCCTAGGGCATTGCAAAAGAGGCAGAATTGAGAAAGAGGCGTCAGACAGAGGCTCAAATTCCACTGCCACCATTTTCTACTTTTGTGATTTTGCATAAGATATTCAGCCCCTCTTAGCCCTAGTTGTTTAACCACCAAAGCAGAAATATGGACTTTATATATTTATAAAGTCCATACTTTATAAAGCCCATATTTTTATAAAGTCCATTTAAATAATATGGACTTTGAAGCCCTGCAAGGATTAAATGAGATCACGTATGTGGAATGCTTAAAATGAGACACAGTTAATGGTAGTTTGTTAATATTACAATCAATTGTCATTGGTGGTAGTGATGTTCTTTCCCCTACCAGGTTACTCCTAGATTGGATTTTTATTTTTTTTTTTTATTTTTAGTGTTGATAAAAAATGTATATTGGCATGTTTTGCTTCTCTGTTTTTTATTGTTTTTCCCCACCTCCGAATGGACTTTCTTACTCTGCCATAATCCTATTAAATTCTACAGACTTCCACTTACATGACACAAATACCCCTCTGGCTTCAGCCCAAACAGAAACTAATTGTCCCCTTGTTCGCCGGTATGTGAGTTTGTTTTTCCAGATGAAACATTTCAGACTCTGTTTTCTTGTCCCTTGGCATTTTTTTAACAACCAACACTGTATGAGTTAGCCACAAAGACAGGGTTTCTTGGAGCAAGGAAGTAGGAGTCTGTGAAGCAAGTGGCTGTGTTTGAAGCCACATTTCTTAATTTCAGCTGAGAAACAGCTGAAAGAGTATGACATAGAGCAGAGCATATAAACTTGGAGATCAGAAAAGTCGTCTTAATTAGCCCTGCCTCTACCTCTGTGAGCTATGTGTCTCTGGGTTTATTACTAAACCAGGGTAAAATCAACAAATGTTCTTTCCCCTCGAAGAATGAAACTGGCATGATTAATTGACACCATTTCCTTAAATATTTTGCAAAATAACATTAGCAAGCCTTGAGAGTCATCACTTCCCTTGAGGTGAGGAAATCAAGGGAAAGATTTCTATGGGAGGCTCCACTCTGGCCTCAGTTTACTCATTAGAGCATGAAGAGATTTAGAGAAAGGGATCAATTAGGTATCCTTCCAGCTCTGGCAGTCAGTCATATTCTGGTCTGAGACTTCTCATGCCATAAAACCTTATTGCTATGATCTCTCCTCTCTGCCTTAACAGCCACACACCTGTTACCTCTTGCTTGTCAACAGTAATAATCACCAGTATTTATTGAATGACAAATATGAATCAGAGACTGTGCCAAATACTGTACACACCTTTTCTTATTTAATTCTCACCACAACCCTCTGAAATACACTCAGTTGTTATCCCCAGGTGAGGGCTGAGGAACCCCAGGCTATGAAAGGTAGCAGGACTTCTTACTTACAAAACATTTCTGGGGCTTGAAGTCCCAAATCCACATTGCTGTACTGCCTCTCAACAATTATGACTGTAGGAGCTAAACTTTTCCTTTGCCCTCTTAAAGTCTCACTGAAAAACCAACTCACAAACAGCAGATTAATAAGAGAAAAGGCATTTCTCAAGGAGCTAAAAGTAGATCTGACACTCTATCGAGCCATCCTACTACAGGGTATCTACTCAAAGAAAAAGAAGTCATGATATCAAAAAGACACCTGTACACACACATTTATCACAGCACAATTCACAACTACAAAAACACGGAACCAACCTAGTGTCCAGCAACCAACGAGTAGGTAAAGAAAACGTGGTATATCCACGATGGAATACTAATCAGCCATAAAAAGAACAAAATAATGTATTTTGCAGCAACTTGGATGGAACTGGAGGCCATTATTCTAAATGAAGTAACTCAGGAATGGAAAACCAAATATTGTATGTTCTCACAAGTGGAAGCTAAACTATAGGTATGCAAAGGCATATAGAGTGGTATAATGCAGGGATCCCCAACCCTTTGGCCACAGATTGGTACCAGTCTATGGCCTGTTAGGAACTGGGCCGTATAGCAGGAGGTGAGCAGCCAGTGAGCATTACCACCTGGGCTCTGCCTCCTGTCAGATCAGTAGCAGCATTAGATTCTCATAGGAGCCCAAACCCTGTTGTGAACTGTGCATGCAAGGGATCTAGGTTGTGGGCTCCTATGAGAATCTAATGCCTGATGATCTGAGGTGAAATAGTTTCATCCTGATAGCATCCATTCCCAGCCCTGGTTCTGTGGGAAAATTGTCTTCCATGACACTGGTCCCTGATGCCAAAAAGGTTAGGGACTGCTGGTATAATGGGCACTGGAGATTCAGAAGGGAAAAGGATGGGAGGGAGATAAAAGATAAAAAACTACATATGGGTACAATGTACGCTACTCGGGTGACAAGTGCATTAAAATTTCAGACTTTACCACTATGCAAGTCATTTACAGGTACACAAATGTATTAATATGTATACAGGGAGAACCACAGGTGATCACCTCCCCTCACCCCCACAACGGGGTTCAGAAGCTTATAAACCATCCTGGCAAAACCGGTTATGGGAGGGAGACAAGAGGAATTCTGTTAAGGGGCAATAAAGGATCAGTAAGGAGATTAATGGATCCTGGAACAGGATTAATTTGTAAACAGTTTTCTTGGGAATTTGAATGAGCCCGAGAGACAGGTATTATTTCATGAAAGGGTCTGTTCAGGTGTGGTTACATTCTTGGTATTACAGAGAGGTGAAGAAAAAACAATTGTTCCTTTTGGTGGGTCTGGGTCTTAGGCAGGCAAAGGAACTTCAACTTCATCCTGTGCTTTGGAAGAGACAGTGGTGCAGGGTTTTGGAAAGGTAAGAGAGACTTTGAGGCTTCTTCATTTCAGCATGTCAAAGAGCTACACTTTGGGGTATTGGTTTCTGAGCCCCAACATGATCTAGGCTTCCAAGATTTAGAACTTGCCAAGGTCACCTCTACCATCCAAGGTGTCCCTAAAGCATCTTCCTTTCTTCTCAGGTCTTCCTGCTCCCTCCATCCCACCCTATTGTTTGGGCTTTGACTTACGTATTTCACAAGAGGAAATATGGGGCAACAGATAGTTTACCCATGGAGGTGGGCTGAACAGAGTTAGAATCCCTCTCTGCCACACAGAATGTATACTCTTAGAAGACCTCCCCAAGCCTGGCTGTTATCCTATGGAGCACTCCTGTCCATGAGGCTACTGGGAGAGTTAAGTAGGATTCTGTAAATTAAAGTGATACCAACCAGACATACCACTGAGCATTGGCTCTGTCTCTCCCTACTTATATCCCACTGTCAGTTAAGACCCAACCCTTGAAAACTGCTTTCCTTATTTTTGGAATTGACCTATTCCTCCTTGAATCAGTCTAGATCCCAAAATGTAAGAAATCACACACTGAAAATAGAGTGACTCAAAAAGATTCTTTCTGAAGGGCTGGGTAGGAAAATGTGGGTAGAGGATACTAAAGGGATAAGAAAATATCTGGGGCTTGGTAGAAGCAGGACTTTACCACCCCCAGGACCAACAGGCTAAGAGGCAGGAGTAGTTACCAGGAACCAGGGAATGAGAGGCATGGAGAGTCAGCTTCCTCGGGAGGAGCCATGGTCTTCAGTCAAAGAACACAGCCAGCCAAGAGGTGACTTTGCAGGGAGATTGTTAGGGGATAAATACTCTGACTTCATCCTTGGCTATGAAAATTAATTCCTGAAATATAGAATTGACCCAAGCTATTTTGATAAAGTACCAGGATGACATTGACCCTTAGTCAAGCCATGAAATGTAGTGATTAATAATGTTGTTTTGTAACTATCAGCCCAAGGAAATTGGAGCTGGTTTGCACGAGTTTGTTAGCATGGTTTATTGACAATGATGAGATGGATGATTTGCATTCTCTGACCTCCCTCCAATCTCTTTGTGTGGCTCCACATTGGCTGGACCCAGTTGGAAGCAGCAGGCAAATGAACCCATTGATGTCATTCATACAATTCAGCTTCTGGGGCAGAAAATAGGAAAATGGTAGGGAGTAGATCTTCCCATTGCTCCGCTGTCACAAAGTCTGTATCCCTTGTATCACACTTGCTGGGCCCTCCTTTACAAGGGATATCACACAGGTGGGTATGCTGGCCTCACCTACCTAATGGTGAGCCCCCTAAAGGCATGCATCCCCCTTCCTTCCCATGAGCATCTCCCACCACCCATCTCAGTGGCTGGCATAGAGGAGGTGCAAGGCTACGTGTAACTGAATCTCCAGGAGAAGCATCAAGCATCATGGGGAACCAGCCAGCTGCTTGCTTTCCCTAAGGCTGGTTCCAAAAATTGCTGCTAAAGACCTTGCCAGTTGCTGAGCAGCTGCAGAGACATTCCAGAAGGTAGAGAGAGATCACTGAGGGGAGAGAGTGGGTTTGCAGGTTGATGCCTGGTCGTAACAATTCTCCAAGTGCCTCCTCCAGTGACTTTAGATAAATAGAGATGGGAATCACATTTCAGTGTGACAGCTTAAATGGCACGTCAAGAAACAATTAAAAAGATCTAGTGCAACATGGTCCTGAGAGATTTTTGTCAGACTGAATATACTTCCCGACAGGGCCAATGTGGGGGTGATATGGCCTGTGAGCCCACGTTCAGGGCCTTGAATATTCAAAGGCAGGCTCCTGTGAGACCTGGGACTGGAGACTATGTGAGCCTGGAGAATTTGACCCTTTACTGCTTGTCAGTGTTTTCTAAATCACCTGTAATCAGCAGCACAAAACATCCACCTGGCAAATCTCCAGCAGAATATGCTACCTTCCAATCCCAGTCAAAACCCCAACTGTGAGAAATAATATTTATAGAGTATTGCCTGAAGGACATGTTGTCCATCACTCCTTTAGATCAGCAGTTTTTCAGATTACCTTCCCCAGAGCCCTGGAATTCCCGAGAGTATCCCTGAGGTTCCCTAGAAACCAATTCCCTATCTCTACCCCAACGCAGAGAATGGGAGGTCTGATCTGTTGTGTAGTAGGCACTGGAGTTGCATATAAGAAATCAGCTTTTTAAAAAAGGATGCTTATCCCTTGAAAGAACAAAAGCCATCACTTCTGCGTATTTTTTTTTTTCCGTGATCAAGCCAGATGGTGAGAATTCTGCAAGCCTCGGTCATGCTACTTTGCTCTGCTGCCCTTAGAATTTCTAGAAATAAAATAAGCTTCAGTGGAATCCCATCAGCCCACATTGTGGGACCCCAAAGGAAACAGCCTGTTGAAATTCCTGAGATGCCTCTTGAAGGGCTCCTTTTGGTGAATCCATGGCAGCATTTCCTCTTCTGTATCAGGAAAGGTTGATTCCAGTTTGATTGTGTCATGCATCCACTATGGGCTGGGAAATTCAACGTGTTTCACTCTTAGCCTTGGCCTCTGGGACTCTCAGTGCTATTTCGGCAGCAACTTGCAATGGTACAGAATTTGTGCTCTTACAGATTCTAATCCCTGCCCCAGCTCCCTTGGTAATGTATTTTGTTATTTTCAACTGCATTTATTTGTATGAGTTAATTCAGAATATATGCATTATCACTCATTTGTAAAAAAAAAAAAAAAAAAAAAAAGAGAGAGAATATAAATAAATAAGTGTAAGTGGCTCTTGAAGAAAAAGAAAGCAACTTCCTTCATTTAGTGGGGCTTTTGTCCCCCACCCCCACCCCAGACATACTCTAATTCTGATCTGTGGAATACACTGGCTTTTCTCATTCCCTGCTGACAAATCTCCCAGCTCCCTATGGGTGGAAGGACCACACTTTAGAGTCAAGTCTCCACTGGGGATGGAGCACACAGAGGGCAGGCACAGAGGAGATAGGGCCTTGGCTCATGTCAGGAAAGACAGGCAGGGCCAGGCGCACTGGCTCAAGTCTGTAATCCCAACACATTGGGAGGCTGAGGTGGAAGGATCGTTTGAGCCCAGGAGTTCAAGACCAGCCTAGGCAACATAGTGAGACCCCCATCTCTACAAAAAATAGAAAAATTAACTGGGCATGGTGGCACATGCCTGTAGTCCTAGCTACTCAGTAGGCTGAGGCAGGAGGATACCTTGAGCCCAGGAGGTCAAGGCTGCAGTGAACTTTGATCGCACCACTGCACTCTAGCCTATGAGAACTCTAGCCAAGTTCTGTTGTTGTTAGAAAGATGCTCTCCACCTAACCTCCATGCCCCTGCCAAAGGCTCTTGCAATATCCTCTGACTAGATTGAGACCCTACAGAGAAGGAAAGAAGGAAGGAAGGAAGGAAGGAAGGAAGGAAGGAAGGAAGGAAGGAAGGAAGGAAGGAAGGAGGAAGGAAGGAAGGAAGGAAGGAAGGAAGGAAGGAAGGAAGGAAGGAGAGAGAGAGGAAGGAGAGAGAGAAAGAGAGAGAGAGGAAGGAAGGAAAGGAAAAGGAAAAGAAAAGGAAAGACCCAGAGATATTTCATTACTCACTTTCAATACAAGTTTTAGAAATGGAGACAGAGCCAGGGTCACTGCCAGCTTCCCCCAGTCCTGCATTCCCCAGGACCATCGTGTCTGACCCTAGGATATATCCGCAGACAGGAGGTCTGGAATTTGTTTTGCTGCCATTGACCCAGTCTCAGGCTTTGATATTTTTAAATTTCTGAGTTGAAGAATCCTTGTTTTGCTAAGAAGAGAGAACATAACCAGGGGCCTCCTGGAAGCTACATTTGTTTCCACGATTCTGCTGTCTTGACTGATGACATGGAGTGAGCCTCCTGTGATAGCAGGGTGCCCAAGAGGGCTGCTTCTTTGTGTTTGGATGTGCACGGCACACGCACAAACACATATACCCATGTGCTGAGACTTGCATGAATTTGGAGTCAGAAAGACTTGAGCTCAAACATTGGTTCAGCCACTTACCAAATGTATGTGTGTGCCTTTGGGCAGGTATTCTAACCTGTATAAGCCACATTTTCCTTTTGACCATAGGTAATACTGTTTTATTTCCCCTACAAGCCAAGGAGGTAAGCGTTAGTATTAATAACAGCTCCAGTTAACTTGTTGCTTAAGCTCTCTGTGCCTCAGTTTCTTACATATAGTGTGGGGATCATATCCATGCTTACTTCACTGGGCTGCTATGAGAACTAAATAAGAAAATGTATGTAGAGAACTCAGTGTGCAGCCTGGATAGAAAAGTCTGTTTATTATGTGCATATCTTCAGAAGATAAAAACTTACAGCCTTTTGGTATGTTTTCCTTGATCCAGAGGGAATGGGACCTATGGTCGTGACATGTGTTGTGCCTGATGGCCATATGGATACTCCAGGGAAGGAGCCTCTTATTGCCAGTTTGGGCAGGTCCTTTTGATTCAGCTGTGGACTAAAGCCATGGTCATTGTCTGCCAATCAGTGCCTTAATGTCTGTGTCCTTCTGAAGCCTTATTGCCAGGTGGTGCCCCCTTGCCAAGTCCTGTTGTTGTTGGAAAGATGCTCTCCACCTAACCTCCATGCCCCTGCCAAAGGCTCTTGCAACATACTCTGACTAGAGCGTTGGGCACGACAAGTACTGCAGTCCACCTGCCAACCCCCAGTCCCTCTCTCATCTTCTGCTGTGGCTGCCGACATCCCCTCCTCATCATCACCTCTCCAGTAGGCGGCTCTAGACTCAGGGGCTGTCCTTCCCTATGGGCTCTATCCCACCACAACCCACTGCAGCATGCACAGCCATTCTTGTGATGTGACAAGCATGGATGCATTCAGAACAGCTTCACTGTACTGGAGCCCAGTGGAAGGAGGAATGTGCCTGCAGCCAGGCCTGGGGAGGCTGCCATTTTTCTTCCTGAACCCTCCCCTCTCCCAAAGGGGCTATATTTAATTCATAATACTGGAGCTAGCACCATTGCCAGATATATTTCCTTGCTGATTAAACATTAAACACACTAGTATTTCAAAGCATTTGAAATAACTCAGACCTAATGAAGGACTAATTGCTTCACTCTGTATATTCAAATTGTGATGTTACTTTTTTAAAAACGCATTCTTGTGTCAACTGTTGCATCAATTAATTGCAAATTTTCCAACAGTTAGCTGTAGTGTGATTAAAGCATATGAAAATAATCTTTTAATTAGCTTTCATTTTGAAACAAATAGACAATTAAGCCAAAGAAGTAAGTGTGAAAATTCTGTTGATCTGCTCTTCTTGGGGAGGGAATGCTTGTACAAATAATGACCATCTCATTGGAAATTATTTCCTTGGCTAGCCTAATGGTTGTTCAGTAACTTCATCTTTTCCCTTTTACATCTCTTCTATTTCTTACAACCCTGGTACCCCTACTGTTTTCCCCCAGAAGCCTAAAATATATAACTAGATGAATAATAGCCTTTTTCAAGCATGTATTTTTGAGCAGAGCTATTCAAAGTATCAGCCAATTCTTATTAAAAATATCATTGCTCACATCCCTAGTGTTTAAAAAGAGAAAAAAAATAAATCTGTTTTTGGCCACTAAGTCATTAATTCTTTCACCCACCCTGTGGAGCAGGGCTGAGATGATGGAGAGAGGAGAGGTGCCTTGGGCACAAGATTTGAGGAGAACACGCTCTCAGAGCCCCAGCCTGCACGTACACCACCCTCAGGTCATGTGCCTTCTCAAATCTGTAACCTAGGCATATTGCTGGCCTCACCCTAGTCCCAGCCTTACTAGTAAGAGTCATATGTAGGATACCTACTAGGTGCTTCACGCTATTCTAGAACCTGTTAATTAGGCAAAAGGAGAATCTTTTTGGTCCAAACCCTCTTCTGCTACATGCAAGGAGCCTGTGACCCAGAGAAGGGGAAGGGATGCCTGATCTGCTACAGAGAAAACAGAGATGGAGATGACAAGGTTCTGGTCCTTGTCCATTCAGTCAAAATGCATTTGTTGGGTATCTCCTCTGTATGTGGCATGTGTGAGAGATCTCCAGCCTGCGATGGGCAGCATTGCCAGGAAAGGCACACTCTGTCAGGCAACACAAGGGAGCTGAACCTGAGATAATGGAGATTGAAAGACACTCTTTGAGCTGGGTGAACTTAGGCTACTGGCTTAACATCTCTTAGCCTCTGGATCATTTGTTTAAATATAGATAATACTTATGTGGCTGTAAGCACCATGAATAATAATGTAACATGTATTGCATAGTGACTGACATAGAATAAATCATAATAAGTAGCATTTTGTAAGTACTATGTGCCACTAGGTCAAATGCTTTCTTTGCATTGTATAATTCTATCTGTAGAAAAACCCATGGAATAGGTATTGCAAACTTCATTTTATAGGTAAGAAAACAGGTTCAGAGAAACAAAATGACTTGCCAGCATTCACAAAGCTGGTAAGTGGCAAGAGCCAGGACTTCAACCAGTTCTATCATATTCAAATGTTCAAGCTCATAACTGTTATGCTAAAAGAAAGGGAGAAAATGATGGAGCTCAAATTTGGGAACATACCCAGGATTACCAGGATTCTTAGGGAAAGACCTAAAGATTTTAAATTCATTATCCAATCCCTTTCAGCTACCATTGCAAACACAATTAAGAGTGCCTGTTGGCAACATCAGCAGCAAGAGTAGTATTGTAATCTCACCATGACGGAAACAATGTGTAAGATGTGAAAAAATCAATTTCCACATGATGGTACAGTTGCATCCAGATATTTTTGGACCTCAAGAATAGAACTATGGCATGGAACCCAATCATAGAATTTAAGAGTTGGAAGCAATCCTGTCTACTGTGTAATCCAACCTCCCTGGCACCCTTGGCACAGATGGCACAGTTTTGTTCAGCTCCAGTAAGAGGGATCCACCCATCTCATCAGAAAACTCCTTCATTCTATTGAACTGAAATCTGCCCTTCTGTCCCAGGGACCCACGCAGAAACATAGCACCCCTGGACCAGGCTCATGCTGCCTCTTCCTCAAGGTAAAAATCCTCAGTCTTCTACCCATTCTCTACAGGGCGCTTTCTATATTCCTCATCATCTCAACAACTCTTCCTATGACCACTGGGAATTTGACAGATGTAGGGTTAAATCCAGCTCCACCACCACAGCTAACCTCAAGGAAGCCAGTTAACCTCTCAGAAATTCTGTTTTTTCCTCTATAAAGTAATTAACAGCTACTACAGCCATTTAGGGTTGTTGTATTAAGTATCTAAAATGAGATGAAGCATGTAAGCATATGATCTGCCCTGTATATGTAATCAATAAATGCAAACCTCTGTAATCATTACTGTGATTATTTCAGAGAGGACTGAAGCAATGGAGAAAAGGAGGGACCAGCCCGTCAACCTTAAAGGGACAGAGCAAAGGTGAGGTCAGGTCCACTGTTCCGAAGGGTAATAAGTAAATGAATGGTTCTATTTCATGAAGTCCCCTGTGGGAGTCCTTCAGCTCTGACGTCTCTGCAGCTCTATTCAAATATCATTTTGGTTCTGCTAAATCATCACCAGAATGTGTTATCACAAATCACTCTGTGACTTGGCAGAACTGAGTGAAATGTGATCTCAAATCCTAAATTAAAGGAGTGGGGCATTTGAAATAGCACATTCATTTACACCATTTCATTTTGTTATTTCAACTGCTAAGATGTTCAAATCTCCCAGCAGGGAGCATTGGCCACAACAGAAGGAGGACACTGAGTTATGACAAGTCCTTGTCAGTCTTCCTTGCAAAAGCAAGAGTGAGCATGTGCTGCTGATGTGTGGTGATTTGCAGAGGATCGGGGCTCAGTGTTGGAGCCAAGTTAAACACACAAGAGCTTTCATAGAGGTCAAAATGTAGAGAGGAAATTACAAAAACCCCAGGGTACCTCCTTTATGCATCAAGCATTGGTGAGTACACAGAGTAAATGGTGAATGGAATTTTGGAGTGATGTGGTCTGAATGTCTATGTCCCCGTAAAATGTCTATATTGAAATTCTTACCCTCAAAGTGATGGTATTAAGAGGTGGGGCCTTTGGGCAGTGATTAGGTCATGAGGGTGGGACACTGATGAATGGAATTAGTGAGCTTATACAAGAAGACTGAGAAAGACCCCTCACCCCTTCTGCTTCGTGAGGTTAGAGTGAGATGATAGCTGTCTCTAAAGAAGAGGCCCTTACCAGACACTGAATCTGCCAGTGCCTTGATCTTTGACTTCCCAGCCCCTAGAACTATAAGAAATAAATTTCTGTTGTTATAAGCCAACGAGTCTATGGTATTTGGTTGTAGCAGCCCAACAGACCAAGGCAGGGAGTGTCTACTTCATTTCCCTCCCATCTAGTGTCTACTCTACCTGCTGGGATAAAAACGCTAATGCTCCCAGTCTTAGAGACAGCAAAAGCCAGGTCTGCTGGTAATGCAACAGGAACATCTTAAGAACCCAACACAGGGATCTGGAGAGGACTGTGTACCCAGTGCTCTGAATCTCAGACCTTAAAACCATGGGGCCAGTTAAGACCCTGACCCCTCTAGATCCACCATCACCTACCCTATCACTCAAGGTCTGATTGAGATATTCCCTTGGGCTCATCCGGTCAGTCACACCTAATTGTTCTGTCTCTCCTATGCCAAGCCTACCTGATTTTACTGGCTTCCTGGAGCATCAAGTTAGAAAAGCTGGGGTGGTTTCATCTTGCTTTAGAGGGAAATCTACATTAACAACAAATCCCTGCTATGGGCAAGGGAGAAATCGAGAAATAGAGTGACACGTGTTTGCCAAACTTGTGTCTCTGCCCCCATAGTCTATTTGTTGATCTAGTCCATAGCAAGTAGTTTGTATTTTATTACAAATACAATAGAAATCCTTGAAAGAATGAATGGGACATGGGAGAAAAGGAGGAGAGGAATCTGGGTGTTTTTAGCTTGAACACCAGGGTGACATTTACTGAGATGGGGAAGATGGGCATCTGGAGGTCTGGAGTGGATACTCAAGAGTTCTATTCTCAAAATGTTAAGTTCCAAATGCAAATCAGTCAAATAAATAAAAATGTTGAAAAGATATTTAGAAATAGCAGATCTGGATATTAAAATGTTGATGTCATGGGCACATGAAGTCACAGAGGCCAAGAAAAGAAAGGGTTTCAAGTATAAAAGTGTGGGCAACTCTGCCAAATGCTACTTAGTGGTCAAGAGGAAGCAGAAAGAGAGATTTGTTGGAATTAGTTGCATGGAGCTATTTGGTGACCTCAAAAGCTAGGAGGTCAGAAGGGGACCAATCGCCCTTGGAGGAAGCTGAGTAGAGAACGGAAGGTGGGAATGTTCAGACCACAGAGGCAAATTCTGAGACAATTTCAATGAAAGGAACAGGAAAGTGGATGGTGTCAATGGGTCAAGGTTGCTTTTGCCCTTTTTTTTGTTAAGACGGAAGATATTAGGTCACATGTGTATGTTGATAAGAATGATTCCTTAGCAAAGAAAGAAAATAATGAAACAATGTTTACAGGGATTATTAAATGGAAAGTATAGCTTTTATTGTGAGAAGTTCTGTTTGTTCATTTATTCATTAAAACATTCACTTCAGTACTTTCTGAATGGCTGCCATGTCATGTACAAGACAGACCAGTGTGGGTAGCAAATGGGTTAATTAAATTACTCTTGGCCCCCTCAATGGATGCTAGAAAAGTCATCTCTCTTGGACCTCAAGCTGGAAGAAATGTTTAAGTATTTAACTACTGGGCTGATTTTCAGTGTCTAGAAGGCATTTATCTATTGCAAAGGTTTTCAAAGGTTGTAAGTAGCATAGAATAAAACTGTGAGTCTTTTAAAAAATTACAACCACTATAGGGGATATAATTGGAGAATATATATAATATAATTGGAAAATGTAATTGGAGAATTATAGCTACCAGAGAACGCAGGTCCTCATGTAGCTAAGGTGTATGGTTTATCCTCAGCTGTTCTGCATGGGAACACTTGCAGAAATCATTAACACGCTTCTCTTCTAATCTATGTCCATGCCTACTAGACTAAATCCCAGCAGGAAGTGGCTATTCCCCACCTACACTGCCCTGTTTTGAAGAACCATCCATGCTGGTATACAAAATGTCACCACCATCTCCTGCTTTTCCTGACCACTGCATTCTGGAAGCAAGGATCTGAAAGCAGACACAGCGTGAGAGAAACTGACACAGGTGAGGAGACTCAAGGTACTGCCATAGCTGCTGGGTGCTCTGGACAGGGCATTGCATCTCAGTGCCTACACACAAAATGGATTTAGGATGGAGCCTCTTACATGGCTTCACATCTGACCTTTGCAGAGGGTGAATGGCCGTCTAGTTTTATTCTGAGAATTCTACCTTCTCATTCATAACTAGTGGAATGCCTCCAAGACTCTGGCAAATGATTGGCTGCTTAAGTAACTAAGGGAGTTTGGTTTTTGATTGCATTTCAATATTTCACCCTCTCGTCTTCAAGTTTGCAGTAAAAATGGCTAGCTTAGCATTTTCCTCAGTATGGAAAGAAATTTTTTTAAAAAGAATTATTCTATGCACTACTTTACCTCCACAAAGGGAGTGCGAGTACTTTGAGGTAATAACCAATATATTGTTTTATAAACAATAATATTCATAAGAAGCTTAGGAGACTTCAGAATAATAATTATTAGTTAAATAGAAAGAGACTGATTGGGGAACAGAGCCAGAATAAAATGAGATGAGTTGGATAGGAATTAAATACTGATGAGGAGAAGGAAACTCAAGGTTGTTCACTGGGATATCCTACTTTTAAACCAAACTGACCCCCTCACCACCCTCCATAGATGCCACAGAAGAATGCCCATCTCTGGCCTACAGTCTTCACCACACTCAGTGTCATGCATGTGCCTGCCTTGTTTCTGCCATTGCTGTTCTCCCCAACCATTCTCTAGAGTCTGCCTTGCTTTGAACGCTTTTGGCTTTGCTTTTGTTCCTTTTTTTTTTTTTTTTTTTTTGCTCTGTTTCCAACTCCACTGTGATTCTCACCCTGGAGGTGAGAATATATCTGACTTGTTTAGCCATCAGCATTCTGAGCCTAAGTCATGGTTTGCATTCATCCTCTGGCTTCTCTCACTCTCGATTACTCATCATGAGACCCCAGGACAGTCCTCTCCCCAAGTCCATTGCCTACCTCATTGGCCCCTAACATAGGAACAGACACATGGGGGATCAACATAAGGAGGTACTATTAAAAGACTGTAGTACCACCTCACCTATAAAATAGAAAGCACAAGGTTCATAGATCTCAGAGATTCTTGCAGAGTCCCGAGTACATTTATGAGACACTGCTTTGGCTACAATCCTGCATTTTGGTAACATCTTATGGGAACTAACAGAATCAGCAGATTTGAACTCTGAGATATGCTCTGATCATCAGCAGAACCAAGTCACTGGAACTTTTTAATCCAGGGCTTATCTTATGAAGGGACACATTCAACAATATTTATGAGTGCCTAGCACTGTGATAGGTTCTGAAGATATGATGGTAATCAACAACACAGAACAAGAGTGATCCCTGATATCAGCAGTCCCTAGCCTTTTTGGCACCAGGGACTAGTTTAATGGAAGACAATTTGTCCATGGATGGTGGACTGCAGGGATGGTTTTGGGATGAAACTGTTCCACCTCAGATCATCAGGCATTAGATTCTCACAAGAAGCATCCACCCTAGATCCCTCACATGCACAGGTCACAATAGGGTTCATGCTCCTGTGAGAATCTAATGCCACAGCTGATCTGACAGGAGGTGGATCTCAGGTGGTAATGTGAGTGATGGCGAGTGACTGTAAATACAGATGAAGCTTCACTGGCTTGCTCACCAGCCACTTACCTCCTGCTATGTGGCCCAGTTCCTAACAGGCCATGGACCAGCACCAGTCCACCAGGGTTGGGGATCCCTGCAGCTTATAGAACTCATGATCTTGATGGAGAGGTATGGCACTAACCAAACAATACACTAGTAACTGTAAAGTTATAGGTTTGGTAAGGGCTATGACCAAACACAGCATACTGTGCTGGTGAATAATATGGGAAACTGACCTAGTTTGAAAATCAGTAAAAGATTTATATGAGGAAGAAAATAATTTCTGAGGTCGGAAGAATGAGTTGGCATTAAATAGCCAAAGTGAGGTTAGAGGGCTGGGGACAAGGGAGGCCAATGTGTGCGGAAGCTCTGTTGCAAGAGGGAACCTGGTGAATATGAAGCAGTGAAGGAAAATCTGTGAGTTGGAACCAAGAATGGATGGGAATTGGAAAATGAGGAAGGTGGAGATTGGGATGGGCTGCACAGAGCCCAGGCCACGGTGAGAATTTTGGTTGGAATAACAGGTCAACATGATTAGATTTGAATTTTGGAAAAAAAAAAAATAATAAGTACAATAAATCTTGCTCCTGTGCAGGGACTGGCCTGTAGGTTTTGTCAAGAGGGAGGGAGATAAATTGAATAGGAGGCTATTACAGTGGTCCCAGTGAGAGTGATGAAATTGGGGTTGGAGTAGGATAGCAGCAGTGGAAATGGAGTGGAGAGGATATACCCCAGAGACATATTCTAGGAGGCAAAATCAGCTGAACTGGCAACGGACTGTCTAGAGTGGGTAAGGAAGACTATACTGTTGGGTTTAGCCCTACTGTTCATCCAGTGCTCACTCATGCAAGGTAATTCAAAGCCAAATAAAACAGCTTCAGCCAGGCACAGTGGCTCATGCTTGTAATCTCAGCACTTTGGGAGGCCGATGTGGGCAGATTATGGGGTCAGGAGTTTGAGACCAGCCTGGCCAACATGCTGAAACCCCATCTCTACTAACAAAAAAAAAAAAAAAAAAAAATAGCTGGGCATGGTGGCACATGCCTATAATCCCAGCTACTCAGGAGCCTGAGGCAGGAGAATTGCTTGAACCTGGGAGATGGAGGTTGCAGTAAGCCGAGATGGTGCCATTGCACTCCAGCCTGGACAACAGAGTGAGACTCCATATCAAAAACAAAACAAAACAAAGAAACAGCTTCATGAAAATAGATGTGGTCAAAAAGTAGGACTGGGGAAGGCTACTCGACTGAACAACATTGAAAAGTGGTAGCTGTGCTGCTCTTTCCAGGATTCTCCATGTTGTGAACTGGCCACTGCACTGGGTATCTTCAAACATATTTTGTCCTTAGATTTGTTCTGGAATCTGTGTGATGCAAAAGTATATTAACGTTAGTCCATAGAAAAAGAACTATTGAATATCCAGTGAAATGGAAATTCAGAAACATGCATTTTTTTAATCTCATCAAAAAGCTACATCAGGATACCTAAACCATTCCCAACTCTGCAATTAACTTGCTGTGTGACCTTGGGCAATTTCCTTTCCCTCTCTGTGCTTCCATCTCTGCACTCAGTAATCTGTAAAGCAACTTCCAGCCCTAAAATTCTTTACCTACGTGACTCCATCTCTGCTCACATGGAGAAGAGCATGCCCATAATTGCAGGTAATTTAACTTCTGTTTAATGTTGAGTCTTGCATATCCAGCTCCGTATATTAACTTAGGAAGTTATTTCAAACAAAATGCAACATAATCTACAGTCAATTTTGAAACAAATTTGTTCTAATGAAAAATGTTCTAAGCAACAACAACCTTGTATAAGAGTTACATTTTCCTAGTGGGCAGTGGGCAAAGGGAAACATCAAAATATGTTCCAACTCAGCAAACCCTGAGAATGCACGCCACATAAACATGGCTGTTTGTTCCCAGTAAAATTAGCTATATGTTAACCTGCACAGTCAGACTCCTTGGATGATTTTTCAGAGTGCTTCCAATTTATATCTCAGGCTTCCCTAGTGCAGCACACCTGATTGCCTCCTCTGCCACATCCTGCAAAGGAACATCTGTTCATAATGTCTTGATGCCGCTTCCAGGAACATACCTGCACTCTAGGCACAGACTAGGTTAAAGGCCCCCTACCTTCCACCTCTGTTGCCAATTCCTTACTTTAGATCATCACCATCCACTGCCTGGACCATGGCAACAGCAGAGTCACTGGTTAATCTGACTCCAGTTATCCTATCCCATTATTCTATGTTCTGTGCCAGTTTCCAGAATAACAGGCACGCCTGTCTTCTCACCTCTTTCCTCTAAAGCCTCTCTGATGCGCAGGATTAAGCCTAATCTCCTAGACATGGCATTCTAGGTCCTTCAGGAACTGACTCCAGGCCACCTGTCCAGCCTTACCTGTCCAGATCCAGCCACATGTGCCCTTCCTCTGAGACACACCGGCTGTTTCCCTCTTCTCATAATATGACGTTCTCCTCTGAACCAGCTCATCTTTACTGTGACTATTCCCTTTTCATGTGATGTCCTCTTTCTCTTCTTAGTGTACACCCACTCATTCAACAAATGTCTAAGCAGCTACCATAACACAGGTGAGGTTATTCAATGATGCCTCCTCAAGGAGCTCTGAGACAAATGGGAGTGACATGCAAATGGACAATTGAGGGATAGTGAGATGTGTGCTGTTATGGGGATACAGACCCAGGGGGAGCTCAGAGGACTTTCAAAAGGACGCCATCCCTGGTTTGAATGTTAAAAGGAGAATAGGAGTGAACCTATCTAAGCTGTGGGTGATTCTAGTGGAGTGAGCAGCCTTGCTAAGGGAAAAAGATGAGCAAGACAACGAGGAGAGGAAAAATAAACTGGTTATATCTGCAGGAGACAGTGCATGCTGGAGAATAGGGAGGATTCAGACTAGAGGGGTAGGTGATGACTAAGTCATGATGGGGCTTGTATGTCACAAGTGGAGGTTAGCATCCCCTTGAGAACAAAGAACAAGGTGGAGCTGCTGGGGATTTTAAGCAGAGGGTTGACCTGGGCAGATTAGTTTTTTAGTTTGATATCCTGTGCTGCCACATGGCAGGAGCCGGACAGGAGGAAAAATGAGAGGAAGGAAAGTTGCTGCAGTGAAGGACTCGTCATGGGCTGTAAAAATGTTCTTTGAATAAATAAGCAGGTGAATGAATGAATAAGTCATTCCCTTTCTTATAATTCAGTGAATTCATTCCTAATATTATAAATAGCCCAATAATATAAACATACCCATCTCACTGATCCAAGTCCTGCTAAGCAAACTATAAAAATATTAGGATTTAGTTTTAAAAAATTTGTTTTTCATTACTAGTGGAACGGTACTCTAATTTTGCTAGTCTAGCTAGAGAGAAATTGGCAACATTGAAGAAAAAGTGGCTGCAAAATGGCAAGACTGTCAAATTTTGTCAAGCTCTTTACACTAGCAGGAAAATATTTTTGCATGCTTCATCTTATGTCAATCATCTCTGCAGCCCTACAAGTAAGGAGTATGGATAGCTTTGAGGCAATATCTCCGGAACCCTAAAAGCATGCTGTCTCCAAACACTCCTACACAGACTTGCAGCTGCTCCAAGAGAAACTTTACATTGAAATGCAGCACATGAGGAAAATGAAAAGGTATTTGTTAACTTTAATGGAGTTTCCTTTATTCCGAGATTATATACTTGATATCTAGTGGGTTGTGGTTAAAATATCCCTGCTAAGAGACGGTGGAAGATATTTCTTGTTGTTTTATGGCCCCTCGCTTTATGCCCTTACTTAGCTAAGGAAAAAGTTGGTTATTCTAATGTGCTCCAAAAATATTTAACATTTTAAAGGTTCATAAAATTTAAAAGTTTGAGATCTACTCTTCTGTACCATTTGGAGGTCTTATGCAGGACACACTGGACCAAGGTCAGCCAATTTTATTGAGCGAGTTTTATTCCATGAGCTAACACCAACTCATTGTACTGAAAAGAATCCTGAGCCTCATATGTGCTCAAAAGTGGGGAAAATGTGCTGGAATCCATTAATGAGGTCTGCTGTGGATGCGAAGGGGAAAATTGTGACCCATCTGCAGTGGTAAATATTTAACAACTACTCTCTAAAAAGAAGAAAAGCCCTGATTTGTGACATTGGCCAATTTCTATGGTGACAATGCTCTCACCATGGCCAGTTCCAAGCCACTAACACAGCATAATAAGGAAGAGCTGTGAAGAAATGCACACGATCGGCCCTCATAAGCTGGTACGAGCCAGGCTCAGAACACCCTGGCATACTTGCCACATATTTTCAGCTCCAATTCTGGACAGTGGGAGCCATGGCATGCGTGTGGTTCAGTTTTCGATTCGCAGACTGCAACTCTTCTTTCCCTTACCCATGTGTGCACATAGTATTCCTTTGATGGGAAAAGTGTCATGCGTTTCTGGGTTTTATATTAATATGCTTAATTTATCTCCAGCGTGAAATGAAATGGATGATCTCACAGATTCCTTGCTGGCAAGAAGAGTGGCACTAAAATGTGAGTGCTGACACGCAAACATCAAAACATGAACGACGTTGAAACAAAGCTACTGAAGTGAATTCCATCAAAGGGAAGTGGTGTTAGGTGCTGAAACTGATGGAGGCCTAACTGGGATCTGCCTTCTTGCTATGGATGCCACAGAGACTAACAATTATTAAACAACTGGAGCTTGTTATGTAGTGTCCAAAATGAATGGACTCAAGATGCTATTTCTAGGCTGAGCAAGCAGCTTTCTGAAGAGCACTAAATCCTAATATTTACTAAAACATTGAGTCATGTCATTAAGCCTGAGGTATAGGGCCCAAGAAAGGCTTACAGTACTGAGTGCTGGTTTTGTCATCTGGCTTCGTGCACATTCAACTCATGCCTTACTTCTTTGAGTGCTAGCCCAGTCTCCCTCAGCTTCACTCTGGAGCTCCAATTCCCTTGGTCGAAGAAAAGCCAGAAGGTTCGTTCATACTGGGGTTTTAAAATCTAGGAGTCAATATAGGATCGGAAAAGTTTGGAACTGAGAGATTGGATACTGTTAGTCCAAAGCAGTAGGTCTATGCAGGCTCCAGTGTATGGTTATGCAAGCTTCCAATGTGCAGTTGTGCAAGCTGTGCATTGCACAATTCCAGGAGACACTATTTTATGTGAATATTTCAGCCCTACATCTACAGGGCCTGGAAGTGGGGCAGGATATGCAGCAAATGGTCAGTGATAATGAATAAGGAAGATTAATGAAAAGAGTTCAGGAAGAAAAAAAATGTTGGGACTGTTGTAGCTGAGCCCCTCTAAGGAAAAAACTGTCCTAGAAAAGCTGGCTTGAACTACACTCAGCATTGTACAGATGTGGAAACCAAGACACAGAGAGGGAACTGCTCATTGCTCAGAAAATGAGGGGATTAACAGGAAGAAAAAAGTTGTTGCTTGGGCTAACAACCTGGGGACAAGTAGCTCTTGCAACTCAAGCTCAGAAGCGCTTGTAAACTCAACAAGTGAGTGGACATGCAGGTATGGGACCAGGGACAGAATCGGAAATCAGTTGGGAGCCCACGGAATGCTCCAAGAGCAGGACAAGGGTGGGATGACAAGATCCCAACCACTCCATAATTAGTGTAGATCACTGTGCATTGGCAGGTACTCCCCCATCACATCTGCACAACAATCTTGAGTTCTGTTCTATAGTCTCAATGTCAAAGAACTGGAGTTCAGAAAAGTTAGGTCACTTGCCCAACTTCCCACAGCCAGGAAGCAGCAGAGCTGGGAATTGAATCTAGTTATGTCTAAGTCTAAAGGTAATCCAATTAAGTCTAAGTCTAAGGGTCTGGGACTGGAATCCAGTTAAGTCTAAAGACCTGTACCACTCAAAGTCCTTTGATTGGCATCACCAGCACCATCTTGGAACTTATTAGAAAATTCAGACTCCCTGGTTCCATCTGAGACCTACTGAATTAGAATCTGCATCTAAGCAAGATCGCCATGTCACTCAAGTTTAAATTTGAATATCACTGTTCTAGAAGAACCCTTTCCAAGTATCCTTCAAAGTGATTCTGCCTCCAGAGTATTAAATCCTGATTCATTTTTTTTTCCAGCATGGTTGGATCAAGATATTCTACCATTCCTAGCAGAGATTTACCCTGGAGCAAGAAAAATGTCAGGGGGTTGAAGCTGTTACTTCCTCTTCAATTTCTTTGCTAATGAGAGTGAAAACAGCACAGCCATGTGTGACTTCTCTCATGATGATTACACAGCCAAGATGAGGCTTGTTTTAAGGTAAAATAACTATCCTGAGATGGCCAGTGTCCCAAGGATTCATCCAGCTTTATGATGAGCAGAATGAAATTCAATGTAGCTTGTGATGCAGATGCCGGGAAAAAGTAGGAGCAAGTCTGCGACTATCGGGTTTCACGTCTCTTCTCCTCAAGCTGCCAGAACAAACCTACTTCCATCACCCTAACCCACAGGAAATTATGTAAAAGATTGACCACTCAAATGGACCTTCCCCTCCCAGAGGCCTTCATGGAACACATGATCCCTCCTTCCTGGCCATAGCTGATCAGACCAAGGATGGAACAGAGATGACATGGGTCTCCCAGATTCATATACCTATTCCTATTTATTCTGTCTCCCTCTTTCTCTCCTCTCTTCCATCCCTTCCTCTCTTGCTCTCTATTCCCTCCTCACTTTCTTTCTTTCCTCTCGCACACCTCATATCTGGAATTGCAGAAGAGAGAGACAAATTCTGAGTCAGCAGTGAGGGGATTCTAGTATTACTCTAAATGTCCCCCTCCCATGCTCTCTAGGTCCCCACCTTTATATGCTGAAAGCTGCTGTCTGCAAACACCTGCAACTCTGGCTGCAGGAGCACATTTGGCCAATATACAGAGGAAGCAGGAAGTGCCAAAGAGTTAATGCCTTTACAAGCAAGAGTTAATGCAGCCCCGAAAGAGGACTAACTGCATTTGGCATATAAATCGCCCAAGCTCTCTTGTCCCTTACGTAGACTATCTCAAGAGCACATACTCTACACTGATGTCTTGAGTTTCTCAAGAAAGATTAGGCTCCAGTTGCCCAGAATGGTAACTTGCTTAATAAAACATCCTTCATTGGCTTCCTTTTCTCCATCTCGCCCACTTTTCCTTGCCTTTCTCACTCCCCACCTACTTTCTGGTATTTCCCAGACTCATCTTCCAAATAGCCACTTGTATTTGAATCTTCACATCAGGATCTGCTTCTGAAGTCTACCTCAAGGAGCCCTCTAAGGTGATGGACAAGGTCATGGAGAGACATGGGGAACCAAGTTATGGGGAAGCAGGAGTGGCAGAGGCAGAGGAAAGGGTGGAGTCAAAGGCCCAGAGTGGGTAAGGGGAGGCTTGGGGGTCCTCCCCTAAGCAGCCTCAGCACCACGTGGCTCTCCAGGTGCAGGCCTAGGTCCAAGATACCTTAGAGAAAGCCCTCTTCTTCAAAGGCCAGAGAAAAGTCCTGGTCTTTGCACCCCCTGGAGAACCTAATTACATTGGCAAGCCAAACCAAGGCAAAAAATGGTGGGTTGGAGGCAGATGATGTTAAAAGAGCAACAGTACTAGCTAGCCCTTCTTGAGCATTTCTGAGATGCCTAGCATTCTCCTAGGCACTTTGAGTGTGTTGACTCATGCAATCCTCACAACCACTTATGAGGTAGTTTCTATCATTATCATCAGTTTACTAATGAGGAAACTGAGTCACTGAAAGTTTGAGTGATTTGACACTGCTCTTGAGTGCGTCAGATTTAGGCTCAAACCGGGTCAGTTGAGCCCCTAAGCACCACACTAAACCAGTCCACATGGCACTAGCTGAGGTCTGCCCTCCTTTCAGAGGTGGGTCTTCACACCTTCAGAACTTATCATATTGCCAATGCAGTGTTGTTATGGTCTCCAAAAGTTTCTGGCCTTGGATCTCTTCGCTTCTTAAGGGGATTTTGTCCAAAGCAAAATATAGGTGCCTCAGGGGACTGGTTGGAGACAGAGAGAGGCTTGAGTGAGGCCGAGCCCCTGGCCCAGCACTCAGGCCAGAGGCGAGGGAGATCAGCTTCGATGCTTTTTATAGCCTCAGACAACAAGCCACTAACTAAGAGCTGGCAATGACGTGATGAATGCAGAGCCAAGAGCTTTATCGGTTTTACAATTTACATGGTCTCTATCTCTGTTGAGTATATTATTCCCATTTCACTTTTGGGAAAACCGAAGCTCAGAGAAGATAAGTGCTAGGGCCCATTGGGTCTGTTCGCCCTACAGAGCTCGAGTCCTTGCCCAGAGTTTTTGGGCTGACTCAGGCTTAGGTCACCCAAGGAGCTCGAATGGGTGGGGTGGCTGGAGCATATGGACAGCACTATTCAGACAGTGGTGTGACCAGCCATTAGACATGGAGGGCATGAGGAGCAGGGCCCAGAACTCAGGAATAACGCCTGGAGCAAACAGGTGTCAGTGCCCCTGCTGGGGATCTCCAGGGTTGGGAAGGCTCTCATGAGACCAAGATTTTCCCAGAGACACGCCAGCATCTCAGTGCACATTGTGTTCCCTCTGAGTCTGCTCTGCTCAGTCTAAGGAATCCTTTTCTGATGCTGTGGTGGGAAGCTTTGCTCAGATCCATCATGAATTCTCTCCAATCTATCTCTAGTTGCTGCAGGGCCTACATTTTGAAAACTCAAAAGCCAGTAACAAAATGATGACTGGAAGAGGAGTAAGGGGGAACTAAGGAAATGGCAGGAACACTGGTTAAGTCTTCAAAATTGTATCACCACCATGCCCCCCTCCACCAAGAAATACATTATCTCAGTTGTTAAGCATTGATTCATCCAGCATTTAGAAGTGCAAACCATTCACAATTGCTTCAAAGAGAATAAAATACCTAGGAATCCAACTTACAAGGGATGTGAAGGACCTCTTCAAGGAGAACTACTAACCACTGCTCAATGAAATAAAAGAGGATACAAACAAATGGAAGAACATTCCATGCTCATGGGTTGGAAGAATCAATATCGTGAAAATGGCCATGCTGCTCAAGGGAATTTATAGATTCAATGCCATCCCCATCAAGCTACCAATGACTTTCTTCACAGAATTGGAAAAAACTAGTTTAAAGTTCATATGAAACCAAAAAAGAGGCCACATCGCCAAGTCAATCCTAACCCAAAAGAACAAAGCTGGAGACATCACACTATCTGACTTCAAACTATACTACAAGGCTACAGTAACCAAAACAGCATGGTACTGGTACCAAAACAGAGACACAGATCAATGGAACAGAACAGAGCCCTCAGAAATAACGCCGCATATCTACAACTATCTAATCTTTGACAAACCTGACAAAAACAAGCAATGGGGAAACAATTCCCTATTTAATAAATGGTGCTGGGAGAACTGGCTAGCCATATGTAGAAAGCTAAAACTAGATCCCTTCCTTACACATTATACAAAAATTAATTCAAGATGGATTAAAGACTTAAATGTTAGACCTAAAACTATAAAAACCCTAGAAGAAAACCTAAGCATTACCATTCAGGACATAGGCATGGGCAAGGACTTCATGTCTAAAACACCAAAAGCATTGGCAACAAAAGCCAAAATTGACAAATGGGATCTAATTAAAGAGCTTCTGCACAGCAAAAGAAACTACCATCAGAGTGAACAGGCAAACTGCAACATGGGAGAAAATTTTTGCAACCTACTCATCTGACAAAGGGCTAATATCCAGAATCTACAATGAACTCAAACAAATTTACAAGAAAAAAGCTAACAACCCCATCAAAAAGTGGGCAAAGGACATGAACAGACACTTCTCAAAAGAACACATTTATGCAGCCAAAAAACACATGAAAAAATGCTCATCATCACTGGCCATCAGAGAAATGCAAATCAAAACCACAATGAGATACCATCTCACACCAGTTAGAATGGCCATCATTAAAAAGTCAGGAAACAACAGGTGCTGGAGAGGATGTGGAGAAATAGGAACACTTTTACACTGTTGGTGGGACTGTAAACTAGTTCAACCATTGTGGAAGTCAGTGTGGCGATTCCTCAGGGATCTAGAACTAGAAATACCATTTGACCCAGCCATCCCATCACTGGGTATATACCCAAAGGATTATAAATCATGCTGCTATAAAGACACATGCACACGTATGTTTATTGCGGCACTATTCACAATAGCAAAGTCTTGGAACCAACCCAAATGTCCAACAACAACAGATTGGATTAAGAAAATGTGGCATATATACACCATGGAATACTATGCAGCCATAAAAATGATGAGTTCATGTCCTTTGTAGGGACATGGATGAAACTGGAAATTATCATTCTCAGTAAACTATCACAAGGACAAAAAACCAAACACCGCATGTTCTCACTCATAGGTGGGAATTGAACAATGAGAACACATGGACACAGGAAGGGGAACATCACACTCTGGGGACTGTTGTGGGGTGGGGGGAGGGGGGAGGGACAGCATTAGGAGATACACCTAATGCTAAATGACGAGTTAATGGGTGCAGCACACCAACATGGCACATGGATACATATGTAACAAACCTGCACATTGTGCACATGTACCCTAAAACTTAAAGTGTAATAATAATAATAAAAAAAAAGAAGTGCAAACCTCCAGTTGTTTTGGGGGGATACAGTTCCTCATTTTTTTTCCTCTCCTTTATACTTTCAAGGTGAGGAAAGATCTATGCTAGTTTTTTTTTTTTTTTTTTAATCCCCAGAGACCCAAGAAGTCAAGAAGGAGCCTGAATCAAAGTCCCTGATTAGAAGGTGCCCCTAGAGGAGGAGCTGAAAAGAAGCTTTATAAGAAAATAAAAATAGAAAAAGTAAAACCAGTGGCATAGGATTTATTTTTTTATTTTTTGCCTCTAAGAATAGCAGCAGTCGACTCCCTGTGCTCTGGGCCCATCTTCTGAAGCTCATTGCAGTGGGAGCTAGAATCCATTTTCCGTTTCAATTGACGTTAATTTCATCCCAGCATATTTTGGGCCTCTCATCACAAGATGATTCATTGCTGCATGTAAGTGAGTACAATCAGCTCAAATATTTGTAGTCCTCATGCAATTGCTGTAAGAAAACAGGGGACTGTGAGCTGCAGATTGCTCCCCTCCCCACCGGCCCCTACCCTGGGCCAAGGTGTTAGGTTAGAATGACAGGCAGCTGCCTGGTTCATCCTCTTCTGCTTTGCTGACTTAGAGTCACACAAAGATCCATCCCCCTGGAGACCAGCAGCTTCTGTCAAGAAGATATTTTTGTAGAGAGGGTTATGCCCCCAACAGCCTAGCCAGGAATATTTCCAAAGTCATTTTGGAGGAAAATCTTGTCGGACCTTCCCTTCACATGGTTTTCTAACCTTTATGTCCAAGAAACTCTTAGGGTAAGTTTTCTTGATGATTATCTTAGTATCCTAGACTCACAGGGCATAGGTGGCCTCAGACCTCTTCCTCACCCTTCCAGTAATGCTATTGGGGTAGCAATTGAGAAACACAGATTGCACAAGACTCATCAAGGTTGAAGTAGAAAGAGAATCAAGATTAGAATCCAGATCATCTCCCAATTCATGATCCAGTCCATATGCAGCTGTATTCTTTTGTTTCTTGAGATAGAGTCTTGCTTTGTTGCCCAGGCTGGAGTGCAGTGGCATGATCTCATGTCACTTCGACCTCTACCTCCCAGGTTCAAGCAATTCTTGTGCCTCAGCCTCCCAAGTAGTTGGGATTACAGGAGTGCGCCCCCATGCCTGGCTAATTTTTGTATTTTTAGTCAAGACAGGATTTTGCCATTTTGGCCAGGCTGCTCTCGAACTCCTGGCCTCAAGTGATCTGCCTGCCTTGGCCTCCTGAAGCACTGGGATTACAGACATTAGCCACCAAGCCCAGCCAGCCATTCATATTCTATAGGTTTTATTATTTTTATTTTTTTGAGATGGAGTCTCACTCAGTCACGCAGGCTGGAGTGCAGTGGCATGATCTCAGCTCACTGCAACCTCTGCCTCCCAGGTTCGAGTGATTCTCCTGCCTCAGCCTCCCAGGTAGCTGGGATCACAGGCATGCGCCACCATGCTCAGCTAATTTTTGTATTTTCAGTAGAGATGGGGTTTCACCATGTTGGCCAGACTGGTCTCGAACTCCTGGCCTCAAGCAATCCACCCACCTCAGCCTCCCAAAGTGATGGGATTACAGGCATGAGCCACTGTGCATGGCCATATAGGTTTTATTTTAAAATAGCTTTCTTCTGATTAAAAGTATGTTCCTGACACAGAATTTTTGAAATATGCAATACTTATTCCATAATCCCAGTCCTCAAAGAGGACTAGCTTCGTGGACATCTAACCTGTACAGTCACAAAAACTTTGCACTCAGAAGGTTCCTATGTTTGGTTTAAGCCTCTGCTGTCATATCTTGAATTTCTTAATTTTTTGAATGAAAGTCCCGCATTTTTATTTTACATTGGGTTCTCCTGATTACGTAACTGGTCCTAATCACCGTTAACATTTTAGTGCTATCTTTTCCAATGCCTTGAATCTTGCTTCATCCCATTCATTCTTCTATTCATTTGCTCACTCGACAAATGTTTATTGAGTGCCTAGGAGGCATAGAATCCCATGAAAATATCATCGAAAGGAGGGCTTGAGTGCATTATCCCATCAATACAAATTACTATGTTGGGATTGTGGGAGTTTGGTAGATGGCTAACTAGATGCAGCCAGGAAGAGCATCTCCCATGGAGAGAACAGATTAAAAGATTAAAATGACTATGCACAGAGACAGAATGGACTAAAACTCATTGGAGGCAGAACTCAGACAGAGGGAAGAAGGTCAGGCATGGTTCTCTGTCGTCAATGGTAACTACTCTGCATGTGCACGTGTGTGAAATGTTCTGATGCAGATAGTAAGGGCAGAGCTTGAGTGCAGACAGATGTTACTGACATGTTAGCAATGGCTCGCACAACATACCTGTAACTACAGACACTTTTACAACCTAGCTATAGGAAATAGGATTACTCTCTATTCAGTTCCTACAAAGTTCAGCTCCACAGCCATGGCCCAGCACTTCCAATAAAAATTTAGTAATTGCTCTGCTGACCCTGCTCTTTCCTGAGTTTCCCAGCATTTTTATGGCCAGAAAATGGGAATGAATTTATTTGCCCTAAAGTCTAGAGAAAGATGGCTTCAAAGCAATGGAAAGTTATTTCCTCCAAGCAGCAGGTAGAAAATGTAAAATAAAGAGAAAAATTACCTCAATTACAGGGTAGACATTGGAAACGCAAGGACAAAGCTCTGTAGGGTCTAAATGTTATTTCTCCACTAGAAAATATATATAACCTTTCTTTCTCTGGACCAAAGGCATCTGATATGAATGCTCCACATTTATAGTAATATACCCCACAGGATATTTGAAAGCTCTGATTTAATCTTTAATTTCCCCCCAACAAGGTGTAGGCCTGAATTGTACCACAGCAATAAGGTAGAAGTTCTGACTCTCAAACTAGGAGTTGTTCCAACTCTATAAATTTTTACCTGTCTTCCAGAGGTTCTAAAAAAGAGGAATGGTCAAAATTCCAATTGCCTTCTTGGTGTCTGACTGCACTTCTCTTGCTGTTGAACACCGCCAAGGAGAAAATTCTCAAGATCCAATGAGTTGAGAGAAAAACATCCTTTATCACAGACCAGGCTAACTTTGCCTTCACACGCTCCACCTTCCTCCTAGATAAACTTATTCTCACTACTTCCCTGGACATTCTCCTGTAGATGCACCAGGCTTGACACCAGTAAATATTCAAGTCAAATAGCTTTTATGAGATTTGAAATAACTACCGGAGGATGTCTCACTTAAAGTCGGTCTGCCTACCACTGGCCTTGCCCCCTCCAATTAACACTCCTTACTAAGACCAAAGTGACATTCTAAAAACTAAATCTGACCATGTGCAGAACAGATGCCCCACATGCCCAAAGCTCACCTAAGTTGAAGGCAGCAGTGATGGGTAGTCCTGTCCACATAACCAGCATCCCACCTCAAGGTTGCACTGAGATGTCTCTCTGCTTTTCTAGCTCTAGGCTTTCTCTGAAGTTCCAGAAGCCAGATAATCCATGGGTACATGCAGCCCAATGTGCAAGGAATTACTGCTTCTGAGGGCACCCTTCTGCCAATGAAGGATAGAAGTCAGTGCATCAATGTCCTCAGTTCCCATTCTTCTGTAGGACAATTCAGAGACAAGTTCCACATCGTTCATTAAAGGACCTCCAGCAAGATTAAGATCTGCCTGGCCCATGGTAGTTTCTAGCTCAATGACACTGTTGCATTGCTTTCCCATGCTCCCTCTGTTTCCTGGGATCACCTTCCACTTAAACCACTTGCACTTAAATCCTCATCTTAGTCTTTGCTTTCAGAGAAGCCCAAACTAAGACACCATCTCATTCCCTTCCTTAAAACCTTTCAAAATCTTTGTGTTTCAGATGAACCTGAACCTGAAGCTCGTTAGCTTAATATTCAAGGCCCTTAAGAGTTTGCTTCTTTCGGCTGGGCGAGGTGGCTCAAGCCTGTAATCCCAGCACTTTGGGAGGCCGAGGCGGGTGGATCACGAGGTCAGGAGATCGAGACCATCCTGGATAACATGGTGAAACCCCGTCTCTACTAAATATACAAAAAATTAGCCGGGTGTGGTGGTGGGCGCCTGTATTCCCAGCTACTTGGGAGGCTGAGGCAGGAGAATGGCATGAACCCAGGGGGCGGAGCTTGCAGTGAGCCGAGATCTCGCCACTGCACTCCAGTCTGGGTGACAGAGCGAGACTCCGTCTCAAAAAAAAAAAAAAAAGAGTTTGCTTCTTTTTTTTTCCCCAAATTTTATTTTAGGTTCAGGGGGTACATGTGTGATGTCATATGGATGAATTTCCTATTGTGGGGGTTTGGTAGATGGCTGACTAGATGCAGCCAGGAAGAGCATCTCCCATGGAGAGATCAGACCGTCAGGAAGAATGGCACACTCTGAGCAACGCTTCTGAAGGAAGGCATTGACAGTGGTTGGAGGATGAATTTGCTTCTTGACTGTTACTCATGTGAACCCCGAATGCCAGCTGCACCTCCTTACCTGCAGTTGAAACCCGCCACCCAGCTGCACACCCTCACATCTTCTCATGCTGAGCTCTCTCTTCGCTATCTCCTCATACCCATCTTGTTCCTACTCAGGCCTCAGGGTCATGGTTTAATGCTCCCTTATCTGGGAATCCTTGCCCACTCCGACCTCTGCACTGAGATGCATTTTCCTGGTGGCTCCTTCATGGCATCAACATTTGTGTATTGCCTTACTTCCCTGAAAGAATGTGAGTTCCTCAAGGGTAAGACCAGGTCTTCATCTGTCCGTGGAGCCCCAGGCTACATGCAGAGCTTGGCACACTGTAGAGGTGCATGTAGACATTTTTAAAGGGCCACACGGCTTTCCCTTCTATCCTTAGATGAGTCCTGGGCATTGTGGGTATTTTATGTTGGCAACAAAGAAAATTTTTTAAACAAGTGGCATAGGTCGGGTGCGGTGGCTCACACCTGTAATCTCAGAACTTTGAGAAACCAAGGCAGGTGGATCACGAGGTCAGGAGTTCAAGACCAGCCTGGCCAACGTGGTGAAACTGCATCTCTACTAAAGATACAAAAATAAGCTGGGCATAGTGGTGCATGCCTGTAATCCCAGCTACTTGGGAGGCTGAAGCAAAAGAATTGCTTGAACCAGGACCCAGGAAGCAGAGGTTGCAATGAGCCAAGATCACACCACTGCACTCCAGCCTGGGCTACAGAGGGAGTCTCTGCCTTAAAAAATTAAACAAAAAAAATAAATAAATAAAAAGTGGCATAAAGTGGCTCACTCGAACATTTACTGACATATCAACCAAGCAAAATCCCCCATTCTGGAGTGAGGAGAGTGGATAATGTGGCCCCACAGATACTGACACACAAGCCAAGGCACACAGAGACCCCAAGTGGTAGGGTCTGAGGGCCTTAGAATGTCAGCGATGTGCAAACCTGAGAAATTATACAGCCCAGCCAAGAGTGGGGAAGTGATTTGTTTAACAGGACAAGACAAGGACTAGAAACCCAGGCTCTGAATTCCCAAGCGAGCATCCTTTCCCCTCACCAACATTGCTGCTCACAAAGGGTGAGCTGGAACCAGGCTGGCTGGGCCTTGGTCTTTTCTAGCAGGTCAGAATACAATGTTTTTTTGAAGGGCAAGGAAGTAGCAGTGAAGGAGTACTTCAGGAAAACTAATTGTCCTGTGCACCCCAATTCAAGCTGAATCCAGCGAATTTCCCCAAAGGAATTCTAGAACAAAGCTCCAGAAAAAAGAAAAAAAAAGAATAAGCAGGGATAATTGAGTTGATAGATCAGGTTTTCTGGTGTGCACTGTGTATTTTAAATATTTTTCCTTATTTTCTTGTTGCTACATGTACAGAACAAAAGCTTCCTTTCTGCACTGTGCATTGTGCAAAATATAAAGTTGTGAAGTCTAGGCCGGGCGCGGTGGCTCACGCTTGTAATCCCAGCACTTTGGGAGGCCGAGGCGGGCGGATCACGAGGTCAGGAGATCGAGACCACGGTGAAACCCCGTTTCTACTAAAAATACAAAAAATTAGCCGGGCGTGGTGTCGGGCGCCTGTAGTCCCAGCTACTTGGAGAGGCTGAGGCAGGAGAATGGCGTGAACCCGGGAGGTGGAGCTTGCAGTGAGCCGAGATCACGCCACTGCACTCCAGCCTGGGTGACGGAGCGAGACTCCATCTCAGAAAAAAAAAAAAAAAAAAGTTGTGAAGTCTGTAATGTAGGAAAGGCCTTGTTTAGTTCATTTCCATTGCTCCAGCACTGACTAGTTAACCCTATTGCCACCTTAGGTCAATAAAACTGAATTATATATTCAGCAAAGTGGATGGAAGAGAGGACGGATGAGTGGATGGCTGACAGAGGGGTGGTGCATGGGTGGGTGGAAGGGTGAGGTTTCTCCTCAGGACTTCACTTCTTTCCCTGTTCCTTCATGATCTCTTCTCTATTCTTAGCACCCCAGATTCATTACCCTTTTGCATTTTTCAAGACTACTCTTGGGACAGAATCTGATGTTTTTCCCCAGTAGGTAGAACGTCTCAGTAACTCAGAGGTTTCTCAGGCTCTCTTTGTCTCCCGGAGAAATGAGTTTCCTCCACTATGAAAAGCCTTTCTTTATATCCTTATCACCCAGTTGGGCTGGTCCTCAGAAATCTGTTAAGTGTGAAAGGCCATCACCCAGACATTCTGCAAGAGAGAAGTCCTGAGACCCTTCTGAAGGGAGGAGTCCACCCTGGTCCATGCTGAGTCCTGCTGTTTTTGTGCCCCACGATCTGATGCCACCCTCCCCAAGCAGTTCACTCAGAGGCAGCCAGTGCCTCCCTTTACCATCACCTCCCCATTCATTTTAGCATTTTGCATAATGTGGTTTCCCCAGACAGTTTCCATCGTGTTTATTTCAGGAACTCCAGCAGTCACTATTAACATGACCTACATATTTTTTGATGTCCTAGGTGTTCTCCAATTATCATTAACACAGTATGTTTTAAAACCAGTCTTAGAAGTAATTATAGCAGGGAACTAGTTTTGCTTCTTTCCAATCAACAGGAAGAAATAATAAGAGAAGGATTTCAATCATGAGCTGAGAAATCTGCTTCTTAAGCAAAAATCCAGGAGAAAAATTGGCCACTAGGGAAAGATGAAAGCAAAGATTTCTTGATCCCTTCTTCTGCACTAGATATTTTCACCTGTTACTGCCCACAATCCTCCTAACATCTTACAAAATAACTATTTCTATTACCACCTTTACAGATGGAGGAACTGAAGCTTAGAGAAGTTGGAATTGTTTTCAAGGTAAAAAGGCTAGTAAATAGAGAAGCACAGGTCTGAGCTGTGCAAACAAGCTTTGCAATTCCACAAGCTTACCCAGAGGTGGTCTCTGGTTCGGTCTGATCACCAGGCCCCACCACCACCTTCTCTGCAGAACAGCATCCTGTGGCTTGAGAGAAGGCAGCTGATATGGTTTGGCTGTGACCCTACCCAAGCCCCATCTTGAAGTGCAGCTCCCGTAATTCCCATGTGTCATGGGAGGGACCTGGTGGGAGGTAATTGAGTCATGGGGGTGGGTCATTCCTGTGCTGTTCTCATGGAAGTGAATAAGTCTCAAGAGATCTGGTGGTTTTATAAATGGGAGTTCCCCTGCACAAGCTCTCTCTTGCCCACTACCACGTAAGAAGTCCCTTTGTTCTTCCTTCATCTTCCACCCTGATTGTGAGATACCCCCAGCCATGTGGAACTGTGAGCCCATTAAACTTCTTTCCTTTGTAAATTACCAAGTCTCGGTTATGTCTTTATTAGCAGCCTGATAACAGACTAATATAGCAGCCATGTTCTTCCTCGGCTTTGGCCCTGCCCAGCCCCCCACTAAACACAGTTGATTGGTCCAGGGTTTGACATTCAACCCAACCCTGATCAGAATCGTTCTCTGGGATTTTTCACATTGGAACCAAAAATCAGAGCCAGACCCTCTCTGATATCTAGCAGCAAAAGATGTGAGACTGACATGAAGGCCAGGAGCAGTGGGCAGCCATTCTCAGGAGAAAGTGGAGATGACACAGGAGCAGAGACGGATGGCAGTGTCTGAGATCCGTGTGTGGTCAGTGCCCAAAGTCCAGCTGGGTCTCCTCTCTTCCTGGGGCTTAGTTCTTCAATGAATTCTCCCTTGCAATCCATGAGCCAATAAATACCTCTCTGTCTAAGCCAGTAGTGGTTATATTTTAGTTTTTGACAATCAAAGTTCAGATGGATACCAAGGTCCTGTGTGCACATTTCCTAGTCCTTTGTTGGAGACCAGGTAAGTAAAACTGGGATCAGCTAAGCCTCTTCTACAATGATGCCTCTTCATTCTATAACAGGAAGGAGATTCAGCTGAAAAGTTTTCCATGCCTGAAGATTAGGCACTGGTTTCTAAGGAATCCAAAAGGCTGGTCCTAACTCAAAATAGCTCAGGATCTGAGGAAGAACACTAGCCAGAGAGTTGAGAGATGCAACCTCTCAGGCACACATGGAATGGGTGTGGCCCATCCCTCATCTTCCTTCCCTTGGCCTCAATCTCCTCATCTGTAGAACAAGAGAGCTGCCTATATCATGGTTTCAGTCCCTTACCTGGCACCCTCACCATGGGAACCAGTGTTTATATAACACTTTTTAAAAATAGGTTCTCTCTGTTGTCCTTTATCTGTGAATAATGAATTTGATGTGCCAGCCATCTCTTCCCAATGCACTTTAAAATGCATAACTGCTCAAATAGAACATATTTGACTGCGTACCATCCAAATCCCCTTGGGTACCACAGTTGGAAAACAATGAAGCATATGATCTCTAAGAAGCCAGCAACCATATCATGGAAGGCAAGGTCAGAGGTCAGTCTGTTCAGCATTCATTCAACAAACATTTACAAACTTCCTGCTCCAGGATGACCACTCTGAGAAACCATAACATACGTTGTCTTAGCTGACAGTAGGTGAGCATTTATAATGGGCTGGGCACTGGGCTAAATGCTTTACAGATGGTCTCTCATTTTCATCCACTGAAAAATCCTGTAAGATCGATATAATGAATGTCTGAGTCTCAGAAAAGTGAATTATTCATCACTTAGACCCAAAGCTAGTATGTTAGTTTTCTATAACTGCCATAACAAATCATTACAAATTTAGTGACTTAAAACATACATTTATCATCTTACAGTTCTGCAGGTCAGAAGTCCAACACGGTTCTCTCTGGGCTAACATCAAGGTATTAGTAGGGCTTGTTCCTCCTGGAGGCTGTAAGGGAGAATCTGTTTCCTTGATTTTTTCAGCTTCCAGAGGCCACCCTATTCCTTGGTTCATGGCCCCTTCCTTCATCTTCAAAGCCAGCAATACAGGCTGTCCCTTCTCGTGTTTCAGTCTCTCTGGTTCTCTGCAGCCAGGAAAAGTGCTTGACTTTTAAGTAAGTACCCATGTGATCAGGCCCTCTGGATAGTCCAGGATTCTCTCACCCATCTCATGGTCCTTAGACTTAATCACATCTTCAAAACCCCTTATGCTATGTAAGGTAACATATTCACAGGTCCCAGGGATTAGGACACGGACATCACTGGGGCCAGTGATCTGATCCCACCCAGCACAGGTAGTAAGGGGCAGAGGGGAGACTGAAACCTTCATTTGATGGTTTTAACCACTGCCATAGACAGAAGCAGTCCTCAGGGGGCTTTGCTTTACAGGAGCAGGGAGGGGTGACATAGAAAGGGTGACCACTTGATATTATAGACCATATCATTGTGTTATAATCTCTCTCTCCAGCTAGAATGTAAACTCCATGAGGGGAATTCCATATACCCTGCTCATTGCTGAATCCCATCACCTAGAGCCCTACCATCTAATATGGTAGCCACGTGTGGTCATTGAGCACTTGACATGTGACTCAAGTATACTATTCACAGTGATTTCAAAGACAGTATAAAAAAGAAAAAAGAATTGTTACATATTGATGTTTTGGAAAATTTGGATAAATAAAATAAATTCCTGAAATTTATTTCACTATTTTTTTAACCTTTCTTTTCTGGCTACCAGAAAATCTAAAATTACATAAGCAGCTTGCACATCTATTGGACAATGCTGATCTGGATGAATAGTTGGTGCACAGCAGACACCCAGTGCATCTCAATCAAGTGAATAGAGGGACAAAATAGCAGGAGATAAGTGGAGAATAAAACGGAGTCTGGCGTTTTCAAATACTCTGTCTGATTGGGAAAGTCATGGGCTGTAAACTCGGAGAGGCAGGCAGTGGACGAGACATGGATCCCTACAGTGAGCCAGTGTTTCCTGAATGCCTCGTGCAGGTTAAGTTGGAGTATATTTATTCTACTTGCCTGGGTAGAAGCAGCAAAGTATGCTAGGAATGATATGGCTCAATTTCTGTTTGAGAAAGAAGATTCTTTTTTTTTTTCTTAATTTTTCTTTAGAGATGGGGTCTTGCTATGCTGCCTAGGCTGGTCTCGAACTCTTGATCTCAAACGATCCTCCCACCCTGGCCCCCTCAAAGTGCTGGGATTACAGGCATGAGCTACCATATCCAGCCCTGAGGAAGGGCATTCTTTAACTTAGGACAAGGCTGGACTGGGAAGAAGGCTCAGTCTTCTGGCAAACATGAAGCATGGGGAGATGGTGAAGCATGCCTTCTTTAAGATAAAGCAGCTGAGAAGCAACATGAAGGTGCTTGTAGAGAAAGGAGTAGCTTTATGTATCTCAGAACCAAATCGGGTAGGAAGCAACGAAATGGAATTGGGTAAAACTGTAAATGGAAAGATCACATCACAGGGAGGGCTGCATTTAAGTTCTGCCCTGTGAGGATGATGGAACAAAGGGCGCCCAAGTCCAAAGCAGAGACAGGCAAATCGAGAGCAGACAGCAGGAAGGAATGTTTCATTCTGTACATCACAAACCCCGAGACAGCTTCAGCAGAAGTAATGTGGATGCCTGCAATCAGGGTCAGCCCAGCAATGGGCAGCAGGTGCCGGGCGGGTCAACTCCAACTTGACCGAGAGGAGAGGATACGCCTCGCCAGGGCCACCGAGCACCAGCCAGCCCTCCCAGCACTTCTGAGCTCTTTGTTACAGAATCAGGGCAGTACACTTTAGAAGGGAGGCCAGTAGGTTCAGAGACCTTCTCAAGCCCTGTCTGCAACGTGCCTTCGTTAAATATTTCCCAGAGCAGAAAGCCTACTTCAAAAGAGGAAAGCCTCTGCAGCCTGCAATGGGCTGGAAGCTCCCGAGTCAGGGTGACCAGCCCAGGGCTGCTGCAACTCCACACTTGTTTTTTGTTTTTTTGTTTTGGTGGGGGAGGGCTTTGTTTTGTTTCACCCTCTTGTCTAATCCCAATTCATTTCAAAACAGAAATATAACCCACAAATGTTGAATTCACTGAAGCACACAAAAGAATCACGATGTAGGTTCAAAGGGGAGGGTTGAAGCTGCATTCTGAGCACTGAGGAAAAGGAACAACAAGGAAGTAAGGGAATAGGGATGTCCCCAGGTGTGAGACAGAGCTCACCCTCTCTCTGCAGTTCAGGGAAGCCCACCAAGCCCTGTTCCTGGATCCAAAATGAACCAGGATATATATTTATGCCCCCATTCCCGAGTCACCAAATGCCCTAAAAAGATGAGACTTTCCTGTACAAATGAGGTTACAACAAGGCCAGGAAAGGAGGAAAAAAAATTTTTTTTGAGATGGAGTCTCACTCTGCTGCCCAGGCTGGAGTACAGTGACACAATCTCAGCTCACTGCAACCTCCGCCTCCCAGGTTCAAGCAATTCTCTTGCTTCAGCCTCCAAAGTAGCTGGGACTACAGGCGCCCACCACCACACCCAGCTAATTTTTGTATTTTAGTAGAGACAGGGTTTCACCATGTTAGACAGGATGGTCTCGATCTCTTGAACTCATGATCCACCCGCCTCGGCCTCCCAAAGTGCTGGGATTACAGGCGTGAGCCACCGCACCCGGCTGGAAAAAGTTTTCAAAAGGAGCAACTTCAGGCCAAGCGTGGTTACTCACATCTGTAATCTCAGCATTTTGGGAGGCTGTGGTGACAGGATCACTTGAACCAGGAAGGTCAAGGCTGCAGTGAGCCATGATTACACCATTTCACTCCAGCCTGGGTGACAGAGATAGGATCTGTCTTTAAAAAAAAAAAAAGGGCGGTGGGGAGAGGAATTTTACATTCACATGTACTTTTTCTCTCTCTCAAAATCTCATTGAAACGAAAATAAATGGATTTTTAAAAAGAAATAAGCAATAAAGCAGCAAACATAAAGAGAGTGAGCAAGGAGACAATAACAATAAAATATGGGATACAGGGAAGCAAGTGGATGAGGAGTAAGTGACTTAGACCCTGAAACATACTCCTAAGTCTGCAGGGAACTGAGAAGCAAATCCATTTACATAACGGGGCTCCCAAAAGGCTCTGCTCCAGGAACCTCTGGAATCCTTCACTAGTTCTCCCAGCTTGTGGAATAAAGTCCAACTTAGCACATTAACCCAGTGCATGGAGCTCTGTAGATGTTGGTTGACTGTCCACTAATTCTCTCCCCACGTAGCGGGAGATCACAGCCTGGCTTCTGGCTCACAGTGAATATTCTAAAATTCCAGACTCCCTTTAGTTCCTCCACACAGGAGTGGGGAACTGATATGGTTTGGCTGTGTCCCCACTCAAATCTCATCTTGAATTGTAGCTCCCATAATTCCCACATGTCACAGGAGGGACCCCGTGGGAGGTAACTGAATCATGGGGACAGGTCTTTCCCATGTGGTTCTTCTGATAATGAGTAAGTCTCATGAGATCTGATGGTTTTACACAGAAAAGTTTCCCTGCACAAGCTCTCTCTTGCCTGCTGCCATGCACGATGTGGCTTTGCTCCTCCTTTGCCTTCCACCATGATTGTGAGGCCTCCCCAACCATGTGGAACTGTGAGTCAGTTAAAGCTATTTCCTTTATAAATTACTCAGTCTCAGGTATATCTTTATTCACAGTGTGAGAACAGACTAATACAGGAGCTATGGTTACTTTTTTTTAATTTGCACAACTTTATTTACCCCCAATTTAATCATTGCTTTCTTTTCATGTGCTTAGTTTCTAGGTGTGAATTGTTAATTCTACCCCCAAATCCCTGCTAATTGTCTAAATTTCCTCCTTCTATGCTCAGATATATCTAGCATTTCATCTTTTAAAATTCTCTCCTGAAACTGTAGGCAAGAAAAAACAATCAGACCATAATGATGGCTCAGTTGTGGATATCATTTGCATGGTCAAAAGAATGCAAACTCTGAAGGTCAATCCAATGGACATTATGATATAATCATGTTGAGAGGATGAGTCACTGAAAGAATGCATGAGGGTGAGAGACAGCTACACCCACATCATTCACAGATGAGACAGCATCCGATAATGTTGAAAGCTGAGAAGTTAAGAGACATGATATGGACAAGGGATTAGAGATATGGAGATGCATGCCAAAAGAATCAACTAAAAGAGTTGAAAGTGATTGCTCCGGGGAAGAAGAAATGAAGAAAAGGTGGAAGGTTGTAGTTTTTCATGACCTATCTTGGAAAACAATGTAACCCTTTAAGTGTAGGAATAACTATGAAAAATATATATCTAAATTATCACTCATAAAAGTAGTGCCACGGATAAGAGCAGACAATGGGAACAGCCCCAACACTTACCAGCTGGTAGGCTCACATGCTTAACTCGTGTGTTCAGTAAGTGCGTATCAAGTCCCAGGATGTGTCAAGTGCTCTTCTCGGTGTTGGGGACCCAGAGTGAACACCACCAATTCTGGCTACTGTTCAGTTCTAGTCCCTGCTCCTTTGGGTTGCTGACCTTAAGCCAGCCCTTCTGGCTCCAGCCTTCACCTCCGTCTGGTCACGCTGGCTGAGTCATCTGTACCTGTTCTGACTCATTGCTTAACCTCTCCCAGGACTCACAAGACGAAGGGACCCATGACCCCATGACGTCCCTGGGGAACCCCACACCCTCTCATGTGCACCTCCCTTCCCCCTGAATGACTGCTAGGACATGGGACTGGCCCCTCCTTAAGTGTGCCCCACAGCAGATGCAAAGACCAGCCGATAGAGAAGAGAAGCAGCCCCAATCATGTAAATGGTGAATCTGACCCTGTTCTTGTGCAATTGACCAGACATATCGACCCTTCCCTCTTGCCCCATCCCTGCTTCTAAGTGTCACCCTGCCCCCCACCTCAAGGCATGCTTCCTCTAGGAAGCTTCAGCTACCCTGGGACGGTTAGAGGCCACACAGTGAGCCCACCCAGCTCTGCCTACCCTCCCATGGTGGCCCTCCCCACACTATGTAACAGCCCTTTACTTGATCTGTCCTGTTTCCAGACTATACCTGAGCTCCCTGAGGCCAGGAGCAACACCTGCCTTGTCCACTTCACTTCCCCAGTACCTTCCCTGGAGCCTGGTGTTCAACAAGTATTTGCCCAATGGATTAATTTGTGGGCAGACCCTATTGGGGCCCTGTGAGTTGAGTTAGAGTGATGTGCGCCTGAAGGCCCACACACGACCAGCCAGAGTCTGTCAGCTCCCGCCATGAACTCAGAACTCAGAACCCTCAAGACTGTCCTCAGCTACCAGTCCAGCACCTGCCACTCCTCCACCCATCCTGCCCGCCTCCTGAGTTCACCATCTGAACTCCTAGACACACCTGCTCCCACCTCTCAGCAGTCCAAATAGGCATTCCTTACCTCCAACCTCATTTTCCCTAGGACTTTTCTTGAAAACGTTCAGCCCAACAGAAAAACTGAAGAAAAGTACAACAAACTCCCATATCCTCTTCATTCGATCACTATTAATGTTCTACAGATTTTCTTTGTATATGTGTGTGCTGGGCAAAGCATTTGAAAGCATTTTGGCCTTCATCCTAATAATAGGGGCATTCCCCTATATAATCACGTAAGAAATTTCACAGGAAGTTGGTAATTCCATCTAATATATCATCCATATTCAAATTTCCCCAATTGCTCCAACAGTGTCCTTCATAGTTTTATTTGAGTCTAAGACCAATGAAAGTCCATGCATTGAATCTGGTGGTGATGCAAAACTCTCTTAGTCCAGACCCCTGTACTCAAACTGTGGTCGTCACCACAGCAGCAGCAGTATCAGCTTCAATATTGTTAGAAAGGCACAACCTCACTCCACCCCCTGACCTTCTGAACCAGAGTTTGCATTTTAACAAGATCTGCACAGAATTTCTATACATGTTAAAGTGTAAAAGCTCTTCCTTGAAAAACACACACATACATATATATACACATACATACATATACACTCATACCTACATGCATACACATGCGTATGCCCACATAGATGTATACACAAACATATGCATATACCCACATACCTATACATGCATACATGCATATACACACATACATACACACATATACACACATATATACACATACACACATATATACACATGCACATACCTACACACATCATACATATACACACACATAAAGCTACATACACGACACACACATCTATACCCTTTTTGTTTATTTCTTGTGGCAGTGGCTTTTTTTGTTTTTTTGAAGAGTCCGAGCCAGTTGTCTCACGGAATGTCCCACATGTGAATCTGTCTACTTGTTTCCTTGTGATTAGATTCAGAGCAACATTTTTAGAGAGAAAACCATGTAGATGATGTCTTCAACTTATTACTGTATCATAGAAGAAAGCTCACAATGTCAGATGTCCTAACTTGTGGTGATGCTACATTTGATCATTTAGTTAAGATGGTGAATGCCAGGTCTCACCACTGGTAAAGGTCCATTTTTTTCCTTGTAATTTGTAGTTAACATGCGGGGTGATTCTTTGAAACCATAAGGATATACTGTTACCCAGCACCTTTCACCTGACAGTTTCAGCATCCCTTATGCTCCTTGCTTGAATATATTATTGCACTGGAGGTTGAAAAATGATAATTTTCTCATTCTGTCTATATTGACTAGTTGGCATTTTTCTGTAAAGAAGAGTTGCTCTCCTCCCCCATCCCTTCTCTCTCTCCCTCTTTCTCTTTTTCTCTCCTCTAGTCTATTATCAACCATAGACTCATGAATACAGTATTGTTCTGTTTGATGCTCAAAACTTGATCTAAATTTGGCCTGTGGGAGCCCATGCATGCTGGCAGCCATGTGCCTTATTCCTCTCTGCATGTCTAGTAGCTCTGCTACTCTGGGCAAGTGACTTCATCTCTTTCTCAGTCTCTTCTCTGGAACTTAGATAATGTAACGATTGACCTTGATAGGTTTTTTGCGAGATGAAATGAGTGAGCACATGTGAAACATTTGGAACTGTGCCTGCCACGCGCTAAAGCCAATGTAAGTGCTTGTTATTACATATTCTTATCATTATCATCTTTATCATGATGATCATCACCACCACCACCATCACGACCTCCCAGCCCAGGCTTTAGCATGGCTAGAGCTCCACATGCAGCTGAGGGAGGAAGGGATGGAGGAAGAGAGAAAGGGTAGAGTAAAAATCTTTAAGAGGAGAGATGATATGTCAGCAACCCCTGGAAGCCCCTTCCTTCCCACCCTTCCTCCCCACCCTTCCTCACTCCCCTGCTCATGACCACTTCCTTGCTAATATCCAGCCTCCAGAGTAGGTGTGAAGTCCATCCCACCCCCTCACCAATGGAGAAATATTTGGTGAACTGAACTAACATGGGGCTGTTAGATAAACCCAAGTTCTGGCTGACAAGATGTGTGCTCTTTCCCATCTGCTGCCTTCTAAACAATGCTGGTCTTATTATTTGAAATGACACGCAGTTCTCTCTGTAAATTTGCTTGTCATGCCAATTCAGATTTTATGTAAGTGCATTTCTCATTTCATTTTCCTCCGCATACAAGTCACTGATGCAAGGCAGCTAAACCCCAGGTCTGCCACACTCCCTGAAGGATGACCTTGGCCTAGTCTTCACTTCCTTGACCCCAGAAGGCACCTTGGTTCTCACTGCAGAGACCATGAGGAGCCTCTGAAAGTTCGGGGGTAGGGGTGGTGAATTATGAAACAAGCACAACAGGAAGTTGGTGCTTGTTGAAGCTGGCAATGAGTGTATGAGAGTTGGTTGTATTATTCTCCCTAATTGCATATGTTTGAAATTTTCCATAATAAGAAACTGAGAAGGAAAACCTCTAAGAGCTGGGCATCTGGGCTGAGTTTTGCAGGGTGAATAAGAGTTTCTGGTCAAATAAGGAGCAGAGGAACAATCCAGACAGAAAGGGATGTCACAAGAGTAGAGCCCAGAGCTGGGCAGTCTAGTGGAAGATTATTCTATTTCACCCTAAAATGGTGAAGTGTGATTCAGTTCTGGCACTAACCACCCATAGTGCAGACCCCAGAAGCTAAGGGCTCAGTCCTCCACAAGACTGTCTTTACCTCAGACACCAGCTCAAGTGGGGTCCCACATCACCTGCCCTTCTGACCAACTGGCTACAAATGTGAAGGCTCCTAGTATTCCCTTCAGATTTGATAATTCACTAAAATAGCTCACAGAACTCAGGAAAGCACTATACTTATTACTACAATTTTATTATAAAGGATACAAATCAGGACCAGCCAAACAACAAGGTGAGACCCAGGAAGGTCCTGAATATAGAGCTTTCATGCCCTCTCCCTGTCCATCTACCCACTCATCCATCTATCTGCCCACCTATCCATCCATCCATCCATTCACCCATCTGTTCACCTATCCATCCATCCATCTATCCATGCATCTATTCACCAATCCATCCATCCATCCATCCATCCATCCATCCACCTATCCATCCATCCATCCACCTATCCATCATCCATCCATCCATCCACCTATCCATCCATCCATCCACCTATCCATCCACCTATCCATCGATCCCTCCATCCATTCGTCCATACCCTCTCCCTGTAGAATCAGGGCCTGTCACTCTCTGGCCCATCAGTGTATTCACCAACAAGGAAGCTCCACTGAGCTTCAGTGTCTACAGTTTTTATTGGGGTTTCATTACATAGACATGATTGATAACTCAATCTCCAGCCTCCCTCACCTTACTGGAAGTAAGGCTGGCTCCAAGCTCCAACCTAACCACCTGATTGGTCTTCCTGGTGACCAGCCTCCAGCCCAAGTCATCTCATCTCAGCATAAACTCATGTGTGATCCAAGGGGATCCTGCATAACAAAGATACTCCTATCACTAAAGAAATCAAAGAGTTGGCCAAGCACAGTGGCTCACGCCTGTAATCCCAGCACTTTGGTAGGCTGAGGCAGGTGCATCATGAGGTCAGGATATCAAGACCATCCTGGCCAACATGGTGAAACCCTATCTCTACTAAAAAATACAAAAAATTAGCCAGGCATGGTGGCATGTGCCTGTAGTCCCAGCTACTCAGGAGGCTGAGGCAGGGGAATCACTTGAACCCGGGAGGCAGAGGTTGCAGTGAGCTGAGATTGCACCACTGCACTCCAGCCCGGCGACAGGCAAGACTCTGTCGAAAGAAAGAAAGAAAGAGAGAAAGAGAGAAAGAGAAAGAGAGAGAGAAAGAAAGAAAGAAAGAAAGAGAAAGAAAGAAAGAAAGGAAAGAAAGAGAGAGAGAGAAAAGAAAAGAGAAAAAAAAATCCAAGAGTTTTACAAGCTCTGTACTAGGCACGTAGAGCTAAGACCAGACAAATGTTGTTTTACACAACAAAGATACAAGGCAACAGAGAACACTACGCAACAGGCACATGCTGAGTTTCCCATCCACACCTCTGCTTCTCTGGGTGCTCTGATTTGTGCTATCACCTGAGTCTCAAGACATCACTGTAGAGTGTATGTGCAGGGGAGGGAGAGAGGAAGGGAAGAGAGAGAGAGAAATGGAGAAAGAGAAGTGGAGAAAGTGACAGAAAATAGAAGAGAGGGGAGAATGAAAGGAATGAAGATAACGGAGATGGCAGAGAAAGGGAAAGTGGGGGAGATAGAGTGGAAGAGAATGAAAAGAGAGCAGGAGGAAAGAGAGAGAGGAGGGAGAGAAGAAGGGAAAGATTTTAACTGCATTTTACAAGAGACTGAGCCCCAGAGAGGATGAATGTCCAATTCAAAATCATATGAAAGAAGCAGCAAGACTCAAATCCAGGTCAATCATCTTCCAACATGTGCTTATTCTGGTCTGGAGAAGAGGGCAAAGTAAGGGTTTTATATGAAAATAATGAAGTTTCTGAGACTTTATTCTGATGGGTAATAAGAATCCGCAGAGGCTTGTAAACAGGGGAACGCAGTAAGAGCTGCACCTGCAGCTCCATAGGACATGGACAGGAGGGAGGCAGAGAGAGGTGGCATGCCAGAAAAAAAGAGCCAGGTCTAAAGGGGCAGAGATGAGGCCCCACCTAGAGGATTCATAGGGAAAGGCAATGGGAGACAGAGCAGAGACAAGGGATGCGCTGCTGGCTGACCCGTTTCCATTTAGAAGCATGAGCCCTGGCCGGGCATGGTGGTTCACACCTGTAATCCCAGCACTTTGAGAGGCTGAGGCAGCTGGATCACCTGAGGTCAGGGGTTCAAGACCAGCCTGGCCAACATGGTGAAACCCTGTCTCCACTAAAAATACAAAAGAATTAGCCAGGTGTGGTGGCGTGTGCCACCTGTAATCCCAGCTACTCAGGAGTCTGAGGCAGGAGAATCCCTTGAGCCCAGGAGGCAGAGGTTGCAGTGAGCCAAGATCATGCCAATGCACTCTAGCCTGTGCGACAGAGTGACACTCTGTCTCAAAACAAAACAACAACAACAATAAAAAACAAAGAAGCATGAGGCCTTCCCCAGCCATGTAAACACAAGTTGGCTTATTATGTTATACAATATCCAGCCTCTGCTTTCTGCACATGTGTATGTCAGACAGTTCTGCTTTTATGCAAATTGCTGTGTAATCCTTTCATCATCCAAGACATCACTGCTGCTGAATCCACCTGGTCCTCCTATCCCCCTGACAGTCTATACGAGTCATCCTACAGCAAAGAGGTCTATGGGCATATCCCCCCACCTTGAATTGCCAAATGAAATCTACCAAGAACCAAGTGGCTTGAGGATTTTGCACACTGTCCCAGGAAGGTCAGGCAGAGCACTCAGGGGCAGCCCAGCCCGTATCCTTTAGAGAGCCACACCTCCCTCATGCTGCTGGGTTCTGGAGAGAATGTTGGGGACAGCACACCTCACATACACTTGCTACAGTGCAAGGCTCACATCCAGCCACAGCCAGATGTGGCTCTTCATCCTCCAGCAACAGTGATGGGTCCAAGGGCAGCCAATCAGAATCATTGCTTGGAAGGAAAGCTGTCCTATTTCTTTTTGGGTTTACGCCAATCACGTTCTATAAAGGTATGAAGGGCATCCTCCAGGCAAAGGGAAGAAGGGATTGGGGGTGAAAGCAGAGGGAGATAGAGAAGGAAAGTGAGAGAGATGACAATGTATATGAGGCCCTGGCTCAACCCCTGACCTTTCAAGTTACGTGAATCAATTATTCCGTTTTTCTTCAAGATAGTTATAAGCAAGTTTATTTCACTGGAGACTGTCTGCTAATCTATGGCATTGCTTTGAAATAGGTCATTTTCCATTTACTATTGTTGTTAGTAATTATCAGTAGCAGGCAGTGGCTCACATCTGTAATCCCAGCACTTTAGAAGACTGAGGCAAGAAGACTGCTTGAGGCTAGCAGTTCAAGACCAACCTGGATAACACAGTGAGACCTCATCCCTACAAAAAAAATTTTTTAATTAGCCAGGTTTGGCGGTGCATGCCTATAGTCCTAGCTAGCCAAAAGGCTGAGATGAGAGGATGGCTTGAGCCCAGGAGTTGGACACTGCAGTGTGCTACGATTATGCCACCATACTCCAGCCTGGATGACAGAGGAGACCCTGCCTCAGAAATAAACGACAAAAAAAAAAACCTATCAGCAGCCTCCACTGGACTGTGCATCCAGGCAGTGAACTATTGGCTGCATTTGTCATTTTATTCCATCCTTGTTTAACTTGGAGAGGTGAGCAGCAGTTTTTTTGTTTGTTTGTTTGTTTGTTTTTTGGGTTTGTTTTTTTTTTTTTTGGAGACAGAGTTTTGCTTTTGTTGCCCAGGCTGGAGTGCAGTGGCGTGATCTTGTCTCACTGCAACCTCCCCCTGCCAGGTTCAAGCAATTCTCCTGCCTTAGCCTCCCGGGTAGCTGGGACTCCAGGCACGTACCACCACGCCCAGCTGATTTTCATATTTTTAGTAGGGACAGGGTTTCATCATGTTGGCCAGGCTGGTCTTGAACTCCTTGCCTCAAGTGATCCACCCACCTCAGCCTCCCAAAGTGCTGGGATTACAGGCGTGAGCCACCACACCCGGCCAGTATTTCATTTTATAGATGAGGATACTAACACTTGGAGAGGTTTAGTGAATTGTTCTCAGATTCTTACCTTCTCAGCTTGTAAGTGATAAAGCCACTATTCAGATGGGAAAACTAAGGACTGGGGGAGAAAGTGATCCACTCAGTGTCACAGAGCAGGTCAAACTAGCAGCAGGATGCAAACTCAAAACCCTGAGTTCTCAGTCTAGTGCTCTCTTGGCCAGATCTGAACTATTTCAACAGACCAAAGGAACTCTCCAAGGAACAGGATATGCCATTAGGCTGACTGCTATTCTGCCTTCCTGGATCCTCACATTCACGTTTTAACCAATGTCAGGGGCTTAGAGGAAGGGCACATTCAGGATCCATGGACTGGACAGAAGTGTTTTTACTTTGTTTGTAGAGTGGTGTAACAATTTGACTCAATACCTCATGATCGTGAGATTGCACACACAAATCTGGGCTGTATCTTGGCAGCAGATTCCACTGGGCTTGGTGATGGATTGAATGTGGGAGTCTGGACCCAGACTGACAGCAGTGTCAACGAAGCACAGTAAGTCCACCAGAGTTCACCCTCCCTGTCCCTGTTTCCATTCAGCAAATTGTTTTTGGCATTTCTACTACATGCCTAAGATCTGAGACACCCAGAAACAAAGATGACACAGCCCCAGCTCCCAGATGATCCCTGTGATAGGCAGATGTTTTTCTCCAATACTGCCATGTAACAAGTCCAAACTCTCAGTGGTGCAACATCATTTATTGCTTTTAAGTCTGTAGATTTACCGTTCTGGCTTTGGGGAAGTGGGGCATGTTTGGGTCTGCTCCATGTCTCTCTCCAAGACCAGCAGCAAATATGGGCATCGTCTTCTCATAGCAAATGGCAGAATTGCAAGAGTCTGAGCAAAACTCCACAAATACAATTAAGCCAGACACAGTGGCTCAACCTGTAATTCTAGCACTTTGGGAGGCCAACGTGGGAGGATCTCTTGAGCCCAGTAGTTCAAGACCAGCCTGAGCAACATAGCAAGACCCCATCTCTACAAAACAGTAAAAAAATTAGCCAGGTGTGGTGGCTCACACCTGTAGTCCCAGCTACTTGGGAGGCTAAGGTGGGAAGATCATTTGAACCTGGGAGGTCAAGGCTGCAGTGAGCCATGATGGTGCCACTGCACTCCAGCCTGAGTGACAGAGTGAGACCCTGTTTCCAAAAAAAAAAAGAAAAAAAGAAACAAAACCTGCTTTTGCCACACCTACTAGCATTTTATTGGCTAAAACAAGTTTCATGGTCATGTCCAAAGTCCATGAGAAATGAGACTGAGATAAATACACTACTTTTCCTATAGATATTGCAAAGTCATATGGCAAGGGGGTATGGATATATAATACTATTATATGAGAAGGGAGTAAAGATATGGTACTATTCAGTATTCATAATGGATCAGTATTTTAAGTCATTGGTTTGCCACTGTGCTGGGCCCTGGGGGAAAGGAGGTTGGAGAAGCAATAGAGGGGACTGATGTCAGTCTTTGCATTAAACCAAAACACTCCTGCCGCTGTTAAACAGAGAATAGGAGACCGCAGTGCAAAACACACTGGAGAAAGTGGAGCAGGTTGCATGCCCTAGCCTTTGGAAGGCGGAGAACAGCCAGGCTTGGTGGTTCTGGGACTCACGGCCAGAGGCAGGTGTCAAACGTCAAAGAGCCAGCTCCTCTTACTACCAGAGACCAAGTCAAGGCTAATGAGGAGGAGGCCCAGGAACAGGCCCTGGTGGGCAAATGCAGCTGGCTCCACCAGAGGCAGTTCTCACTAATTGTGCTTCTTTGGCAGATGACTCACCAAACAGAGGACTCAATCCGAAGCCCAGTGAGGGTCCAGCAGCCTTCAGGTCAGGGCCTTGGAGGCAGACTGAGCACCGGGCAGCCAGCCAGACCAGATTCTGCTTGAAAGTGCCTGAAAACCTCCAGCCTGAGTCACTTAGGTTCTGAAAACTCTGTCTCAACTCACTTCAAGCCTAGGTTTCATTGGAGAAAAGTTATGTGATGAGAGGAAGGAGGAAAGGAAACATAGTGACTGGAAAGGAATTTTTACAAGTTCACAGAGTGGTTCTTTGAGGGGGTGGAATCCTTGCTGGATGTGGTTCTTCTGCACTACACAGGAGCCCATCCTCCTTTCTACCCACCCCTACCCATGACTCTTTAGAAAAGCCTGGCAGAGGGTCCTTCATAATAGCATCCTTGCTTCCTCAGTGAAATTCATCAAAGCAGTGGCTTATGTCTCCATTAGCTGCCAAGACACATCCAGATGCCTCACTTGGGGCTCTGGTAGCAAAACTGGGGTGGAGAAATAAGCTTCCATCCATTAAACTGGCCCATGCAACCAGGAAGTCTCACCCATGCCAGGCTTCAGGACTCAAATCAGCTTGAGCATATGCTTGGGAAGAAATGCATAATCAATTTCAAGGTTGTGCCCTCATCTCCTAGAGTCAAAAATCACACAGATGATCCAAGTTCATGAGAATAGCAGACATGAACAAACCTACTTCCTACACTTTACAGATGGGGATATTGAGGCTTTGGGTTCAAGTAGGTCCTCAAATATTAATTTTCCTAATAAGAAAAACAAACAAAATGAGGACTTATTTCTGGGCCAGACACTATGCCAAGGATCAGGGCAGCTGCCAACCCTTACCCATTTGTAAGGGACCTGGGACAGGACACATGGCTTGGTGAGCAGAGTGTAGGCCGGATTTCAGCCCCCGTTTGCCGCTCAGCCAGGTTCTCTTAGGCAGTGTGTGACAGGCACAACTGTACATGGCAGCCCTACTCAGCACTCTGCTTATGAAGAAGACACTATTTGTAGCATCAATTTAGAGACAAGAAAAATGGGGATCAGAGAAAGTAATTTGCCCAACTTTATGTGACTATAACATACAAGTCTCTAGAGTTTGTGATCTTAGAAAACAGAATAACACAATCGTTATCTGCCTCACTCCATTTTGCTTTTGAAGCAGCCAAATATTTTATTGGTTTAGGGTTACTTGGCAAAAAAAAAAAATTGGGTTTCTAGGAATGGTTAATAACATATTAACTAACACAACATCAGAGATCTAGTTGTATGTTTAGAAGCACAAAATCATGATGGGCAGATCTAGGGGAGACATTTCATCTAGTTTCACAGCCTCATACCCTACACCAAGAATTTGAGAAGCGACTTGCCCAAGGTCTCGCCTGGAGTCAGGGGCTGAGCCAACGCTGGAACCCAGGCCCTGACACTGAGGCCAGTGGTTCCCACTCCACCAGGCCAAGTATGGATGCCCTCCCAGCTTTGTGCTGTGTCTGGAGACAGGGCAGGCAGAACAGGGAAAGGAAGGTCCAAGACAGCGCCTCTGGAGTCCAAGTCCTTAACCAAAAGCTCAGGACCAGGGCTTGGAAGGAAAAGGGCTGAAACCACTGTATGGGCCCTTGCCAACTTACTGCCCTGCTCCGTCCCTGAGATGAAAAGGCCACCTCATTCCACAACCGTATTCTAGGTTTTCATAGGCAAGAACCCACCCTCTCTGCACAGCAATGCATTCTTACTGTTACATAAGGGAAGGAGTGCTCTACCAAGCGAAGCTCCCATATTGTCTTCTCCCGGCACCCCTTAAACAGACCCATTACCCCGAGAAAAACCAAATGGCCTGTAATGCCCTACTGCACAATGCACCATGCCTCTAAGCCTTTGCCCATGCTGTCACCTCTGCCTGTCCCCCCTTCCTCCTGATGGCATTCTTACCTTGCCTAGGTCCTGTGGATCCCCCAGGACTCGGCACGGGAAGTACCCCTTCTAGGAAGGCCACTCTAATACCTCCCACCTTGTGCTCTCAACACATGAACTCCTGAACTAAATGTCTTTCCTTATGGGTTCCCAAAATGCTTTCCTTTCTCTCATTGAATGAGATATTGCGACTGTTTCTTTTCCCTCATGGCTTGTAAAGGACAGGGACCATTTTATATTATATTAACACTAGGAATCATATAGCCCTTGTGCACTGCACACTGTATAATAGATGCTCAATAAACATGATGAATGAATGAATGAATGGGAAATGAATGAGTAAATGAATGGGGAATGCTTATTAAGCACATGAAGAGTAGGTGTGGTAAGTTGTAAAGTGTTGCCCCACTGCCAAGGATAGCCACAGCCAACAGTGGGTGCTTAATAAAACTTAGTTTGAATACAACTAAGAGGCCAGCCAGGACCCCCAGATGGCTGAGGGCATCCTGATGGCGCCTCCAGCCATCTGGACTGTGAACACCATTAAGCACATCCATCAATTCAGCGGCATCTCTGGGCCTCAGCCCAGAAGGAGTTCATGCACCCATGGCCTATGGTCCTGCAAGAACAATGATGAGGGAGGAAGAGTAATAAAGAGAGGACGGTGGAATAACTAAGCAGCCACCAGGACATTTACCGGAGCCATGGGGAGCCCCTGGACCTCAGAGAGGGCCTGGAGAAATGCGCCTGCAGAAATCAGGAGGGCTTGTCAGAAACCAATGGCACACACAGAAGTCAGGTTAGAAGGGACTGTTTTTCTCCCGATGACTTCCAGGTACTTTAGAGAGGGGCCATTACAATGATTCATAGCCAGAGGGCCCCTCAAGGAGACTGCCTCCTCTTGAGGACAAAATATTAAGCCATCGGTCAAATTTAAACACCCTCCCGTCAGGAATCTTGTTGAGGAAAAAGCACTGTGATTCTACATCATCCACAGCTTATTAGCAGAGGAGGGGAGGCACAAGGAAAGGTCATTGATGGAGGCGCTCAGGTTGGTGCTCAGGTGGAATGGCTGATTTTAGGAGGGCACAGCTGCTATACCATCATCAGGGGGCCACCAGACTACAGTTCCACCCCAGGGAAAGGCACTGAAAGGGACAAGAATTTGCTCTGAATGTCCAGTGGCCACAAGGAGCTGATATGTATCTCACCCATACCAGACAGTGCGTATTGAGTTCTACCCACGTGTTTAATTTTTGGGACCATGCTCCTCATCTTCACACAAAGAAGGGGCCAGCATATCCACTTTAGAGGCATAGACTCTGAGGCACAGGGAGGATAAAACCTTGCCCTAAATGGCACATCTAGGAAGTGTTGGGGGCCAGGATGTGAATCCTGCATGTGTTCCCAGTGTTCCTTGTCTGTCTTCTGCCCCACATCAGCTGTTTTCCCTGATCATTCTTTGTCCCTGGTGGTCAAGGCTGACCTATTCTGGCTCAACTTGGGTGGAGAGCCTCCAATGCACCAAGCACCTTATTCATTCTCTTGTTAGAACTTCATTGCTCTGGGCCAGGCACGTTGGCTCACGCCTGTAATCCCAGCACTTAGGGAGGCCAAGGCAGGCAGATCACTTGAGGTTAGGAGTTCAAGACCAGCCTGGCCAACATGGTAAAACCCCATCTCTACTAAAAATCCAAAAAATTAGCCGGGCGTGATGGCATGCACCTGTATTCCCAGCTACCAGGGAGGCTGAGGCAGGAGAATCGCTTGAACCTGGGAGGCAGAGGTTGCAGTGAGCCAAGATCATGCCATCGTACTCCAGCCTGGGCAACAGAGCGAAACTCTAAAAAACTTTATTGCTCCATCATTCCTTCAACACATATTTATTGTTCCTACTGTGTCCCAACTTCTGTGCTGGGCATGAGGTAGGGGAAGAGCGATGATAGCATCTCTGAGGCAACTCTAGCTTTTTAAATGTTCAGGAAACCTCGCTCTTCTGGTTGTTGGAGCAGTTCTGTGAAGTGAGAATAGCCATGTCCACTGGACAAGTGAGAAACTGAGGCTCAGAAGGGAGGGGGAAACAACTGTGTGTTCTCTATATGCCTGATGCTGTGCACGGAACTCAGCCTTCTTCATTCTGTGGATGGAGGAACTGAGCCATGGAGGTGAAGCAGATGACACAGAGGTCATAACTGCTAGAACTGGGGACTCAAGCCCACTTTTCCTGCCTCCTCCATCCACCATCTCTCAAATATGGAATTTTTAATTTGCTGTCATGGACTGAACTGTGTCCCCTGAAGCCCTCATCCCCAAAATGACTGCTTTTGAAGATAGGGTCTTTAAGGAGACAATTATAGTTTAATGCGATCATAAGAATGGGGCCCTATCCCATAGGACTGGAGTCCCTATGAGAAGAGGAAGGGACATCAGCGTGCTCTGTCTCTCCATGTACACAGAAGAAAGGCCACATGAGAACACAGTGAGAAGGTGAGTATCAACAAGCCAAGAAGGGAGACCTCACCAGAAACCAACCCTGCTAGCAACTTGAGTTTGGATTTCCAGCCTCTAAAACTCGGAGAAAATAAATATCTGTTGTTTAAGCCACTCTGTGGGGGTTATCTTGTCATGGCAACCACAGCCGATTGATACAGCCACTTTCAAGGACTGGATTTCTTTTTGCCTGCTAGGTTCGTTTACAGTCCTCTCACCCCCTTGTTTTCCTCATATCATGGCCAGCTTATTTACTCCATCTTGATGACGAGGCTTTTACTACCATCCGGTCTGCATGTGCCACAGGGATCTGTCCCTATTCTTGGAGCCCAGAGAAGGAGACTGCCTGAAGCCTTTATCAGGCCTAGCCACTTATGGCAGTGATGGGCAAATCTCTCATGAAGAGCGGGGATGTTACCCAGGACTAAGGATGCTGAGAGCTGCAACAGTGGAGGGGGCTGGTCCCAGACCACAGTGTCACTGCCATCAAGGTGGGACCATTTCCCATTGCAGAAGCCAGCAGACTCAGAGTCCACAGGCCTTCTGCCACCTCCCAGGCCACATGGTCTACTGAAAACAGTGTGGACTTGAGAGCCTGACCTGAGTTTAAATTCTGGCTCTGCCACTGGCTGAGAAACCAGTAATCAATAGGGCTTTCGGCCAACATCCCAGCACTCTCCTCTCAAGCATGTGGTAAGAATGATCTTCCCACCTCCTGGGAGCTGAGTGTGGCCATGAGACTTGCTTTGACCTAAGAAATGAGAACTTTAAGGACAAATGCATTTTTTTTTTCCAGTTGGCATGGCAAACAGCAAAGTTTCAGATTGTGTCTGCTCCATATTCTGGGTTCCTAAATAAGGAAAATAAGAAGAAAAACGCATAGCTGTCCTGCAGTGGATACATAGAATGATCAAGAAATAAGTCTTTTCTTTCAGCTACTAAGATTCTGGGACTATTTGTTACTATAGCATAACCTAGCTCATCCTGACTGCTACAGTGACACTGACTAAATCACAGCCTCCTTGAGACTCGATTTCTGCACCTGTAAAATGGGGACAACTGTATCTCATAGTTTTCAAAGTACCATGCTTGGTACACTGCGGGCCTTTGACGCGTCAGCTTGCTCACTCTCTTCCCTGCACTGTTTTCCCACAAGTTCTTCTCATGATGGGATTAGACATTTTGAGACATCATTTCTTTAGGTCAGATGTTTAGGCACAGCCATCTATTTGTCCCTAGCACCCTGTACTAGGCTGGCACCATGGCAGATGATCAGTAAATATTTATTATTAAGCAAATATACAATAATTAATCACTTACTGAGTGGTTGACTTTGTGCTGGTCACCAGAGACCAAAGTCTCTGATCATTTCTCTTGCCTTTCACCTTTCAGTGTAGGTATATTGTCTTTCTTCCCAGTCCAAGGTAGCACTTAATTCTAGCTCTCCTGGCTAGGTAGGCAAATCCCTGTCTCTCTTCTAGTAGTAGAATCCCCTCAGCAAGGCTCCTGCCCATCGATCTCTCAATCTCCGCCAAAACACTTTCAGCATTTGAGAGCTCACTACCTACAAAATGCTCTTCTAAAATTAGAATTACACGGCAGTAGGTTTGGCTCTGGACCAAGTCCACGAGCCCTTCCAGCAACCCTGCAAACTATGTGTCATTGCTATCACCCCATCCTGTAAACAGGAAGCTAGGATACAGAAAGGAAATTGTCCAAGGTCACACAACCTTGGTGAGGTATGACTGTAATTTTCTAGACACACATGCATGGCATGCACGCGATAAATATTATGGGTTGATTGACAGCTCCATCCCTGGGAGGGGGTTTCTAGTGACTCCAAATCTCTGCAGAACCCCAACCCCAGAATTTCCAGTTTGGCTTTTGGGAATCTTAACAATGCAAACAGCCCTTCATCTCTATTAGAATAGAAATCTCAATAAATGATTTCCAATAACACAGTCCTTGCCAGGAAAGGAAGCAGTCACACTGTTGCTTGTACATACTATAGGTTAATATTTCAGGATGCATTAAATGTGTAAATGTTTAGAGAGTGGCAAAGTTCCAGTTGTGAGCCAAGCCACTTTACAGAAAAAAATGAGATGCTGAAGGAGAGTATTTTTAGACTTGGACGCAACCTGACACTACCCATAAGTACTTTGTGTTCGTGGGCAGAGTATGCAATCCTGCTACTGATTTGCCAGGAAGGAAAATAACATGTTGGTTTCAAACAGATGTTCCTGAACCCTTGATGGAAGCTGATGACTTCAAGATGGGCTGACTACTTTGTGGCTTCTTTGGAGACAGTCGAAATTAAGATGGGATCTGGGGCATGACGGAGCACCAAATTTGCCAAAGATGTGCTGGAATAACTAAGCAACAGACATGGGTCAGACTAGCCATGTGCTGAAGCCAAAGGCACATGCAGGAAACTGGAACATTTCCTTGGCCCTTGGAGGACACAGAAGGAATGCTGATGAGCAACATATTTTAAGTAAATATGACATTGAACCATATAAAATTGCTGATATTTAATCTTTCTTGACCAAAAATATGGCACTTGGAGGTGTTTCAATCAGATATACACATAACCCCACATCCCTGGCAGCAGACACAAAACTGTCTGCAATACAGACCATTGTCCACAATTTAGAACACCAGCCAAGTAAACTCTGGAGTTTCTGTGATGGAGTTAGACCCAGGTATTTTTGCCAAGATAGGAGAGGGCGGGGGGGAAAGGCAGAAAAGCTATTAGTACACTCTGGGGGACAGACCAATTAAAATCCCAACCAAGCTGTCTGAGCCTGGCAGCTGTCAGCAGCTGGCATCACCATTGTCCTAGCACATGAGCTGTGGAGCAGGGAGCGCCAGACCTACAGACAAACTGCCTGGGTTAAGTCCTGATTTTACTCTTTTCAAGCTTTAGTGGGTTGAATGCTGACCTCCAAAAAGATATGTTCTTATCCTAATTCCCTGAACCCGTGAGTATTACCTTGTATGGTGTATTAGTCAGGGTTCTCTAGAGGGACAGAACTAATAGGAGATACATATATATATAAAGGGAGTTTATTAAGGAGTATTGACTCACACAATCACAAAGTGAGGTCCCACAATAGGCCATCTGCAAGCTGAGGAGCTAGGAAGCCAGTCCAAGTCCCAAAATCTCAAAAGTAGGGAAACTGACAGTACAGCCTTCAGTCTGTGGCCAAAGGTCCAAGAGTCCCAAAGCTGAAGAACTTGGAGTCTTGATGTTTGAGGACAGTAAGCATCCAGCTTGGTAGAAAGATGGAGCCCAGAAAACTTGGCCATTCTGGTTTTTCCACATTCCTCTGCCTACTTTTTATTCTGACAACACTGTCAGTTGATTAGACTGCCCATCCAGACTGAGGGTGGGTCTGCCTTTCCCAGTCCACTGACTCAAATGTTTATCTCCTTTGGCTACATCCCCACAGGCACACCCAGGAACAATACTTTGCATCCTTTAATCCAATCAAGTTGACACTTGATATTAACCATCACATACGGGGCAAAAGATGTCCTTAAGTTAAGGACATTGAAGGAAAGGACTTAAATCCAATGCCAAGTGTTTTCACATGAGACAGACACAGAGAGGAGAAGGCAGCACATAGGACAAGGAGGAAGCAATGCGACTGCACAGGCAGAGGTTGGAGAATTTGATGTGGCCACGAGCCAAGGAGTGCCTGGAGCCACCAGAAGCTTGAAGAGGCAAGGAACAGATTCTCCCCTAGAACCTCCAGAAGGAGTACAGCCCCGCCAATACCTTGATTTCATATTTCTGGTCTCCAGAATTGTAAGAGAATGAATTTCTGTTGTTTTAAACCAATAAGTCATTTGTCACAGCAACCACAGGAAACTTATACATGAGTCCTCTGCCTCAGTTTCCTTGTCTGTAAAATGGGATAAGAACTTCAGGAGATGGTGCACTGGAACATTTTAGCAAGGAATCTAGTATATACTAAGCACTCAATGAATGTAAGATGAAATAAGCAAACCACCACAGGGACAGAGAATTGCATCAGACCCAAGGAAACAGAGATAGTTGCTGCCGTATGTGTGTTTGGAGCTTCAAAGATGTGAAAAGGTGCAGTGTTCTTGAGACCTGTCTACCTTGCCCCAGCAGTAGTTCCTCAAATTACAACTGGGAGCCAAGAGCCCTTCTCAGATGACTCAAACAACACCAGCAAAAACTACTTCTGTTTAAAAAAAATCTTTGAAAGTATTCAGGAAGAGTCCATTTTCCCTACAGAACTGCATATTGGACACAATTTAAGCAATCGGGAACCTGGCATTTTGAGCTTGTTCAACCGTGGAAAAAGTATCTTTCAAAAATATAGTTAAAAAAAATAGCACGCAGGGGAAGAAAATGGTTATTAAAAATGCTTAAGAGCCTTCCTGAACTTCAAATGGGCTCTTCACAACAATAATACTGATGATTTAAGGGAAAAAATGAATCAAGACTCTATTGATTAAATGTTCCTTAAATTATATGTGGGTTTTAAAATGTGTGGCAGTATGCAAAGCACATTGGAGGTAAAACGTTTGAAAAATCACCCAAGACATTTAAAGAATTTCAATGTAGCTGCAGCTTCAGCCCCAGGAAGGAGTAGCCTGGGCTCCAAAGAAGAGAAGGACCCTCAAGACCATCTATGACCCAGGCCAGTAGTGCCTAATTCCAGAGCCCCTATGGCAAGGAGGGATGTCTGCTTCCTGCTGCCATGGCCCTGGTCTCCCTAACTCCCTTGCCATGGCTTCACATACACAACCTCAGCCCATGAGTCATTCCAGAAACATGTCTTGAGCACCTCCTAGGTACCATGCCCTGTGCTCAGAGCCAGGGGAGATGCAGCACACAGGCTAATGTGGCCACAGATGTGAAAACAATCATTATGATTCAGGGGGTTGATAGCCATGAAATGAAGGACCCACTGGGATAGTCCCTCCCCCATCCAAGGAGATCAGGGGGATTCCTGGAGGAAAGGAAATTGACGATGAGATCTGAAAGGTGAGCCAGGATGCAGAGAGAATGCAAGGGAAGGGAGAAACTCACACAGCAGGCAGGGGAGTGGCACATGCAACATCCCAAGGTCAGAGGCACAGGGCATTTAAGAACAAAAGCAATGAAGCCAGGCCTGCTTCAGGGCCCTCCATCTGGGTCACCTGCTCAACCTCCCCTCAGTAGCCATGGACTCCATTTCCCACAAGACTCCATTTCCCACAAAGACTCTGGGCTCTGCTTACCCAGTGGCTTAGTCTCTTAAATTCCTGAGTGAGAAACTCATCTTCCCTCCTCCCCCCAAGAATCCCACTGGCTCACCCCAGACCTCATGGTGGGGACACTCAGGTGGCATGCAGGGAGGCCTGGGGTACATATGGAAATGTCGCAGCTTGGAGGACAAAGCATCTCTCCAGCAATCTGGCTCTATGTGATGGATTCCCTCTTCTTACTGCGAGTGGTTATCAGTTCACAAGTTCTGTCCACCCCTTCACACCTCCCCACCCCACCAGTGCAGGCTGAGCTGTGGTCTTCCTCTGCCTCCTCTAACCCAACCTATATAGAGCTTCAGAGGAAGAGAGCCTGCACGTAAAACCCTTGGGAACTGCTGAAGGAAAAGATGGAAGCCTGGGGGCCAGGATCCCCTCCTCCCCCATTAGTCCTCATTGTGAACAGAGCCCATTCCCTCCTGGCCCTGGAAGTAGCCTCTGGAGGCCCAGCAATATCCTGATGCAAAGGCAAGAGCAGCTCTCTCTCCCCTGGGCAACATTCTTCATGCACTATTAGGATCCCAATTCAACCCCTTCCACTATGAGCAGCACAAGAGAAGGGACCCCATTAATTTTGGCTTATCTTTGTTCCCCTCCAGGTGGCCCCATGCCTGGCACAAGAAGGTGCTAGTTACATGCAGTGAAGGAATGCATGAATGCATAGACATCCTAGTTACTATGCACTGGCCCATTCATTACGGTCCTGAAGCTCCCCATGACCTATGAGGCAGGAAGGACAGAGCCTCCTCAAAGACTCATTCAAAGCAGACTGGACCAAGATTTCACAGCAGTGAGAAGCAAAATTAGAAGAAGAGCCCAGGCCTCTGGGTCTCTGCATGCACACACCACCACAACCTGGGCCTCACTTTTCCTATCATGCTGCTGGCTCTCCAAATATAATCAACCTTTGGCTATATGTGTCAGAGTACCCAGCAAGGCACCAAATGAGAGAAAGAGGAGGAGAAAGAGAAGGCAAAGAAGAAACAGCCTCAGTCCTTGAGAAGTTGGCTGGTGGTACTGAAGAATTACATATTTGATTTTAAGATATTATTCCCCCTTCTCTTCTCCTTCCACAAAGTGGTACATGGCCCATTTATATATTTAATCAGAATGGATTAAAATTAATAACATCTTGAGTGGTTCCTGACCCTTCTTGAGATAATAGGAGACACCCTGGGGTGATAAGAAACCAGGAGGAAGAATTGCTGATCTAACCGACAGAGGCTGAACTTTTTCATGTGCATGTAATCAGTGCATCCCCCTAATCTCCCTCTGTATATCTTTTAACTAAGATAGGTATCCTTATGATGTGGAGTCATGTCCTGTTTCCCAAGCTGCAGAGCTGAACGCTTGCCCTGGGCATGCAGGGGGAGTGAAACCTATCCTGCCTGCATTCATCAACCAACATGCAGCTCTCATGGATATTTTAACAGATGTTTTAACAGGTTTGTATTGCATTATTTGTTTCTATAGGTACAGATAGTTTTATACAAACATTTTGAACACTTACTAGGTGCCAAGGAATGTGCTACATCTACTCACATCCATTAACATATTCACTCTTCATCACAATGCCCTGTGGGAGTGAGGGGTGGTATTATTCTCTCCCACTTGACATTTGAAGGAACCAAGGTGGAAGATGGCACAGAGGGGAGAACTAGTTCCACCGAAGACATTGCTGTCATGAGCACCTTCATCTCAGGCTTTGACAGGACTCGTGTGATCTCCAGTGCTCATTGCTCAAGCTCTGTTCTCAGCACAGCAGCTACAGGCATGAGTGACAGGTCTGAGGGGGTCCCCCATGTTGTCTGAATATGTATCACTTTCTCGGACCAAGGAACGAATGAGCAAGAGCCGAAGAATAAGCCACGACCACCCTGAGAAATCAGAGTGACAGATCCAGCCCAGCCAGGACCCCCCGTCTCCCAGGCCTCTGCCAGTCGCATTGCACATGATGGCCTGGTGGATGGGGAGTCGGCAGTGAATCCAGATCCTGCCCTGCCACTTCCTGTGGAGGCAGATGTGTGACCTTGGATAAGCCACCAAGATGCACCCAGTGGCCACTTCTGCACTGATAAAATGAGTAGGTTAATACCTGTCCAGCACAGCTTTAATAATAACAAAAGCATCATTGAGTGCCTGACATGATATTCATTGTTCTGCTGATGAGGAATCAGGTTTGGAGTCACATGGTCATACGGAGAAACCCGTCTGTTTTCACAACACCTCCTGACTCCTCACAATGCAGGGTGCCAGAGTTCCTGGCCCACAGGAAGGACAACGAGCTTTAAATAATAATTGAGAAAGGAATTTTTGTACTTTCCTTGGGGTCTTCCTTAGAGGCCAGTAACAATCCCTTCTCCCCACCCCTGCCAGTACATCCCCACTCCAAGTCCTGATGCTCCTCTCCTTTTTCATTTGAGCAAAATGGCCCCATCACCCCCAAACCTCCCTCTCCTCCCTGCCTTCTGCCCTCTGAATGACAGATTAAAAGCACACCCGTATTTTCTGCAATGAGGACTATGCTCATGAGTGGGACAGTATTTTTGGGTCAAATTAGGTCAAGTCAGATCAGCAGCCTTGGAGCTGCTACAGCATTAGGTAACCAACTCAAAGCTGGTTCCACTCGGAGCCAGTTAATTTTGGGGAGGCAACATTTAGCTGACTTGAAAGAAGGGGGAAGCAAGCTTGCAGAAAGAGATTGATTTCAGCAAAACACAAATTCATACTTACTAAATGCCTTAACACTTTGGAATCAATTAAAATGAGATAGAGAAAAAGTCACAAAGAAATAGAGGATAACAGGAAAGAAAGAGGGCAGGGAGGAGAGAGGCTTACTGGGGAGCAGAACAGAAGGACCTCAATCCAAGGAGACGACTCCCCTGGGAAAGAGAGGAATCCTGGGGTGCTAGAAGATTTCATTTCGTAGATCTGGGGGACTGGTGGTCAATGGACCAAGGGTCAAGGGTTCTCAGTTAGGGTCAGAATCAGCTTCAAGGGCACGAAGGTAAGGGGTTAAACAGTCTAGACCCCATATCTACAGATTCTGATTCATTAGGTCTCTGGAAGACTGGGAATCTGCCCATCTAACCACCCACAGGATCCAGTGCAGGTGGTCTGGGACCACACTCTGCAAAGCAAGAACTAGACTAGAGAGATCACGCTGTGCCCCTGGTCACCATGGTAGCAGCAATGACCACAGGCATTGCTTATCCCTGGGATTGCTGCAGGAAACCTGAAGACAAACAGCAAAAAGACCCTTGCATCAGCCCCTCCAGAGAAGATGAGGCCTTTTGGAGGAAGGTTTAAAGGGAAGAAATCAAAATTTGGGAGACGAGGTTGGTCAGAGAGATGGAGAAAGGGGTGGTCTTTGAAATCTCTCAGGCTCCTGGCTTGGGTAGCCTGCTTCCCAAGAAGCATGACTCAAAACAGGGCTGGACCACTTTGGAAGACAGTTTGGCAGTTTCTTACAAAAAACTAAACACACTTGCACCATATGATCCAGCCATTGTCTCCTTGGTATTTACCCAAAAGGGTCAGAAACTAGCATACACACAGAAACCTGCACACAGGTTTATAGTGGCTTGAGTCATCATTGCCAAAACTTGCAAACAACCAAGATGTCCTTCAGTAGGTGAATAAAGAATCTGGGGTACATCCGCAGGTGGAAGGAATATTACTCAGTGCTAAAAAGAGACTATCAAGCTATGAAAGGACATGAGGACATGTAAATGCATATTGCTAAGTGAAAGAAGCAAATCTGAAGATGTTACATACCGTGTGAGTCCAACTTATGACATTCTTGAAAAGACACAATCATGGAGACAGCAAAAAGATCAGTGGCTCCCTGAGGCTAGCGGGGAGGGAAGAATGAATAGGTGGACACAGAGGATTTTTCGGGCAGTGAAACTACTTTGTTTGATACTGTAATTGTGGATAACCATCTTAATACATTTGTCCAAACCCATAGAATGTACAACATCAAGGGTAAACTCTAACGTAAATTATAGTCTTTGGGGGATAATGATGTGTGGATGTAGGTACAGGTACCACTCTGGTGAGGATATTGATAGTCAGGGAGGCTGTGCCTGTGTGTCCGCTGTGGGTATATGAGAACTTTGTACTCTCTGCTCAATTTTGCTATGAACCTAAACTGTTCTTTAAAAAAATAAAGTCTATTGAAAAAAATTAAAAACCAGGGCTGGAGATTGCCTCAGGTCCCATGAAATAGGGGAGTACTGGGGAGTCTAAGTGGTGAAGCATAGGCAGGGGGCTAAAACTACTGGGGACATGGCAGGAGTAAACCCAAGCCACTGGCCAGGTGCCAACTTCTTAATGAGTGAGTGAAGTATGGTGGGGTAGATGGGTTGGGAGATCAGGACAAGAAGTTCAGGCTCCATTTCTCCCCACCTCTCTGGCCAATGCCGATGTTATTGCAAACAGAAGCAAGATCTTAACGAGAGAGCAGTCTCTCTGCGCTGTTTGAAATTCTCAAAGATCCCTTAATCCCCCCAAAAGAAAACAGTTCAAACAGGTGTATAAACTAGCCAGTTAAACAGGAAGCCCCAAGCGTCATTATTCTCTGGGTGAGGCCTCCTAATGCCCCCTTAATGCAGAATCTCCCTGCCTGCTCCTAATAAGGGCTTCTCTCCTTCATGAGAGTCCTATAAAATGCATAAATATTCCTCAAGGAACCGAGAGAGCTCCTAACAGTCTTTAATAGCTATCATAAAATGAAGGATAAAATGTGTGAAAGGAGATTGGTCAGGATAATAGTACAAGATATGTGAGCAATGAATTTCCTAACCCCTCCCTGGCTGAGTTTTTCTGTAGAAAGATATTGCCTGGAGTCAGGAGCCTGCCTGGAAGAGGCTGGGGAGGGGACAGCCAGTCTTTGCTCAGAGAATCCTGGACCAATTGAACTGGGAAAGCTGAGGTCTAGAGATGGGAGAGGATGTGCCTAAAGTCATACAGCAAATGACAGACCCTAATCCAAAATGACCATGATTTCCTGTGGTCTAGATGGGGTGTATCCTAGGAATTTGCATTCTTCCTTTATTCCCTGGATGATCAAGATAAAAACTAGTGTATATTAACCAAGACTGTGACTGAAACAGCTTTGGCCATGGCTACAAAGATTCCTCCAGCCCCTGTGGTGGCCAGACGCCAGCATGTTGATGGGACCCACGGCCTGAGCACTGGCCAGAAACTGGAAAGGGACTAGAGAGCGTGTTAATAAGGTAGGGATCAAAGCCAGGACACAGAGCTGAACATCCACAGACCAGGAAAACAAGGGCAGGCTCCAGACAGCTGTTTTCCAGAATGGGTGCTATGATGGGCTTGCTGTGAACACCCCAGGGACATGGCACCTGGGGAGGATGACTGAGTTGGCAGAAGAGCCCACAGCTGACAGATAGCAAAGTACCTAGCCCATGTCCTAGTATGTAACGGGAGCTCAATAAACAGCAGGTCTTGACAGGTGTAGCACTGAAGGTCTACAGAGGTGCTGCACTGGCCAGGAACTGCTGATTATTGAGCTCCTATTGCACGCCAGGACATGAGCTAGGGGCTTTGCATGTATAATGGCATTCAGTGCTAAAATTGAGTCTAACCACACTGACCCACAGATACAAGTATGCACTTAGGCTGATGAAGTAATGTCCAGACAACACAGCCTGGATCCAAGCACTTGTTCCTGCTCCCTGCCTCTGCCCACTGGTCACCTAATTCTTAGGTTTTGCCTTATGGTCTACTGCCTCCTTTGTCTTGACAGTGGAATGGCTTCTTATGTTTGACCTTTAATACCTTCAGGACATAAGTCTCCCTGTTCCTCAGACTCAACCCACCCACTCGCCCAGCTATGACTCAGGGATTCCTATCCCAGGACTTGCTTCACTTCCTGGGGTCCCAGCCCAGTCCATCCTGCTCATAGCGCACGAGGTCCAAGAAGCCACATTTCATGTTCCTCTGCCCATCCAGGTTGACTAAAAGCTGGCTATGAGAGGCTTCACAGCTGCAAGTCAGCTGGAAAACTTCAGCTGAAGTCTTTGTTGCACAAAAGTCAAACCCAAACGGAGATGAGAGGTTGGGGCAAGTTGAGAAGAGTAAAGGTTTCTTATAAGTTTTGCTTCCAGGCCAGATGAGGGACACCTGACAATGTTTTCTGCAGATAACCTAAGATTCCGATGAGAACCAACGTCATCCGGAAGGTCCTCAACAGCAGGCCAAGACACAAAAAAATCAAATGTAGAAAGACTAGAATAGAAAAATAGAACCATCATTATTTCTAGAAGATGGGCTTCTTGAAAAACCCAAAAGAATCTAGAATTATTAGGCCAAGTGCAGTGGGTCAAAGCCTCCCAAAGTGGTTGGCCTGTAATCCCAGCACTTTGAGAGGCCAAGGCAGGGGGATCATTTGAGCCCAGGAGTTCAAGATCAGCCTGGGCAACATAGAGAGACCCCCATCTCTACTTTTTTTTTTTTTTAATTGGCAGGAGGTGGTGGCACACACCTGTGGTCCCAGCTACCCAGGAGGCTGAGTTGAGAAGACAGCTTGAGCCTGTGAGTTCAAGCCTGTGGTGAGCCATGACTGCACGCCACTGCACTCCAGCCCGGGCAACCGAGCAAGACCCCATCTCCAGAAGAAATAATACATTAATACATGAGTCTAGAATTAGTAAAAAAAAAAAAAAAAAAAAAACCTAGCAAAATTATTTGACATAACAGCAATGTACAAAAATCAATATTTATTTCACCATCAAATGGATATAAATGAAAATGTTTAATAATATACAGTTTTTGGTAACAAGATTCATCCTTAGCCTAACAAAAGATGCTAAAGACCTTCATGGAAGAGATTGGAAAGACTTGTTGAAAGACATTGAAGAAGACCAAAATACATGAATAAATAGACCTACCTCATGGGCAGGAAAACTCAATGTCATAAAAATATCAATTCGAGAAAAATTGACATATATTTTCTATATTATTCTAATAAAAATTCCCAACAAAGTAACTGTAGAACTTGACAAGTTGATTTATAAATAAATAAATGTATATGTATATGCATGTTCTGCCTGCTCAAATAAGAAAAATGTAAATTGAAACTACACTAAGATGCCAATTCTCATCCAAAAGTTTCCTAAAAATACATGGGTTAAAAAGCACTTTTATACAGTTAGTAAGAACTCAAAATGGCATTAGTGCCATATAGGGGAAATTTTACAGAACTAAGATTGGTGAAGTTAAATAAAACCATGTAATCACAAATTTAAGTTGGAAGTATAAGAACTCATGATATATCTTTAATATGGATATGCAATATACATATTCTCTATCTCTATCCACTAAAATGGTCCAGAAACAATTACTAAGCAACAGCAAGAAGCACTCTTAATGCCGAGATTGTAGTTTTTCTAAGTAGAATTTCAAACTAATAGGAACCAGGACTTCTTGGACAAATGGCTGATTCTAAGTCTGGGCTAGGAAATGTCCAATATGAATCTGGAACACCTTGTAATTTCAGATTTCAAGAAAAGTAACAAAGACTACTGGGTCATGTAAAAAGATTTCAGGTGCTAACTTAAAGTTCCCACTCACCACAGATGGGAAAATTTAGACATCAGTGAAGATAATGACAATAATGGATTAAAACACAACTAATAGATTTAGCCCTTGAATTCATAATATTTTAGTAAACCTATTTGTTACTTTTGGAGGATGCTGATGCCCCAAGTCATTGTCCTGAAACCCAGTAAAAGGAAAAGAATCAAGCATTTGTCTTGTTTTTCCTCTACAAATTCTACCTCAAAGTAACCAAATAGTTAATTAGAGGAAATTTCTCTTTACAAATTATTCTAGCTAACAAGTGAGAAAGAGTGTTAGAATGCAACCATTTTTGCATTCTTGATGAATTAATGGATCTAGGCTATGATGACCAATGGCTGCTATTAACACAAAAGAGAAACAAATAAATATTATGTGCTTCCTGATGGAAATGCATTCCACCACCTGTGAAGTAGTCTTGCCTATCCTCCCCCCAAAAATGAACTTGAATCTGATCAAGTCTCAAACTATCTTATTTACAAAAAATATAGTGAATGGACGAACATGTTAACACTATGGTGATATAGTATAATCCAGACTATGAACAATTCTTGAGATGGACGTTACTTGGATCTTGATTCAAACAGCTTTTTAAACATGAAAGAGTTTGAGAAATTTGCTTTGTTGACTGGATATGTGAAGATATTAAGTTTCAGACACGGTAACAGTGTAATGCACATTTTTAAGCGTTCTTCAGTGCACGCATGGAAACAAAAATAGTCAAGACACCACAGAAGCTAATGGTAGGGAAACCTGCCCCACCAGTCATCAAGAATAATTAGAAAGCTATATTAACTAAGTGGACAGTACAATATTGGTGCAGGGATGGACAAATTGGCTAATGGAGCAGAGAGCTGAAAAACAGATCCATTATATGTACACAATCAATTTTTTTGACAGAGCTAATTTTTCAGGTGAGTGGGAGACAGTAAGGCTTATCAATAATTGGTACTGCAACAGTTGAATTGATTATCCACATGGAAAAATAAAGCCATTTGAGAAAAGAAGAAAAGATTGACGAATTCAACTATACTGAAATTACGAATTTCTGTTCATCAAGATACCTGAGAGAAAGTGAGAAGATGGCTCAAACTGAGAATGAAATTTACCAAATATATAAGAGACCAAATGATTTGAGTCCAGAACATGTATTTCACTCCTAAAAATCAAGGAGACACACAATCCAAATAAAAACTATGGAAAAGACTTGAACAGGTATTCTCAACAATAAAAACTAGAATAGCTAATACTTTTTTTAAAAAAATGCCTCATTATGTAATGAAGAAAATGTAAATTAAAAACTAGAGAGAATATATATGATATATCCAATTCAAGAATCTGACAGTATAAAGTGCTGACGAAGATGTACATTAATGAAAAATCACATACACTACCAGGGAAGAGTATAAATTGACTCAAGCACTTTGAAAAGCAATTTGGCATTGGCTAGGAGAGTTTGGTTTGAGTATTACATGTGGCCCAGTAATCCTAATCTTAGGTAGATGCTACATGTTCACCCAGATATGTTTTTTTTTTTTTTTTTTTTTTTTTTTTTTGAGACGGAGTCTCGCTCTGTCACCCAGGCTGGAGTGCAGTGGCGCGATCTCGGCTCACTGCAAGCTCTGCCTCGCGGGTTCACGCCATTCTCCTGCCTCAGCCTCTCCAAGTAGCTGGGACTACAGGCGCCCGCCACCACGCCCGGCTATTTTTTTTTTTTTTTTGTATTTTTAGTAGAGACGGGGTTTCACCGTGGTCTCGATCTCCTGACCTCATGATCCGCCTGCCTCGGCCTCCCAAAGTGCTGGGATTACAAGCGTGAGCCACCGCGCCCGGCCCACCCAGATATGTTTAAAATAATGTTTGTAGCATACTTGTTCTAGAAAAAGACTGGAAACAATCCAAATATTAATAGAATAGTGAAATAAAGTGTGGTATAGTTACACAATGGAATAGTATACAACAGTGAAAATTAATGAAGTACATAGTACAGTACATAGACCATCATGAATGAACTTCACAAACTTAAAGATAAGAGTTGTATGCAAGCTGCATGAAAATTCAGAATATGCATAAGAATCTCATACTTATAGCATGATACCATTTTTACATAGTTAAATCAAAAATACCTACCAATATCCTTTTAGGGGTATATGCATATACATATAGGGAATTTTCCAAAGAAAAGTAGGTGAATGATGAATATAAAATCCAGAAAATCTATATACAGTTATGTATATGGAAGAGAAGCAAACTTCAATGGTGACAGTCTTGTAATATTTTTATATCAAGTTTTGAGCTCATGGGTGTTTCTTTCATTACTACATTTAACAACTTAGATAACTACATATTTGGTTTTGCAGCTAAGAAATGGTCTTTAACGATGGGGTTGACTCACTAGGTCTGGCACAGGTCTGGTTTCTGCATGGAAGAATGAGACTTGATGCTGGGAGGGGAAAAGGATGCTGTCCTCAGAATTGACAGTATAGCTGGAAGGACCTGCATGCCAAGTGGATCTTACTGAGGCAAACAGACATTCCCAAATGTGTGAGGTTAAGGAGAAAGAACTGTTCCTGGGCTGGAAGGAATATCTGAAGTTAAGTTTGTATTCATCCCTAAAACTTGACACCACCTTTGCGAGGGAAACAGAGTCCCTGCTCTAGTGGGCAAGTGCAGGTTCACAGCTGGATGGCCTAGTTCAGATTGATGAGCAACGTGTGCTTTCACAGACCCCCCATTCTGCTTGCTTCAAAGGTTGATGCCTCCGGGTACACAAATTCCCAGGTGAGGGGTGGGTGGCATGGACGGTAGATGTATAAGAGGCTTCCGGTCATCTATTCCACAAATATTTTGGACACCTAACCAATGCCAAGCACTTCTCTGGGTGCCGGTGCCACTGAGATAAGCAAGGTAAGGTCTTTGCCCTTTATCACACCAAGTGGGAAAAGGGAGAAGAGGAGAGGGAGCCCACACGGGAGAATGGCAGGCATTTCCTCTGGCAAAGGTCCTGTTCATTGGTCCTGATGTCAAAATGAGGTGAGAAATGTGGCTCAGGGAAACTGAAGGTGCTCACAGCCGTCGGCTGCATGTCCGCACTAGGTGGTTTTTAAATCCCAAAAACAAGATTGATATCCAGAGTATTTTCTCTCCAGAGCTTCCTAGTTTCCCTATGATTTCCTAATAAAACTAAATAAATTATCCTTAAGTCGCCAATGTTTACACTGATATATCAAATGAAAGAATGACGATGGAAGGACTTCTTGTAGAACTAGAGGAAGGATGGAGTACTGGGGGCATGAGGAGGACCTGGACGTGAGTGTCCTCAATTTGCTGCCCGTCTGACATTCTGCAGTGGATTCATTTTCTACTCACACAACCAGGCAGATGAAGTCTGGAGAAGATCAGTGTAACTTTTGTGTGTGCTGAAACCCATTTCTTTCTCCTGGAAGAAGATCCCCTGTGAGGCCAGCTGGGGGGTCCCAGAAACCCATTTACGTGGCAAAGTCGTGGGAGGAGGTTGTCCCTGATCAACCTCTGGTGGCTGAACTGCCCAGGACCAGCGGGGTAGATTGCTGTCATGTAGCTAGAATCGATTAAGTGGCCGAGGGTCCAAGAGACAGGTGAGGCCATGAGGAGGCACATTTGATGTGATGTGACCACAGAACCCTGTATAGTCTCAAGGGTAGAAGCCCTGAAGATGGACTGTGCAGATGAGAATGGAAACAGGATTATTCCTTGAAAATTTGTGCAAGGAGTTGCTGTGGCTCTGGCTTGCCCCTCCCCATATAATCAGGCATCTAGGTGGCAGCTCTTTCCCCAGCCTGGCAGAAGACTCAGGTATTTTTGCTCTCTAGGGACAGGGAACTAGAGAAGCTCCACACTCACCGTCAACAGAGACAATTTGGGGCTGCAATAAGGCATGGTACCAAAAATAGGAGGAGTAAGCAAAGTTGGCAAAAGTTGAACAGGGAGACGCTAGGACCACACACAGCCCAGCTTGAATTGTCACTCAGGAGATCAGAAAATTCCTCCTTGGGCAAACTGAACCACCCAAGGGAAAAGACCTACTGATACTAACATTTGGGCTGAAGGGAGGGAGTCAGAGAAATTATCAGGTCATGGCTCCGTTTTTGGACAACAAAGCCCCCAGCTAACAAGCTCTGCCTGACCACACTAATATTCCCAATCATCAGTTTGACATTTCCCCCAAACGTATGTGTGGACAGCCAAGAATCACTGAGTATTTGAGGAGTCTCTCAGAGCAAAGTAAACAGAAATAATAAAGGAACTAAGACACAGATATAAGATGAAAAACAATCACAACCTTATTTTCTTAAAGAGAGTATGTTAGGGTTCTCTAGAGGGACAGAACTAATGGAATAGCTATATATATAAAGGAGAGTTTATTGAGTATTAACTCACATAATCACAAGGTCCCACAATAGTCCCTCAGCAGGCTGAGGAGCAAGAAGAGCCAGTCCGAGTTCCAAAACTGAAGAACTTGAAGTCCGACTTTGGAGGGCAGGAAGCATCCGGCACAGGAGAAAGATGGAGGCTGGGAGGCTAGGCCAGTCTCTCTTTTCACATTTTTCTGCCTGCTTATACTCTAGCCACACTGGCAGCTGATTAGATTGTGCCCACTCAGATTAAGAGTGGGTCTGCCCTGCCCAGCCCACCCACTCAAATGTTAATCTCCTTTGGCAACACCCTCACAGACACACCCAGGATCAATACTTTGTATCCTTCAATCCAATCAAGTTGACACTCAGCATTAACCATCACAGAGGATAAGGAAATATTTTATCTACAAAGCAGAAATTTTACTTTGCTAAAAATAAATAAATAACAAGTAGATTTGTGAATTTGTGAAGTAGAACAAAAAGATGGAAAAACAGAAGAGAAAAAGAAAGAAAATTAAAAGATCTATGGAGGAAAACAATAGACAAATGCTAGAAGCTCTAGAGAATAAAGAGAAAAACAGAGAAGAGAAAAAAAAAATTGAAGAAATAGAAGAATTCCCCAGAGGACATGCATTTCCAGACTGAAAAAGTTCACTGAGAGTTTAGCTCAGTGATAAGACGAAGGTCAACACAAAGACATATCGTTGTAAAATATCACAACACCAGGGAGAGAAATAAAAAAATACTAAAAGCTTCCATGAAAGAAAACACAGGTCATGTACAAAAGTTCAGTAATTAAAGTGTCATCAACAGTAATGTTGAAACCTAGAAGCCAATTCAAAATTCTAAACAACAACAAAAATTTGCAGTCTAGAATTCTGTGTTCAGCATATGCCCACAACCAGTGTTCAGGTATGAAAAAAAGATATTCCTAAAACTTGGCCCATCAAATGAGAAATAAACCAGAGAAGAGGAAGAGGGTGGGATTCAAGAAACAGAAGATTCAATACAGTGGATTGGTGAGTACTTCCAGGCTGATATTTAAAAAGAATTTCTAGAACCATGCAACAAGCATATAGAGCAATCCCTAGACTGGGCCAGTAGGGCAGCAGGTGGCAAGAGCTGCAAGATGACCTTGTGGGTTTGATCTCATTGACAGGCCTGGAGAGACTGTGGATGAATCCAGGATAGGCACAAAGTAACCCAGCAAATGACCTCGCAAAACAATTACTTTAGCTCTTGACTCAATAAACAGTTGAATAAGAAAGAACATGTGGTCTTGAGACATTACATGTTTCAACTGTGAACGATATTTACATGGTCATAACAAAAGCACTGAATATGTATTTAACCAAGATGGGTGAGAAATAATTGCAGGAGGGGGAGAAAATATGTATATTTGGGGACTGGGGAGCAGGGGCTAGTAGAAGAGAGCTATATCCTCATCCTCCACAGCAGGAAGACAATAGATCACGTCTAATATAGGAAAAATTAAAATAGCAGTATACATGTCATTAGAGATATAAAGGTGAATATAAAAAAAGAAGTAGGAGTTGAAAGCTGTTGCCTTTGGGGAACAGAAACCAGGAGTGAGAAGGAATTGATCAGGGGTCTGCTGTTTCTCATTATGATCCTAGCAGAACTACTTGACATTTTAATCTGTTCCTTTGATAAAAATTGAAATTATATTTAAGTTTTAGACACACATACCTACCTACATACACACATACCGATACACACACACACACACACACCTATCTACATAAATACACACTTATCTACAAATACATACAAACCTACCTACCTATATACATACATCTACATAAATACATGGACACACACACACATAGCTATCTAAACATACAAACACAAACCTATTTACCTACCTACACACACACTCACACCCCTAGCTACATACATAGACACATACTACATATATACATACACACACACACTTACATATATAATATACACACACCATGTATATACATACACACTGTAGGGAGTAAAGAAGTCTTTTCTCATGGCTGAGGCCCCTACAAAAAAAACCAGATTAACAACAACAACAACAAAGTACACAAATTTATTTTTTATGTGATACCTGAGCCTTCAGAAAAAAAGACCCAAAGAAACAGGGAAGACTGTGTGTTGTTAAATTTAACAAACAAGTGAATAGGTGCAGAGGAGAATGATTGGACGAAGCATATATGATCTAATAGTAATGTGAAAGGAAAATAAGTCTCAGGACCCCAAAATCCCTGAGCCAAAGGGAAAAGTCAAGCTGAGTACTGCATCAGGCAAACCTGCCTCCCATTTTCTTCCCAAATAAGACAGCTACAGAGATTAAAGGAAAAAAACAAAAAAGCTACATACCTCCCTCACAATTTGCCCTCAAGGAAATTCCTTGTGGGCCTCAAGATTTACCCTCAACAGTTCTGTTGAATTTCACCCTGGCAGTGGACATTGATAGCTGATCTTCACAGGTGCTCATCCTGCTGCTCACCTGAGACAACTGCATAGCTGATTGCTTCCTCTGCCCTATTGTTTATGTAAAAATGCAGATTCACAGAGCCGGACTAAGGCACAAGTGACTATTCCTCTACACCCTTTCACATGTAAATTGTGCATTTAATGAAAGTCTGATCGAAGACCCAAAAGAATGTAACCTTATCTATCTGTGATCTAAGAGCCTCCCCCTCTTTGAGTTGTCCCGCCTTTTTAGACCAAACCAATGTACATCTTACACATATTGATTGATGTCTCATGTCTTCCTAAAATGTATAAAACCAAGCTCTGTCCCAGTCACCTTGGGCACAGGTCATCAGGACTTCCTGAGACTGTGTCACGGGATGCGTCCTTAACCTTGGCAAAATAAACTTTCTAAATTGATGCAGATCTGGGTTCACAGTAATAAAGTCGGCGAAACTTAGCAAGGCCTGCTGGTTCAGATTCTCTGTGTCCCTGTGGTTCTAGAGATAAGAACATCCCTTTTCTCTGGGAACAGAGTATAGGATGGGTACACCCCACATGAGAGCCTTACTCTAGGACAAGGGAGAAGGTCAGGTAATTCTTCCTAGGTTTTATGACCCACTTCAGGGTCTTCTCTGGGTGACAGAGTGTCAGAGATACATTTCTGCTTCTGCTAATTTCTCAGATGCTAAGGTGCCCTATTTTGGGATAGCGTATTCTGAGTCCCATCTATACACACACAAACACACTTACCTACACACGTATGTACACAGCTGTGTTAAAGTGCTGAGTGCAGTAAAGAACCAAGGAAGGAGTTCTGCAAAATTCAGAGGGACAAGTTTCAGAAGAAGTGAAAATGAAGTCCACAGGTCCTTAGAAATGCAAAAGCTTAACTTGGTCCAAACCGCACTGAAGTTGAATGTGTTTGCCTATGATACGGCTGGAGAGCACTTGGGACATTTTGAGCCATGTCTGCTTCAGCATCTCATCAGGCGCCTCCAAGTGCCACCTTGGGTCTCACTGTTGTCATTTCTGAATGTTTCTCTCTTAATATCTGAAGGCTTTAGACCATAAAATCCAGCATTCTTTTATAATACAGAACATCAGTCTCACCCAAGCGGAGTGTATAAAATCTGGTAATGAGGTACAATAAATCTACTTTCTGTGAAGATTTGGGGCACATAATCTCGCCTTTAATTAACATTCCTGAAACAGTGCAAAGCTGCTCAGTTTCAACCCGGTTCTCTCTTGAGTCCACATCATCCCTCACTCTGCTCGATGCTCCCAGAGAGCGTATACAGGATCAGAGCTGGCTCAGATGGAGAGACAGCTTTCCTCTCCCTGCTCCACGTCTGGGGCTGCTGGAAGGTCTCAGAACTTCTTAGCCTCTGGACTGAGAAACAAAAACCTGGAAAGCATGCTAAGCAGCTGGCATGAACCAAAAGCAGAGTGATTTCCTGGTTGTCCTGATGTGGTGACCCTCCCTGCCTCTCCCAGGGATGAAGGTGCCACACAGGGCAGGAACAACAAGACCTTCCCTAGGGTTGGCTGGAGACCAGTCCTGGCTCTGACCCCTTGCTCTTCTCACTCAGTTCTTTCTCTATCTCTGATCCAGCCCCCATCACTCTGGCTGGATCTCTTTTTCTCTTTCTTTTTTTGAGATGGAGTCTCGCTGTCGCCCAGGCTGGAGTGCAGTGGCGCGATCTCAGCTCACTGCAACCTCCGCCTCCCAGGTTTAAGCAATTCTCCTGCCTCAGCCTGCCGAGTAGCTGGGACTACAGGCATGCACCACCATGCCTGGTGAATTTTTTGTATTTTTAGTACAGACGGGGTTTCACCGTGTTAGCCAGGATGGTCTTCATCTCCTGACCTCGTGATCTGCCCACCTCAACCTCCCAAAGTGCTGGGATTACAGGCATGAACCACCATGCCCAGCCCTTTTTCTTTTAATGATGTATTGTCTTTGATGGAAAGTTCATGCTATCCATTGTGTAATGTCTGATGGGTTAGAAAATGGGAGGTCAGTGATCAGCCAGGGGGACATTGCTACAAAAGCTGGCCAGGTTGTGGCGGGGAGAAGTGAAAAAAAGCAAGGAAAGCTGGAAGCAGTGTGAAAACCAGTTAGGCAGGCTGTACTTCCTTCCCCTTAGTGACAATCACCAGCCCTGCGCACAGCTCTGTACATCATAAGGTAGAGAAACATATTCAGCATTCGGTTGGGGTTTTTAGGGGGTAGAGTAGAGGGGCTGGTTCTTTTTCTTTGTTTTTAAGCAGAATGCCACTTACATTTTTAAAACTGGTTCCTGCTGTGACTTTGATCTGGGCTTCTCTGTACCTTCTCCTAGTTCCACAAAGTATGGGGGCTTTCGTCTATATCCATCTATTAACAGGAATGGAAAAATGGATTCATTTTGGGGGCTCCTGCCCAGCTGAGAGGAACATGTTGAGTCTTTTCCAGGGTGACAAGAGGAGGGAAAGGCAGTGATCCAACCATTCGATCCAGCACAGAGACAGAGAATCTGAGCACAGAGACAGACCCCAGTGCAGAGACAGGGCCCCAGTGCAGAGACAGGAGGCCCATGGGCCTCCAAACTCATGCACTGTGGTCTCAACGTTTGTGTCGCCCCCAAAATTCACACATTGAAATCCCAACCCCCCAAGACGATGGTATCATGAGGTAGGGGCCTTTGCAGGGTGATTAGATCATAAGGGTGAAACCCTCATGAATGGCATTCATGTCCTTTTGAAAGGGGGAGCAGAGAGTTCCCTCACCCCTTCCACCATGTGAGGACATAGTGAGAAATCCGCTGTCTATGAAGCAGGAAGGCGGCCCCTGCCAGAACCCAACCATGCTGCCACTCTGATCTTGGACCTCCAGCCTCCAGATCTGTGAGAAATAAGTATCTGCTGTTTCTCCAGCCTCCAGTATCTGCTGTTGATAAGCCATACAGTCTATTGTGTTCTGTTATAGCAGCCAAAACAAAGACACCATAGTGGCTAAGCACAGGCCAAATTCACATCACAGGATGAGCTAAGGCTTTAGAGCCACCAGCTGGGCCACATGCAGGAGCCATATCACATCTCTAATCTTCAGTTACTTCTTCTCTCAAATGTTTTATATTTTTGTGATGGAAGAATAAGCAACACAGCCGAAGAGCAGTGCCAGCTCAGAACTCAGGGTGTGGTTTGTTCCTTTTCCATTGGCTCATCCCCTCCTGAAGGGCATGCTCTTGAACGTCTTCTGTGTTGGGAAATCTTCATACTATGCAGACACATTTTACTTTTGTAAACAAAAGTCATGTAGGGGCTCAGACTGCTGATGAATTGGGCAGATTCTGGTCTTGGTCCTGATGCTGAAGACTGTGTAGTCATGGACAGGCCAATTTTAGTCTCTAGGCCTCAGTTTTCTCATCTTTGAAATGGGAATGCTGGACTTCACTTTGAAGGCCTCTTCCATCCAAAATTGCAACCTTATATCTTTTATTGGGGAAGTTTTTTTTGGGGGGGGGGGTGCAACAATCCACCAAGTAAGGGGCCATTGTCTAAAGCCACCAGGCATGGACTTTCAAGATGACTTTGAGAGGTTGCCAGTGTGCATCTGTGTTTCTAGTATAGGTTTGTTCATAATCGGAACCAGAACTTGACAGTAATGGCTCAAACATGGTTTGTCCCATTTTATCTTAATCCCAGATCAAGGGTCTTGCTCAGCTCTCCTAGCCAGTTAGGAGCAGAGCCATCCACACCAGGAAGCCTAAGCCCCTCTGCCCCGCCCCAGTTCCATCAACAGGATACACTCCGGTCCATGTTTCAACCCTTTGATTCCCAATTTCAAATAATTAAGGAGGTTTCTGTGGCATCATCGTAAACAGCTGAGTGTCTCAGATCAGAAATGATGCTCCGAGGCATGCTGGGAGCTATGCCAGTTTGGGGGAGGGGTGGATAATTAAGGAAATCATGGTGAATTAAGCTTTCTGCAATGAGGCACAAACATCTTTTCACGAACAGCAACATCGCGTTAGCTTATGTTTTGCCAAAGAGAAAGGCAGGCCTATCCTCAGGGTTTTCAGCCTGGTAAAACACATCTGGTTACCGAGCCAAATATTTAAGGGTCATTAAAATCCCAAACTCCCTTTGCCAAGAACTTTTCTTGTCTGTTATTCAAGTGCGGAGCAGTTATGGAAAATGCGTTCCATATGGTTTGTGCTGCATTCCTATTGACTTCATCAAATCACTGCTTTGAAAGAGCTATTTGATGTCAAAGATGCGTTAAGATTTTATAGACTCTTCCAATGCAGCTTTTAAAGATTCCCCCTTTGAACCCAAAACACTTGCCAAGAGTAAACAGAATGGAAACCACAAGGGGTCAAGGGCTTTGTTGGAAATAAAGACCCCAACCCAATCAAGGACGTTCAAAGTTTGGGGCAAACACGCATTTTCACCCGTTTGCCAAAAAGCTTCACAAAAGATGTTTCCCACATAAGTTAACGTTAAAATAAATGTTTTAATGTATTCATATTTTATTAATGTGACACTCTGACCCACCACTTCCCACCAAGGGGGACACAAGATAGTCATGCATTTAAAATATTAACAGAACTTTAGAAAGCTAGAAAATTTATCTTTAAACCATATACTGAAATTCTTTCTAGTGAAGCTTTCTCAGGCTTGAAGAAAAGGCAATAAAACACGGACACTGGAAGAGCTTGCAGGGCCAGAGTCAACAGACCCTCCAGGACATCCAGAGCTAGGAGGACCTTGGAGAGTTGCTCCCACTTTACAGATGGGTAAACTGGGCCCACAGCCAGTCAACAAAAGGATTAGAAGCTCCCACACTGGTCCCTTTCTTTTCCCCTCTCCACTGCCTTCCTCCTTTCTCCAGCTGATCATCTCTTCCTGGATTTCCACACAGCCTCCTCCCAATCTCTCTTCTCATCCTATTTCTTGTCCTCAGGGAAAGAGGGTGATTTCTGTAAAACTTCAATCAGGCCACGTCATTTCTCTGCTCAAAGCCTACCATGCATGCTCACCCAGTATGGCTTCCCCTGCTAACCTACCTGCTCACTTAACAACCCCCTGCTCACTCTGCCACCTTCCTTCCCAAGTACACAAAGTCCGTTTCTGCTCCGGGACCTTTGCACTTGCAGTCCCTTCTGCCAGGGGTGCTATTCCCTGCTCTGCACAGCTCACCTTATAGCTCTTAAGCCATACCTCCTCAAAGAACTCCTTCCTGGCTACTCAGTGTCAAGCACCTCCATGACCTCCACTGACTGGTGTCTCCACACTTATCAGAACTCCCCACTGGGTGGAGAATTTCATGAGGCCATGCAAGAGGGACTGTGTACTATTTTCTGCTGTAACCCCAGTGCCCAGCACAGTGCCTGGAATATAACAGGCACTCAGTAAGCATATTTTAATAAGATACCTATCTCCCAGCCCTGGGATCCTTCCATTAATGGAAAAAGACCTCCCAAAAGGTCAGCTTGTATCTTCAGAACCCAACTGTGTCCTCTCTTTTTTAATCTCTCCCTAATGGGGCCTTCTCCTTACCCATTCAGGGACCCCGCCACCCTTGTACACCTGTCCTGGTTCACTACTCACCTCTTCTCAGCCCCCCCCCAGTTATTCAGATTTCGGGGTCTCCCAACAGTGTAAAAAACAGCCCCCTCAGAGTAAGACTGGAAATTTAACTGGGATCAGAAAATCTCAACTAAAACATATCGATAATTTTTAATGGTGGAAATCCAGGCAGCCATTGACAGGGGAGCTGCCTGGGGAAGGAGACCAGGTCTTTTCCTCTGAGATCCCACATCCCTGCCTTCCGCATGCCTGGCTGGGGACTCAAGCTGATGAAATTGGCTTCTAATGGCAGATGCACTATCACTCGCTGCAGCTTTAAGTGGCTTCTTCATTTCCCCTGTATCTTCCGTGAAGTTCACATAAATATTTTTCATTTGTATTTTTGTGTTGAGTAAAATAAAACTGGCTTGTGATCAAATGTGTATGAATCGCAGTGATTGCACAGTCTGTCTCTTTGCCAGGAAGTCCTAATATAGGTAGATGAATATCTTGGGCCAAAAGCTTGTAAAGAGGAACAAAAATCCACAGACTGAGGATTTATTCCTTCAGCCATTCCACAAACATTTCTGAGAATCTAATTTGTTCCAGGCATTTTACTGGGGACCCCATAGTAAACAAGACCAGCCTGGCTTCCAAGGGAAAGGCAGACATTAGGCAAATAATCACACCAGCATTTACGGGTTATCATCTGTCTAGTGAAGGGCATGTGAGAATGTACAGCAGGGAAACCTGTTTTAAGCTGGTGAATTGGAAAAGGCTTCCTCTGGGGAAGGACTTGCAAGTGAGTTTAAATTCCAGTGAGCAGAAACAATGTATTCAAAAAAGACTCCAGTTTCAGTATTTGAGGAGAGGTTGGTGGCTGGGAGACAAGTCAGGGAAGCTGACTCAGCACCACCAAATGGTCAGGGGGCCCAGCTAAGGCAGTCTCTAGCTGTGTGTTCTTGTACACACACCTCTTTCCTCTCTGTTGTACCCTACTAACTCCCAATCCTTCTAGCTGCTCCACTCCCACCACCACTGCCCCAGTTTGATTCTCTGCTGCCTGTCTAGGACTGATGCTCTAACACCTCCACCTAGGCCCTTCTGTTCTCTATACCAGACCCTTTCCCAGGAGCATAGTCCTAGGCTAATGGGCACCAGGAGGTGCTGGAGGTGAACAATACCCAAAAGAACTCATTCATAACTGAGTACAGTGGCTCACACCTGTAATCCCAGCACCTTGGGAGGCCAAGGCAGAAGGACTGCTTGAGCCCAGGAGTTGAGGACCAGCCTGGGCAACATAGTGAGGCTCCATTTCTACTAAAAATAAAAATTAGCCAGGTGTGGCGATGTGCACCTGTAGTCCTATCCACACAGGAGGCTGAGGTGGGAAGATTGCTTGAGCCCAGGAGTTTGAGGCTGCAGTGAGCTATGATCGCACCCCTGCATTCTAGACTGGGTGACAGAGCAATACGTCGTCTCTAAAAAAAATAAATCAAAATAGCAAAGGAACCCTTTCATGGAATGAAAGATCTTACGGAGAAGTTCAACCTGGTGCCATGAGGCTCAGGTGCAAAAGGAGGCAGTGGAACAGGAAGAATGGTGGGATAGAGGAACTCCAGCCATGTGTGATGGCAGGAGGGTGGAAGGCAATTCCTGCAGGGGTCAGCTGGCAGCTTGAGGAAGGTGAGCAGACACAATAGCCATGCTCTGTGCAGGCATCAAGGCCCTCCGTGCCTGTGATCAGTGAGTGCAGCCTTCCTAGGGAGCTATCATCAGGACCTACAAGTGAGTTTAAATTCCAGTGAGCAGAGACAATGTATTCAAAAAAGACTCCAGTTTCAGCTCAAACATTGCCCTAGGAATAATTTTGGCAAGAGATCTATTCTGAATTCGTGGTAGGCTGGGGGCAAAGATGAGAGAAAGAAGAAAAGGGAAGTCTCTCTGAAAGGAGCTTTGACCCCAGGGCTTAGAAACGGAGTCTGTCTTCAAGCTATCGGATGCTCTCATAAAAAGGGTTTGTAAATAATTTAGCACCCCCAAGTAGTAGATTCTAAGTGGCAAACAGCCTGCTGAGAGGAGGGCTCTAGAGGCCCCAAGGAAAAGAGAACTCGGGACAACGAGCTTCACAAGAGCAGGGACCATGCCTGCTGGTCACCACCATACCCCCAGCACCTGCACAGTTCTTGGACCATGGCAGATGCTGCTCAGGGGCTACTTGCATGGGTCAACATCTAAGGGAGTAAACAAATACATGACTTATCATTAGGGAAAAAAGCATTCCAAAAACAACAGCTCATACCCATAATCATTCCCCAGTTTTGACACCACTGACTCCTCCCATGTCAGTCTCTCCCAGGGAAAGAAAATCACTTCCTAGACACTGGGCTTCTGCAAACATATGCTAGGAAGCATATTGTATTAGTCTATTACAAATGACAGAGACAAGACTCAAAATTTAAAAAAAAAAAAAAAAAGGTGGGAATGGGGAGTGATTTCTTGGCACACCTAACTGAAAGGTCGTATTTTCAAAGTGGTATTTCTAAGCTGTCTTACTCCTCAGTGTCCCCCTGCAGGTCATTCCCATTCTCTCTGGCTTCCCCCAATTCTACCTGCCCAGATGGGAGAATGGCTGCAGCCAGGATCCTGATTTAACATCCTAGAGGTAGAAAATAAAGTCTCTTCCGTCTTCAGTGTAGATTAGACTTAGGGAAGAAACTGATTGGCTGATTTAGGTCATATGCCTACCTCTTAGACCACTAAGCTGCTGTGGTCAGGGAAAGATCTGATTGGCCAGGTTTGGATCAGAAATAAACCTCTATGGCCAGAGGAGCTGTTCTGTAACTGAAAATACTACAAGACTTACATGGAATGGGCCAATAACATGTGCCTCCCAAAGGGAGGAGTCTGCCATTATTATCATCATCATCATTATTATTACTATTATTAGGAGGAGGAGGAGGAAGAGGAGCAGGAAGAGAGGGAGGAGAAAGGCATGCTAGACACATAAAACCAATAAATATCCCTACCCACCCATATGTTCCATGCTAATGGAAACTTCCATTACTGCCACTTCAGACACTTTGATAAAAGAAAGGGACAATAACTCTCTAGTCTTAGGCAAAATATGCTTTCAATTGTTCTTCCTCTGGCAGGCAGGCCAAATCCCACAGCAAAGAAAACATAGGCATTGGAGTCATAGAGATCCAAGTTCAAATCTCAGCCTACCCACATGCTAGCTATATAACCTGGGGCAAATTGGTTAAATTCCGTAAGTCCCATTTCTTCATTTGCAAAGCAAAGCAGCGAGACCCAATACCTGATATGTACTGAGGATTAAATGAGAAAAATATGTGAAAGACTTAGCACACATTTTCTGACAGAAAGACATCAATAAACATTTGCTCAGTGAGTGAATTAATTAATTTGAACTTCACAGGTCAAAGTGGACCTGGCTTGATTGTCCTAGTTCCATGACTCAGGAGCAGAATGAGTTTTGCCTTTCTAGTAAAAATAGATAGTGGTACAATTTAAAGTTCTAGGATAGAAAAAGTCCAACTGGCCAAATGTGAGCCATAAACTGGGCAAGACAAGGTTCTAGGAACAATTCAGTTTTTGTCAATCCTATGTGATCTTAGGTGCTACAAATGTACCCAGTTTATAGAAGAAAGCAAAGCTCACAAGGGAAGAAAAGTAATTCCTCAAAAGGAAATCAAGAGATTACCAAGAGAGGGGAGACGACTGCCAGAATGGGGCCCAAAAGTCAGATGCTCACCTTATCTCATTCTGATCTGTGGTTGAGCTGTCAGAAATTACCTGATTATTGCTCTCCAATACGACAGTAAGATGACAAAATTGTCTTTTGCATGGAGAGGCACACCTCTTCCAGACATCGCTGACATGAGCCTCACCTCAACATTTTAGGGTAGAGGATCCAGACACTAGTAGCTCGTCTTTCACAGATGGGAAAATAAGCTCAGAAAGTTTAAGTAACTCGATTATGACCACATAACTATCAAATGGTCAGAGCCAAGGGTCAAACAGCACAGCCTGACAGAGGGAAGGTGTAACTGACATAACTACAGTACTCTTTTATTATATACATTGAAGTTAACTGTGGGTTTTAATACAAGCACAGACTGAGTGTGGGAGGGGTCTTAACGGTCAGTAGGCAAACTCCCTGCTCAACTTGAGAAACTTACTTCAGCCTCTCTGATGTGTAGGGGAAGGGCAGAACCGGGGTTAGAGACATACACGGAAACCATTCCCCAACATGGCAAAAAATGCCAAATAGCAAATACATTAACTCAGGTGTAATTCTTCAAAATGAGAAATTCTTAATGATCTACAATATGCCTAACACTGTGGTAGGAAATTTTAAAATTCTAGTGTATTGTAGCAAGACATATAAATTGTGATAAATATCTCTGTCATTGAGGAAATGTTCCATCATTCAAGGTCTCGAAGACTAAGTATTGAACCATCATATGTGGAAAGGATTTGTCTATAATATCATCTCCTGCATCTTCTGGGAAATTAGAATTTTCTCAGCATGGATGTAGAGTGATCATATATTTTATTCTCTAGATCTGGAAACTTTTAAGACTAAAGGATGATACGACTAAGCATCATGCCATGACCACGGCTATAAACCAGGACAGTCACCCTAGCTAGAAGAACAATCAAAAATCATTCATTCACACAGAGCTCACTTCAAATGCTTGATGTCTTGCTAGAGACATCTTTGCTCTTTGTCAATCCTTTTTGACCTCAATTTTTCATGCCATTCCTTGACAGAAAGTGTTTGGGGGGGGGCAGAAAGTGGAGATAAACATATATTCTGAATGAAGGTTTTACATGGTTGCTAATTTAGTTAAAATGGCTTTTAAATATTGTCTTTGGATCATCTAAGTTGGCTACAGAACAACAGCACAGTGGGAGGTTAATCGAGATTCAGCAACCTGCGGCTAACTGTAATTTCTTTTGGTTTCCTCTCTAAATCATTTTCTTTTTTTGTCTTTGAATCCCTGTCTCCATTTATGTCAGGTTTGGCTCAGTCAAAGCTCCATCCCAGCTCTGTGGAACATCTGCCCATCTCCCTCTGAGGCCAAGAAGGATCCAGGTGGACAATGGAACAGTGGGATTTGGCTAGAGTTGGGACTGCTAAATCTGTCAGTCATCCAGACTGAAGAAGAGCCTGTTAACACAGAATCCTAAAAAAAGAAGTTCATATGTGGCAAGGATTTGAGATATTCACATACAACACTCAGAAGTCTGACTGTATAACATTCTCCCACTGATTTCTCACAGAAAACCTTTCCACATCCAAATTGTTCTGTCCCCAAACTCCCTTCCACTGATAGACAGAATTCTATTTTCTTCCCCAGAACATTCTTACCTTGTGATGTCGGGGGGGCTGGATGAAGGGGGCGGAAAACGTAACAACAGGGAAAAAGAAACCTAAGGAAAATGAGCTCAGTAATATTGTATCCACCTACTCAAAGGGCAAGCTCAGCTGTTCAACAGGTGCAAGACGTATTTCAGGCACTGGGAATGAGCTAAATGTGGTTCCTCCAGAGAGAGCCCTGCCAGAACAATGTTGGGATTTGGATCCTCCTAAAATCTAAGATGTAAGAAAGGCTCATTGAAACAAAGATAACTGAAAGCTGTGACTTGAGATTCTTCTGGAAACAATGGTTTATTCCAAAGTTTTCTGTAAGAAACCAATCAGCTAGATAAACCCAAAAGTGGATACTTTGAGTAGGGTTGCACAGGATAAGTAGGAATCTTGGAGGTAAAAATGAAGATTGAAAAGAGTGGAACCCCAATCAGGAAAGGGCATGAGTGAGTATATGAGAACAAATTTATGCAAAGTCCCTGCCATTTTGAAGGAACATAAAAAATTGAGGGAGTTTCTAGAATACCAGGCGGGTGGCTAAAGATGGGACAGGAAACCAAAGAATCATAGTTCAGCAATCTTTCCCCTATGCTGCCTACATCCCACGAATTCCAGCAGAGATATTTTAGGGTCCCCCTTGGGTAGGAGTAAGATTGAGTGTCAGGACAGGGCCGTCATTCTCCAGCCTGACTTCATCCCATACATTTCTGAGCTCCAGGTAAGATTTCATTTAAATAAGTATCAAGCACTAAAAATGTGGTGACCAAAGATTCTAGTTTAATACTTGACAGACCTAAACCAGGGAATGAATGAACATGCAAGGTCAAACACAAGAGTAGTAAGACAACCAAAATAGCAATCAGATCCCCTGGCTCTAGTCCAGTACTTTTTCCATTATACAATTTGACGTGAGGATCTTCCCATAATCATATGAAAGTGAAAGAAGCCAGAAAAATAGAGGCTTAGCTTTTTCCATTATTGGCCAAGAGAACTTTGGTCCCAGACATGACACAGACACACACACAGACACACACACACACATCACCTGGGGAAATCTGTCACACTAAGCCCCAGAGCTATGTTGTACCTGGGCTTTGTCCTACCTGACACAAGTGTCTTACAGGCAGCATAAGCAAAGAATTGTTCTGACCTGTATAATCAACATTAGATGGAGAAAATATTAATGGTTATCCACAACACCCCACTTATCTTCCTGGGCCTCTCAAGATAGGTACATCCACAACAGAATCTTCAGTTTTGCTGAGGGGGGTGATAGAAAAACTATCAACTGAAGTTTCATCACGTGGAGATAGATTCATAAGTCGCTTCAAATCAGGAGTCAACAAATTACAACCCAAAGGCCAAACCCTGTCCACTTCCTGTTTTTGTAAATAAAGTTTTATTAGAACACAGCCACACCTATTCAGTTGCTTATTGTCTACAGCTGCTTTCTTGTTACAAGAGCAGAGTAGAGTAGCTGTGACAGAGAACATAGAGCCCCAAAAGCCTAAAGTATTTGCTATCTGGCCCTTTTCAGAAAAAGCTTGATGATCCCTTCTCTAAATAAAGGTCTACAGAAATTGGAAGAGGGGAGGAAGCTGGAGGAAGATAGCCTGAGAGGGAAAGAAGAAGATATTTGATGGAAAGAGAGTGAAATAGGACTGCAGTGATTTGACAGTGGCATGAAGAGAAACTTCGGAAAATCAGGTGTTTAAGATGGATTTTTGTAGTTTTGCTCTGTAGCATGCAATTCAGTGTATTCCCTTGGTCACCCTGAGAAGAAGTCCTCCATTATTTTTTAAAAACTTCCATCCCTTATTAAAACTTTGGGATTATATTTGTGATTTTTACTAATGCCAAGTTCATGAGATTTGCCTACAGACAGGAGGTACTGGGCAAATGCAGGGATGATTGAAAGAGGTCCAGTTATGTTTAGGTTTGAAAAAAACTTCCAAGGTTTGGGCATAGTAAATCGGGGTCAATTTTTTTTTTAAACGAAACTTTCAAGAAAGGTCTGATGGTAAATGTGGAGAAATTGAGACTTTCTCCTTCTTTTCTATGCTACTCTATCCTAGCCATGAGATGACAGAAGATGAGACAGAAATCTAGAAAGCTTAACGCAATAATAACAATAATTACCATTTGAGCACTGGAAATGTTATCATTACCTCATTGAGCCTCCAAGAGAACCTTAACAGAAGGCACTACTATTAGCCCTGTTTTACAAATAAAAAAACCGAGGCTCAACAAAAGCAAGTGGCAGCTCATAGTGCCAAAGTGGAGACGTAAACCTGGCTCCAGAGAATATCCTCATGGTTTTGCCTCCTTCTCCATCTTCAGAGAGTTCCAAGGCACAAGTTGACCCAGAGGCGCTAGCCACATGCCCACTGCATTATCAAAGCCTAATGGGCCCTCAAAGACCACCTACTGAGATGTCCTAAGGCCTGCAGGAGATCCCAGCTCAATCTCATATCCCTCCCGTCCTATTGTCTTCCTCCCTTTCCAGTGAATTCCTTCTGTTTTCTTCACCCACCCTCATTCTCTTGCCATTCACTTCTTTAATTCCTACTCCCTTCCTATGGCATTGTCTTTATTTATTCACTCCCTGGAACTTGCTTTCAAAAACACTTACAATATAGCATGATCACCAAACCTCAGGAGTCTATGAGAAAAGTATGCTTCTAAAGGAAAACAAAGGATCCCACTGAGTCTCATGTAATTCAACGAGGCTGATCAAACACATATTTTGAGTTTCCTAGTAGCCAGCCCAAAGAGGAAATCTATGTCCACATAATTTAAGTGATTTCTTTTTCCAGGAGAGGCGCAATTATTCTTCATTCTAAAACGAAGTTCATTCTCCCAAGAGTTCTTCTTGAAAATACCATGAGAGAATACCATGATATACAGGGAATGTGACGTTCAGCAACATTTTAGATCAAAGTCTCTGAAAATTCTCACAGGGCTCATCCTTATTTATTCAACATGTTCAGCAAAATTTATAGAACATTTAACAAATATCTATTGAGGGCCTACTGTGAGCCAGGTACTGTTCTAAGCATACAGGACACATTGATAAACAATACAGGCATTGACCTTGCAACCATAAGGTGGATGGTGGTACAGTCAGATGGCATCAAACCCCACATCTAGGAAACACATTCAAACTAGCTGGTCCCCAAACAGGAATAGGTTCAGAGACACTGGCACCGCTGCATGGTCAAAGAAGACTGATTGACAGAAAAAGGAAAGTGACTGCAGAAAACGAAGTGCAGTCAACAAGCAGCTGGACTTGTTACAGCCGGCATTTGCTTTATCTGAACAGGATTTGAACAGTTGGCCACCTTTGACTGGCCGAAACTCAAGAGTTTTGTACTCTAGGTACCAAGAGTAGGTTACAGCCCGTTTCCATATCCATTTACGTTACAGTTCCCTATGTATGCAGAAATCTTTAGGCCTGACTTAAAATACATAAGGAGGCAGCTTTAGGCTAAACTTAATTCAACATGGGGAAATGTCACTCCCCAGATGTGTAGCTTTTAGATCTAATGATGTTTGGAGTGAGGTGCTAGAAAGAAGTCACTGGGCTAAGGGTGGCTTGCAGACTCAATTTTTAAATATATACAAATATGTGTCAGTATATATACACTGTGATATATACATACAAATATACATAATTTATGTATATATCAAAAATCTGTTCCCTCCCTGTGGCCTTTCCCCAGGCTTCTTACACATCTAAAGCTGTCTGGCCTCTGCAGGTTTCTGAGTGCTGACTTAGGGGAATGAATGGGTGGATGGACCATAACCTTCAAGCAATTCCCTTTCAGAATGTAATATATTCTTGAACCTTGATCATGTTATATAAATAATATATATATTACATATATTATATATATTTCTATATTATGTTTATATTATATATTTATATATTATATATTTATATTTAATATATATAATATTTTTTATATATATATATATTTTTTTTAAGACAGAGTTTCTTTCTCGTTGCCCAGGCTGGAGTGCAATGGCGTGATCTCAGCTCACCGCAACCTCTGCCTCCCAGGTTCAAATGATTCTCCTGCCTCAGCCTGCCAAGTAGCTGGGATTCCAGGCATGCACCACCACGCCTAGCTAATTTTGTATTTTTAGTAGAGACAGGGTTTTTCCATGTTGGTCAGGCTGCTCTCGAACTCCCAACCTCCGGTGATCCACCCCCCCTCGGCCTCTCAAAGTGCTGGGATTACAAGCATGAGCCACAGTGCCTGGACAAGAATATTTTTTAAAGAATAAAATTACTCCTCACCCCCTCTGAAACAGATACCAAGCGCTGGCAAATACCTAAGAGAGATTTTCCCCCCAAATCTGAGATTCAAAAAAAGAGAGGCCTTTTCTGGAATTTCAAGTTTTCGAAACAAAGTAGGGGACCAGTCCTCGGTAATCTCCCTTTAGATCTAAGACTTTGATTTTCTTCAATTCTCAGGGAGATCAAATGAAATTCATCCCAGCAGGCAAACCCCAGAAATTCCACAAGCATCTGCATCACTGAGGGATGGACATTTCATCAAATGAACAATACCCTGGAGACTTCAGGCTTCTCAGTTTTCAAGCTGTCGATTCCTAACTTAGAAAAGGGGATGCGGGAGCTGAAAACTGAGAACCTATAGAAGAGATAAAAGTTCAACATGATCCCATGGGAAGAGACTTAACTTTAGTCAGCCAGAGAATGTAAAAGAGAAGGAAAAGAAAAGAAGAAAAAACCTCACAAAGCACACGCATTCCAAATGTGCCTGCACAGGAAACGATGTAATATCACCTTCATGTGGTGGAGCCATGTTGTACCTGCTTTAAGTGTCTAGTACATCTAGAGCTTTTATAAAAGGTGTCCTATGATAGGAACTGCAATTTCCATATCTCCAACTGTATGCACATCTAATTATGTGTTACGACTCTCAGCTCTGATAGCAATTAGGATATAGGTTGTACTTCTCACCACACCCAAATGCAATCCTTATCAAAAAGGAAAGGAGAACTTGAAGAACTTGCAGTGGAGAATTCCTCTTCTGTTAGGTCAGAGTCCAAAGTGAGCACCATCTCTGCAGAGGAGCAGAGTCAGGGTGCTGCAAGTCACCATTCCCTGGGAATGGAATAGGAGGAAAGCGGGGAGAAGGGAGAAACTATCATTAACAGAGCATCAGCTCTGTGCCAGACACTATTTATATGCCTTGTCTTTGCTAGTAACAAATTATTCCAAAATTTAACAGCTTGATAACATTTATTTTTCAGTTTCTGAGGTCAGGAAAGCAAGCATGGCCTAGCTGGGTGCTCTGGCTCAAGGACTCTCACAAGGCTGCAATCAAGGTATATTGGCAGGGGCCGAAGGCATTGCAAGGCTCAACTGGGGGAAGATCTGCTTCCAAGTTCACAAACATGGCTATTGGCAGGCCTCCAGTCCTTGCTGGCTGTTGGCTGGAGACATCCTTTCCTTGCCATGTGAGCCTCTTCAGAGGGCAGCTCTTGACATAGCAGCTGGCTTCCCTCAGAGCAAGTGAGGGAGAGAGCAAGAGAGGGCACTCAAGATAGAAGCCACAGTTTTTCGTAGCCTAATCCTGGAAGTGACACCTCATCACCATTGCTGTATTCTCCTCATTAGAGGCAAGTCCCTAGGTCCAGTCCAGGCTTAGGAAGAGGGGGTCGCACAGGGTACCAACAGCGGAAGGCAGGGATCATTGGGGACCTTTTTAAATGGTTTTTACATATGTTTATTGAAAACAAGATGTTGTAGAGAGGATTTTTTTCGTAATTGTGCAGACTGTATAGCTGAGTCCATGGAAGTGTGAGTAAACTAAAGACAACTTTATAGCTTTATGGTAGAGCTGGGATCCTAACTGAAGAACATATGCTTTCTGCAGCATCACACAATAGGGAAAGGAAACTACAGAGACTTTTCTCTTCCTTAGCAGTTTCTTGCTCCTCTTGGAGAAAACCTATGTTTTAAAAGGGCAAATTAATGTCTCATGTGGCACAATAGTGTCACACAAATTTATTTGTTTTGTTTGCTGCAGAAAGGCTTTTAATATATTTTGCATGGAACTCTAATAAGTTAAACATTAAAAAGCATATTTGTTCTAGTGCAAACAGCATATAGGGTGGGCTGGGATAAGAGTATCTCTCTTACTCTTTGAGGCCCGAGGCTCTGGGAAGTTGGTTTGAAAATTTACAAGGACAGTAGAAACTATAGTAAAATCTATAAGTACAGAGGGTTTAGAGTCAGAAAACCATCACCTACTAGCTGAGAGGTGTTAAGCAAATTACTTCTCCAAACTCAGCCTTCCTTTCCTCATCTGGAAAAGTTGAATAATGGTCATTTTTATTCCATTGGGATAAAGATGCCAGCAATAGCCCTGGGTAGTGCTAGTTAATGCTAATTAACAAACGCTAGTTATTATTGTTAAACTGAAGCATTAATAAATACCAAGATATTATCAGACTTGTCTCCTAGAAAGAGGGGGAAAAGGCAAGAGCCTCAGATACCAAATAAGATTGATGCTGTGAAACACGAAATTCATGAAAAGAAAGTTAAATGTGACAAAGAATGAGTGGGATGTTTACTTTTGGCCATGAAGGGATAACTGATATCAGAGTTTTCTTCCTATATTAAATAACTAGAATACTGGACAAAATACATGAGTAACTGATTTCAGATGTAGGCAACAGTCAGTGCAAGTCTGCTATGAGTTGAGGCCCATGTTGGTTCTGACTTTCTGCCTGGGTGATTCATTATGGCCTGATACCTCCATGGGAAGAGGCAACAAAAACTGGACTTGAAAGAGGTTGAGGTGGCCGCAATTTGTAGGGCATGGTACTGGAAAGAAGGTGTCTAAGGAGAGAAACTCCAGAAATGTACATAGGAGTTCTCTTGAATCTTTTGTTGAATTCTAAGCCTGAATGCACAAGGCAAGACTTCAGGAGACAAAGGATAGCTAGTAGGGGAAAGAAACTACTGAGGAACTGTGATCTGAACTGCCTGTGCTCACATAGGCTGACAGGCTCCAGCCAGTGAGAATCAAAGGATAGTTTAACACCCCAGGCATTTGGTAGAGACAGTAAAAGGGCCATGCCTTAGACATAGACCTAAGCTAGTCCTAGAACCACCCACACAGAGCTATTTTTAAAATCCTTGAATGAATTAAGAGATCCACAAGTAAACGTTACTTTCTGCTGGAACAAAACAGAACCAAACTGTGGAATGAAGAAGACATCAAAATCTCAACACCTAAGAACTGAGCATCCACGAAGTTCAGCATACAATTTAACAAAAACAAAAGCCTTACTAGACATGTGTGTTAGTCCATTCTTGCACTGCTATGAAGAAATACCTAACACTGGGTAATTTATAAGGAAAAGAGGTTTAATGAGCTCACAGTTCTGCCAGGTTTACAGGAAGCACAGTGCTGGCATCTGCTCGGCTTCTAGGGAGGCCTCAGGAAGCTTCAGATCATGGTGCAAGGCAAAGACAGAGCAGGCACATCACATGGCCAGAGCAGAAGCAACAGAAGGTAAGAGGGAGGAGAAGCTACACACTTTTAAACAAACAAATCTTGTGTGAATTCAGAACACGAGCCCACTTACCACCAAGGATATGGCCCAAGCCATTTATAAAGGATCTGCCATCATGATCCAAACACCTCCCACCAGGTCCCACCTCCAGCATTAGGGATTATAATTCAACATGAGATTTGGGTGGGGACAAATATCCAAACTATATCAACATGCAAAGTAGATAAAATGAGATGCATATCTGTATCTACTGAAAAAAATCAGTCAATAGATACAGACTCAGAAGGGTCAAAGAGGATAGAATTAAGAGACAAGATCTTAGAACAGCTGGTAGTTCAAAGACTTAAAGGGAACAAATAGAAATTCTCAATTGAGAAATGAAGACTATAAAAATAACTACACTTATTAAAATGGCTAAAATTCAAAACAATGGCAATACCAAATACTGATCAGGATGTGAAGCAGCAGGAACTCTCATTCATTGCTGGTGGGAATGCAAAATGGTACAGTCACTTTGGAAGACAGTTGGACGGTTTCTTACATAGCTGAACATAGGCTTATCATACCATCCAGCAATCATGCTCCTAAGTACTTTCTCAAATGAAATGAAAACGTATGCCCACACAAAAACCTGCACATGAATGTTTATAGAAGCTCTATTCATAATTGACAAAAATTGGACTTAGCCAAGATATATTGCAATATATAAACTATGCTACATTCCCACAATGGTATATTACTTAGCAATTAAGAAGAAATCAGCTATTAATCCACAAAAAAGACATGAAGAAATCTTAAGTGTATATTTCTAAGTGAAAAGAAGCCAGTCTGAAAAGGCTAAATACTGTCTGTTTTCAATGACATGATGTTCTGGAAAAGGCAAAACTAGAGACAGAGTAAAAATATCACTGGTTACCAGGGGTTTGAGGGAGGGGAAAAAAGAAGGGATGAATATGAGGGGGCTGTGGATTTTAGGTCCAGTGAAACTATTCTATTTGATACTGTAATATGGACACATGACATTAGGCATGTGTTAAAACTCATCAAACTATACAGTACAGAAAACTGTATGAGAGAGAGATGAGACAGGGTATATGGAAACTCTGCATTTTTCATGCAATTCTGTTAATTTTAAAATGCTTTAAAAATAAATCTGTTGTGCTGGGCATGGTGGCTCACGGTTGTAATCCCAGCACTTTGGGAGGCCAAGGCGGGTGGATCACGAGGTCAGGAGATCGAGACCACGGTGAAACCCCGTCTCTACTAAAAATACAAAAAAATTAGCCGGGCATGGTGGCGGGCGCCTGTAGTCCCAGCTACTCAGAGAGGCTGAGGCAGGAAATGGCGTGAACCCGGGAGGCAGAGCTTGCAGTGAGCCAAGATTGCGCTACTGCACTCCAGCCTGGGCGACAGAGCGAGACTCTGTCTCAAATAAATAAATAAATAAATAAATAAATAAATAATAAATCTATTAATTTAAAAAGAGCCAAATGAAGTTTCTAAAACTGAAAAATAGACTACCTGACATTTAAAAATCCACTGAATGAGCTAAATTGCAGATTAGACCTTACAAAAGAAATCAGTAGCTTTGTAGATAAAAAAAAAAAAAAGCATCTGGATTGGAACACAGAGGGATAAAAAGGCTAAATAAAATGAACAATCTCAACTATGAGACAGTATCAAGTAGCCTAATACACATGAAATTAGAGTCCCAAAATGAAGGGACAAAGACTGTGGTAGAAAAAGAATATTCACTGATGACTGAAAATTTTCCAAATTTGCCAACAAATATCAACTTACAAATTTAAGAAGTTCCATACACCTCAAAAATAATAAAGAAAACTACACTGAGACTTATAACAAAATTCTGAGAAACCAAAGTTTAAAATCTTAAATGCAGCCAGAGAAAAGACATCTACAGAATTAAAAAACTGAAAAAAAAATCACCACTGACTTTTCACCAGAAATAATGCAATCCAAAAAATATTAGAACACCTCTAAAGGGCTAAAATAAGATTGTTATTCTAAAATTCTGTATCCAGAAAAAAATACCCTTCAAAATGATGGCAAATTTAGAAATTCTTAGACAAACCCGAAAAAAATTTATAGCTAAAAAGCCGACATTATAAAAAATGTTGAAGGAAGTTCTTCAGGGAATAGGAAAATGTGTAAATCTGAATTTCTATCTTGTATCAAAGGGATGATGCATACCACACATAGAAAACAGATGGGTAAACATAAAAGACTTTTTCTGTCATCTCTTCATTTTTTTAAAGATTAAATATTTAAAGCAAAATAGTGACAATATATTTTGGGATTATAACATCTGTAGAAGTAAAATGCAAGAATATAACAGCACAAAGGCAATAGGATAAAATAGCACTATATTGCTATATGCCCTTTTTTTTTTTTTTTTTTTTTTTTTAAGACAGGGTCTTGCTCTGTCACCCAGGCTGGAGTGCAATGGCGTGATCTTGGCTCACTGCAACCTCTGCCTCCCCGGTTCAAGCGATTATCCCGCCTCAGCCTCCTGAGTAGCTGGGACTACAGGCGCGCACCACCACACCCTGCTAATTTTTGTATTTTTAGTAGAGATGGGGTTAAACCAAGTTGGCCAGGCTTGTCTTGAACCCCTGACTTCGTGATCTGCCCACCTCAGCCTCCCAAAGTGCTGGGATTACAGGCATGAGCCACCGTGCCCGGCCTATATGCTTCTTATATTAAATGTGAAGTGGTATAATATTACTTAAAGGTACATTGTTGTAAATTAAGGATGTATAGTGTAAAACTCAGTCTAGAGATTTATCTGCTACGTCAATAGAGGAGATAAAATGAATGGATTGCTGGAAAATGTTCAATTAATCCAAAAAGTGGCAGAAAAAGAAAAAAGAACAAAGTCATAAATCCAACTACATCAATAATTAAATTAAAAATGTCTTGATAGGAAGATCTATGCATTTTGCTGTATTTAAGTTAAACCTCAGTTTTATAAACTCTATTTGTAGATTTATCCCAGGAATGCAGTTTAGTTCAACACTCAAATATTAATTAATAATATTTCACACATTAATAGAAGGAGGAGGGGAACTATGATAATCTCAACAGGTAGAGAAAACGCATTTGACGAACTCAATATCCATTCACGGTTTTGGGGGGAAAATGCACAAACTAGGAAGAGAGTTAACTTCCTTACACTTACTAAATATTATCTATGAAAAAGGTACAATTAATATTCTACTTAATGCTTTCCTACTTAGACTGGGCAAAGGGCTGGGATGTCTACTCTTCTGTTGCCACTTCAATTTAGAATTGAACTGGAGGCTCTAGGCAGTTTAATAAGAAAAGAAAAAGAAATGAAGGGCACAGAGAATGAATTTAAAGTAGTGACACTGCCTTTATTTGCTGACAACATCATAGTCTACAGAGCAAATTCTAACAAATCTAACACAAACCGCAGCACTAGTAAGTGAATGTATCAATGTTGTAGGATACGTAGACCTAAATATAAAAGCTAAAACTATAAAACTTTTAGGGAAAAAAACTAAAATATTTTAGGAGAATATTTTTTTGAATATTTTTTGTGAATCTGGCCTAAATAATGTTCCTTATGATACAGAAAGACATAACCATAAAAAATTAGTTGAATTTATCATTTTTTTAAACATGGCTTATGCTTATCAAAAGACACTGTTAAGAAAATTGATAGGTAAGCCATAGATAAGGAAAACTATTCATAACACACCCCTGACAAAAGATATATAGAAGATAGGTAATGTTCTACATATATATGCATATGTACATTATATAGGAAAAGATAGATATTTTCTAAGTATATATGTGTATTAGTCCATTTTCATACCACTGCAAAGAACTGAGACTGGGTAATTTATAAAGAAGAGGTTTAATTGACTCACAGTTCCACATGGCTGGGGAGACCTCAGGAGACTTACAATCATGGCAGAAGGCAAAGGAGAAGCAAGTACCTTCTAAACAAGGTGGTGAGAAAGAGACAGTGAGGGGGGAACTGCCACGCTTGTAAACCATCAGATGTCCTGAGATATCCCTCACTATCACAAGAACTGCATGGGGGAAATCCACTCCCATGATCCAATCACCTCCCACCAACTCCCTCCCCTGACATGTGGGGATTACAATTCGACTTGTGATTTGGGTGGGGACACAGAGCCAAACCGTATTAATATATATCTCTACACGATATATATGTAATAGATACATAATACATATATACATGCATACATAATCTTCTGCAACCAAATAATAAAAACAAATAATACAATAAAGCTAATAAAGAACAGGCAAAAGATTTGAACAGACATTTACAAAAGAAAACAAGGAATAGCAAATTAAAACTACAATGACACACCCATAGGATGGCTAAAATGAACCCCCAAAATTTGTGAAGATGTGAAACACTCAGAACTCTTGTGCCTTGCTAGTGATTGTAAAATATCATAACCACTCAGGAAAAAGTTCTGGTAGTTTCTTTTAAAGTTTAACATATATTTAGTCTACAACCAGCAATTCCACACCAAGGTATTCGCCTACAAAAAATGAAAACAAATGTCCACAAAAAAAGCATTATATATCCATAGAAGCTTTATTCACAACAACCAAAAACCGGCAGCAGCCCAGGTGCCCATCAGAGATGAAAGGAAAAACAAACTATGGAATATTCATACAATGGGATAATACTCAGCAATGAAAATGAACAAACCACTGACAAGACAAAAATATGATGCTAAGCAAAAGCCATTCCCACAAGAGTACACACTTTTTGGTGCCCTTTACAGGAATTTCTAGAACAGGAAACTAAACTACTGTTCTGATTTCTATCACTGAAGATATTTTTGTGGAGGTGGAGGGATGACTAGGAAGACACATAAGGAAGCTTTTTAGGGTTAGTGAAATGCCTTGATAGGAGTGTTGTTTACGTGAGTATGTATGTGTGTCAAACAAGTTGACCTATACACTTAAGATCTGTGCATTTCACTGGATTTGAGTTAAACCACCGTTTTACAAAATCTTAGCTTCTATTTGTAGAAACTGATGTCATTTTAAAGTGGAAAAAGAAATGCAGAGAAGCGAGGAAAGCTAAGCAATCTTAAAGAGTGAAATTGATAAGGACTTCACTGCCAGATTTCAAAACTTACCATAAAGCTATGGTAATCAAGAAGCTGTAGTATTGGTAATGAAAGATACATAGATCCGTAGAGAAGAATAGAGTCCAGAAAGATCCATACTTCTATAACCATTGATTTCTGGCCAAGGAAACTAAGCAATTCAATGGGGGAAAGAATTGTTTTAGCAATAAATGGCACTGGAACACATATCGATTTATAAAAGGAAAAACTGCCACGTGTGTCTCAAAAATTAATTCAACATGGATCATACCTATTAGCGTAAAAGCTTAAAACAATAAAACTGCCAGAAGAAACCACAGAAGAATACCTTTGCCACCTTGAGGTAGATATATTTTTAGACAGGAATGAGAAAATGTTAATCATAAGAGGAAATTTTGATAAATTAGATTTTTATCAAAATTAAAAATCTTTATGAAAATATATTAAGAAACAGAATAGATAAGACAAACTATGTGAAACTATTCACAAAATATATATCTGACAAGCCCTTAAACCTAAATATGTAAAGAATTCCTCAAACCTCAATCATTATTTAAAAATTCATTTTTTAGGGAAATCTGATTTTTACAAAAGTTTTAATAGCTTTTGGGATACGAGTGGTTTTCGGTTACGTGGATGAAAAGCACAGTGATGAGGCCTGAGATTTTACTGCACCTGTCATCCCAAGTCCTGTGCATTGTATGCAATAGATAGTTTTTATCCTTCACCCTCTTTTCCTCCCCCTCTTCTGAGTCTACAACATCCATTATACCACTCTGTATGCCTTTGCATACCCATATCTTAGCTCCCACTTATAAGTCAGAACACAAGGTATTTGGTTTTTCATTCCTAAGTTACTTCATTTAGAATAAAGGCCTCTACTTCCATCCAAGTTGCTGTAAAAGATGTTATTTACTTCTTTTTTATGGCTGAGTAGTAGTCCATGGTGTATACATACCACATTTTCTCCATCCACTCATCAGTTGATGAGCACTTAGGTTGATTTCATATCTTCGCAGTTGTGAATCATGCTGCAATAAATATGTATCTGCAGGTATATATGACTTCTTTACCTTTGGGTAGATACCCAGCAGTAGGATTGCCACATATTGCCACAATATGAATTGTGAAAGAATATTCATAGCAGCCTTATTCATAATAGCCAAAAACTGGAAATAACCCAAATGTCCTTCAACAAGTCAACAAACAACTGAGTTATAAACATACAAAAGAATGCTCAGTAAACAGGAATGAAACATTTATACATGCAACAACAGGAATGAACCTCAAAGACATTGTGTTGAAAAAAGCCAGATACAAAAGAATACATCCTGTACAATTCAATTTATATAGAGTTCTAGAACAGGCAAAATTAATTTCTATTGAAAGAAATTAGAGCAGTATTTTCCTGAGGGCAAGGGGGATGGGGAACAGAATGGATTAGAAGAGGCAGGAGGAATATTTTAGGGATGAAGGAAACGTTTTGTGTCTTGACAGGGATGTGGGTTACATAGCTGTATGCTTTTGTGAAAACTCATTAAATTTGACTCTTAAGATCTGTGCATTTCACTGTATATTATTTATATGTCAATTAAAAAACAAGGATCTAACATTTTAAAAGGAGAAATGGGGAAAATAAAACATGTACAAAAGCCTGAGAAAATATCGGGAGGCAGTTAAGCAGTGATTAATGGCAGGCAGGCATCAATGAAGGGCACCAAATCATGTTGAAATATTTGTATTCTTTAAAAATTTGTGGCTGATGCCTATAATCCTAGCACTTTGGGAGGCCTTAGGAGGATCACTTGAGGCCAGGAGTTTCAGATCAGCCTGGGCTAAATAGCGAGACATGTTCTCTACAAAAATAAAAATCAAATGAAATTATCTGGGAATGGTGGCAGGTGCCTATAGTCCTAGTTACTTGAAAGGCTGAGGTAGGAGGATTACTTGAGCCCAGGAGTTTATGGCTGCAGTGAGCTATGATTGTGCCACTGCACTTCAGCCGGGGCAACTGAGTGAGACTATCTTAAAAAAAAAAAAAAAAAGAAAGAAAGAAAGAAAGAAAATTTGTTTTTTGAAATGATTCATTCTCCAATGTTATCTATGATTGCTGTAAGTAATTCCTCCTGCCCCTCCTGTTGAAGCATACCTACTAGGAGAAATATGTTAATTTTCTAGTAAGTTTACAATGGTGCCATTAAGTATATACAGTTGGTTGGTCAAACTATAAGGCTGTAATCTGGTCTTTACCACTTACCGAATGGCACTGTCACCTACGTGAGGCCCAGGTAGTCAAGAATAAGCACCTGTATCAGTTCATTCTCGCACTGCTATAAAGAACTTCCCAAGACTGGGTAATTTATAAAAAGAGGTTTCATTGACTCACAGTTCCACATGGCTGGGGAGACCTCAGGAAACTTACAACCATGGCAGAAGGCAAAAGGGGAGGCAAGTGCCTTCTTCCGAGACAACAGGAGCGAGACTGAATGCAGGAGGAACTACCAAACATCAGCTCTCGTGAGAATTCACTCACTATCATGAAAACAGAGTGAGGGAAACTGCCCCCATGATTCAATTACCTCCACCTGGTCTTTCCCTTGACACGTGGGGATTATGGGGATTACATTTCAAGATGAGATTTTGGGTGGGGATACAGCCAAACCATATCAGCACCTGAATGCTGAGCTGCCAGATGTGATATGAAACAATGAACGTGATCACAGTATAGATCATTCTCAATTCCCCCTTAGCCTTTTTGGTGTTTATCCCAACAAGTGGGGCTTTTGTACACATTGGGCTCTAGTTTTCCTGAAACCATTTTCAGATGCTTTAAATGTACATGATATACCAAGAGATATTAAAGAAGCTTTCATCAAGTTACTTGGTGGATGACAAATTTAACCTAATTGTAGATCATGCATTCAAAAATAAATAAGCAGAACGCCAGATAGCTTAAATGTAAACCATTTTTCTTGATGTTGAGAGGAGTGGTCTCATCTTTCCCCCACCCTCTTCCTTGGGTCTGGAAATTACCAAAACAGGATAATAAAGAGATTAGCTGCTGAGGGTGCTGAATGAATTCAGACATGAAACAAATCATTTTTGTGTAGTAACTCCCTAGATACTTACCATGAGGAGGCCCATATTGGCAGGGTGAGATGCTGACTGGTCTCTAAGATGCTCCATTTGGAAGGGTCTGAAGTCTTAGTCCACACTCATTTCTTACTCAGAGTGCACCCGTTGGATTGAATACCACACGTGATTAGAAGTGGTTGGGTGCCCAAGTAACAAATAAGAGTCATCCTGCTTAAGGACAGAATAAAGCAAGTGTTCAGGCCTGGGTTTTCTCTTAGCAACTACAAGAGGTTGGTCCCAAGAGTTTACTTCAAACACCTACACCTGATGGAAAGCTGGGGCAAGTTAAATAGAGCAGATGAGTCACACCTGAATCCTTCCCACTTCCGTCCTCCTGAAGGAGGTAGACCTCTCACCACCCGAAGTGTGGCCATGAGTCAGCAGCATGAGCACTGCCTGGGAGCTTGTTAGCAATTCCGAATCTCAGACCCCTCCCCAGACCTACAGAAACAGAGTCTGCACTTCTACAAAATCTCCATGTCATTCAGATGCACACTGAAATTTGAGAAATACTAGTGGGAGTTAATTTGCTTTTATTTAAGAAACACATAGATTGCTATGAGGGTTAAATCAGTTAATATTTGTAAGACATGTGGAATACACACATTTATTGTTCCACATGTTTTGCAAATATTAACTGATTTAACTGATTAACTGATTTAACCCTCATGGCAATTTTCTTATGTAGATATTTTTGTCATCTCTGTTTTATCTCCACTTCAATGAAGCGAAACATAGGGCTCAGAGAAGTTAAGTGAGTTACCCAAGGTCACACAGCTGGTAAGTGGCAGAGCTGTGACTTAAAGTCTAGAAACCTAGTTCAATTTTCCATGCCTTTGCCACTCCATAATGTTATTTAACAATAGTATGTTGTTTAAATGATTCCAAGGAGACATAAAAGATGTTTTGTACATTTGGGGAGAATCCATCTGTGTATCCGGCCAGTTACTTCTACTGTGATTTAATAATGTACTTTAACATACTGATTTTTCTACCCTAAAAGGTACAAGATGAGGTTGCACTTATTTTAAGTGCTCTCTCCCAAAGAATCCAAAGATGTTTCTCCTATACTCTGTAAAATGGCGTGCTTGCTTAGTTTTCCCATTGAGGGTTAGAGAACTTGCATACATTATCGGCTAGGCTTACTATTCTTATATACCCATCTTTACAGACCTGGAAAGGTTGCTTGAACTAATAACATAATGACAGGAAATAATTGAATCCACAATATGGACAGCATTAAAATAATTTATTATGTGATTTATATAAACAAATGTGAATCAAACAACAAATAGCCAGATTACTATTGTACATTTCTGGTATTAATTCAAATCTCTCCCCACCAAAGAATTGGGGAAATCGTCAGGCACATGTAGCATAAGGAAATGGTTCTGAAATAATATCAAGACGTCCATGTCTCTGACTATTCCATGTCTCAGAGGAGTGCATAGCAGACTAGTTACTTTCTGTTAGAAGCTCTTTCCATTAATCTCAATAAATAACATTTATTAAACATTTTGGTGTTGGATTTGCAAAATGCACACAATGTCTGTCTGGATTGAATTCTCTATGATCCTCTGCAGTAGGGGATTTAAAGAGGCCAGGCTGACTTCTGGCATCACTGCACACAACTCTTAGGAAGTGGAAACTTCCTAAGTAAAAAACTGCCCCTTGTTATGCAGGAAGGCTATTCATGCTAGACTTTTTTCCTGTGTTACTCTATGAAATGTCCCCTAGGTATTGTAGCTGTTCGTATTTCCTCTTCCTTTATGTTTGGGGAAAAAGGCTTAAATTGTATTGTTGATTGACTAGAGTATTCCCTAGAAAGCCTATTCTTGTCTAAATTACGACCATAACCAATGGCCTTACTCCAAGTACCTTTTCATTTTCAAACTGGTATTTACATGGATAGCACCTAAAATTCTCTGAAACATGCTTTTTGAGAGGCAGCCTGGTATAAAGCAATGATTTAAAACTTGGCCTGCCTATTAGAATGGCCCGGAGTACATTTTAAAAATACCAATGTCCAGGCTCCACCCTTGAGATTCTCATTTGATTAGCCTGGAGTGAAGCCTGAACTCCGAATTTCTAAAACAACCACGGCCACTATAAGGATTACATGCAATACTGAAGGTGAGGCAGTAAACACGGTGATTGGCACAGTTATCGACTTGACAAATGCCAGTTGTTCTTTGTCACCTGTGCCCTCCCAGTTTCCGCTGAGGCAAAGGGAATGCCTAAAATATGGTTCCACTTCGGTGGCAGCAAGGTCAGCGAAGCTCATTGGAGCAACTCATTAGAGTAGAAAATGATAGCAAAGGGAGCCATAGCCAGCCACTGACAGGACAGTGACACAGAAGGATTTCATTTTAATGTAGGGCAAAAGGTCAGGAGAGTGACAGAAGAAAAAGTCAGATTTAGTAAAATACAATCACCTGGCAACTTTAAAAGGGATCATTGCCAATTCTTCTGCCACTGCATGGACATTTTACTCAGAAAAATTGGGGGGTAGAGGAGGAGAAAAATAGGCTCCATTTATCTTATTATCAGGATTTAAATAGAAAGGTCAAGTCTGAAGTTTTGGGCCAAGAAAAAGTTGCTAATGGAAGTTAGGGAACCTTCTTGAGAGGAAGATATGAGCCACAGACTTTCTCAAGTCTTAGCCAATACCCTGTTCTCTCTGTACCTCTCTTAGGGCAAAAACAACAACAACTAAAACCACAGGGAATTACCATATGACAAGCAACATCATTACTTTATATACTTGCAATAATAAACACTGTTAGGTAGATATTCATTCATTTGTTCAACATATATTTATTGAGCACCTACTAAGTACCAGGCCCTATGCTAAGAATACTCTGATTTCAAAAATAAACCCCATTTAAAAAGTGGGCAAAGGACACGAACAGACCCTTTTCAAAAGAAGACATACATGTGGCCAACAAACAATGCTCAACATCACTATTCATTACAGAAATGCAAATCAAAACCACAATGAGATACCATCTCACACCAGTCAGAATGGCTATTATCAAAAAATTAAAAAATAACAGATGCTGGCGAGATTGCAGAGAAAAGGGAATGTTTAAACACTGCTGATGGGAATGTAATTAATTCGACCATTATGGAAAACAGTGTGGCTGTTTCTCAAAGAACTTAAAACAGAAGTACCATTCCACCCAGCAATCCCATTATTGGGTATATACCCAAAGCAATATAAATCATTCTATTATAAAGACGCATGCACGTGTTTGTTTATTGCAGCACTGTTCACAATATCAAAGTCATGGAATCAACCTAAATGCCAATCAACAATAGACTGTATAAAGAAAATGTGGTATGTATACACAATACTACACAGCCATAAAAAAGATTGAGATTATGTCCTTTGCAGCAACATGGATGGAACTGGAGGCCATAATCCTAAGTGAACTAACGCAGGAACAGAAAACCAAATTCTGCATGTTCTTACTTTATAAGTGGGAGCTAAACATTGAGTACACATGGACACGAAGACAGAAACAACAGACACCAGCACCTACTTGAGGATGGAGAATGGAAGGAGGGCAAGGATCAAAGAGCTGCCTATCAGGTACTATGCTTATTACCTGGGTGATGAAATAATCTGCACACCAAACCCCCATGACACATAATTAACCTATATAACAAACATGCACAGGTACCCCGAATCTAAAAATAAAGTCAAAAAGGAGAATACTGTGGTTTTGTAAGTGTTACTTAGCTTCGTGAAGCTAAATAACTTGTCTAAAAAAAGCACATCACAGAGTTGGGTCCTGATCTTAGTTCTGACTCCAAATAACATTTAGAAATGAGAAGGTCTCCAATCGCAGAGGAATTGAGAAGATATGATATCCCTGATTTGAAACTCTTATTTCAAACTCCCTCTCCACCCTTCCTCTCCACCAATCCCAGTAAATTTTCTCCTGTATTACCTCATATTGAACTTCAATTGCCAGCTTTCATATCCCCTTCTTCTTGAAGCCTTTCTCGACCCCATAGGAGCTGGCTCTCCATTTGTAGGTCTCTGGCAGCTTGTGCATACATCTGTCGTGGAAAATTACACTGCATTACAACTATTTATTTGTCTGTCTTCCCCAGTGGACCATGAGATCCCCAAAGATAGAGGTTACTCATGATTCATATTTGTATCCATCGGATCTGGCATAATGCTCAATTCTGGGTGCTAGGGATACGCTGGTGAACAGACAGACATAAGACTGGACAATACAGAATACAGCTTTGTCCTCATAGAGTTAGGAGTCGGGATACAAGAAAGAAACGGATGGAGGGAAGGAGAGAGGAGGAGGAATGCAGGAGGGAGGGAGAGAGGGAGGAAGGAAAGGAAAGAAAAGGAGGGCAAGGTGGGGTGGAGCAGGGCCAGGTGGGTTGGAAAGGGAAAGGGAAGGAAGTGGGGAGAAAGGATTTCAGTGAAATTTCCAATGAGGTCTGAGCTGGATATGAGATTTGAATCAACAGGGCAGGGACTGAATGAACAGGGCTCACTTTCCCTTGCTGGGAAATCAGTTCAAGAAAAATCACAAGGAAAGGCATGTGGGATTGTGTGGAGAGCCCATTAGGGCTACTGCCTGGCTTGGAGGGAAGGTTTCAGACTCAGCTGAGAAGGAGCCTAAGAGTTTAAGGTTGGCCAGGTGCAGTGGCTCACGCATGTAATCCCAGCACTTTGGGAGGCCGAGGTGGTGGGATCACCTGAGGTCGGGAGTTCGAGACCAGCCTGACCAATGTGGAGAAACCCTGTCTCTACTAAAAGTACAAAATTAGCCAGCTGTGGTGGCGTATGCCTGTAATCCCAGCTACTCGGGAGGCTGAGGCAAGAGAATTGCTTGAATCTGGGAGGCAGAGGTTGCAGTGAGCCCAGACAGCACCATTGCACTCCAGCCTGGGCAACAACAGCGAAACTCCGTCTCAAAAAAAAAGAGTTTAAGAGGATGTCTTGCAAGATTGGCAAGCATCCAGCCAAGGGACAATTATCAGCTCAGCACCTACTATGAGCCAGGTATTCTACACAGAGAGTGAATTAGACCAACCCCAGCCCTGCTATCAGAGCTCACAGTCCCACAGAATAAACCTGTTGTAGGAGGCAAAATGAAATCAATTAGAGTCCTCACCCAAGGAGTGATGCATTTTAAGTAGAGTTTGAGGACCATTTATCTTGTTCAGAGTGAAGGAGAAAAGGAAGAAAGGGCAAGGGGGAGAGAATGGAGAAAAGAAGGGTGGAAAATGATAAGAAGCATAAATTAGACTCCTAGCTCTGTGAAGGCAAAGTTGTATTCTGTATTGTCCAGTCTTAGTCTGTCTGTTCACCAGTGTCCCCAGCACCCAGAACAGCACGTGGCCATAGTAAAGGCTTAAGAAATATTTATGGGATGATCTTAGTTCTGACTCCTGATCAGCATGAGATGATATGGAATGGGATAGGATGGGGTGTGTAGGGTAGGATGAAATGGAATGGAATGGGATGGGGTGGGATGAGATGAGATGGAATAGGATGAGATGGGATGGGGTGGGATGGGATGGGATGGGATGGGATAAAATGGGATGCGATGGGATGGGATGGGATAAGATGGAATGGGATGGGATGGGGTGGAGTGGGATGGGATGGGATGTATGGGATGGGATAAGATGAAGTGAGATGAGATGGGATGGGATGGGTTGGGATGGAGTGGATGGAGTGAGTGGGGTGGAGTAGATTGAGATGAGATGGGATAAGATGGGATGGGATGGGATGGGATGGAATGGGGTGCTGTGGGGTGCAATGCAATTGGGTGAGATTAGATGGGATGGAATTAGATGGGATGGTATTAAATGGGATGGGGTGTGGTGGGGTGGGATGGAGTGGGATGAGATTGCAGTTAATTGAGGGAAAGCAGTAGATGATCCTTGGGCTGGGTGTCATGGTCTCTGGTGTTCCATCCTTCCTGACTCTGCCATTGACCAGCCTAGTGAACATGAACTTTGAGTAGCTTTTTTTCCCTTCATTTTCCTGTGTGTTTAAATGATGGAATTCCAACTTGTACACTTGTTTTCCCACAGAATTTGAATAGTTTATATGTTCAAAATAAAGGATGCATGATCAGCTAATTTTGGACCATGCTAGGTTAAAGAAACATACACAAGCCTCTTGATCATGGGATATCTCAGATATGAACACACCTGTGTGAACCACAAAGCTCCAAGAGAAAGGTAGAATATGCTGTAGTTCCCAAACTCATTTCGTTACAGAACCCCCACTCTCCTTTTTTTTTTTATACAGGGTCTTGCTCTGTCACCCAGGCTGGAGTACAGTGCTGCGATCTTAGCTCACTGCAACCTCCATCTCTCAGGCTCAAGCAATTCTCCTACCTCAGCCCCGCAGGTAGCTAGGACTATAGGCATACACCACCATGCCTGTCTAATTTTTTAAATTTTTTTGTAGAGACAAGGTTTCACCATCTATTTTTTTCACTGTCTATCTTATAATTTCAGCTAGAACAGGAACTCGGTAAACACTACCCTGGATGATCTCCAGGGCCTCTTCATCTTTAACAGTCTGTGACTTCATCCAAGTACACCAAAGCAAAGATGACCATGTAGATTCAGATTAGCTAGTGGCCTATTTTAGCTAGTGTGGAGAGTGACGGGAAAAGAGGAGCTCCTTTTTTTGTGAGATGGGACAAAGTGTAGTCACAAGGAGACTTGAAGGTCCAGTGAAGAAATCTGTGATTGTTATGCAGGATGAGACCTGGAATTTTACTCAGGAAAAGAAAGCCATGCCCTGTGTGAGGCATTCATATTCTGGCATGGTTTTTAATTTCCCATCTTTGGGATTAGGTATGTCAGAGAGGAATCCGTTGGCTGCAAAGTCTCAATACATCCCAGAGCTCTTATTGTGTTACCAATTTCCCTACATTGTGTGATTTCTTTGAGAATCATAACCATGTGAATATTTGACAATTGAATGGTATGAACATCTTGAAAGATACAGTTTTCCCCAGAGCTGAATTTCATACTATAATCCGAGGTGATCTCAGTTGCCAGAAACACTCACGCCATTAATGGATTTGGAGGGAAGATGCTGGTAATGAGATTTTCAAATGCGAATTGTTTTGTTTTCAAATGCAGGGTGAAATCCAACGAAATATTACCTAGACATGCTGGTGTAGTAAGTCCAGCTGATCAAATGAATGTTTGGTGTGTGTTTTATGCAGGCCTTTTCTGTTTCAAATAAAAGCTGGAAGGGGTTCCATGTTATTATTTCTGATGGGATGGGTCTTAAGCCTTGGAGTGGAATAATTCTTCCATATCCTGGGGTACACTCTGGGCCTCTTCACACCTACGATCTTGACAAATTGATTTATTTCATTCATTCATTCATTCACCAGATATTTACTGAGAGCCTACTATGTGCCAAGAACTGCTTTGTGCACTTAGCAGTATAGCAAATCAACAAAATAACAAGGTATCTGTTGGCTTACTCCCTGGTGGGCCATATACACACAATAAACAAGTAAACACACACATTTAAATGTCAGAAGGTAATAACAGGCTCAGAGAAAAATAAAGCAAGGTAAGCATGAGAGTAGTGGGATGAGGTCTATTTTAGTTAAGATGTCAGAGAGGTCCTCTCCATGGAGGTAACTTTTGAGCAGAGACCTGGAAAGCAGAGGAAACTGGAGGCCAGTGAATGCTCTGGCCCCAAAAGTGCTCTTGAGTGATAGAGTGATACAGCCAAGCTTTGTCTGACTCCAGGTCGGATGCCCCTTCCACTGCATCAACCTGTTCTCACTGGGAACCAGAAAGAATTATCAGGGCAAATCAGGAAGTCAGAGATGATGCCAGATCCAGAGGAGAGAGCTGCCAGGATCTGGAAGAGATGATTCCAAGATACCAAGAAAGGAAACTCAGGCAGGGCCCAGATGGAGAGAGCACAAGGAAGATGGGCAGTCATACCTGAACCCATCAGCCTGGCCTCTCCCTCACCTCATTCTCAACAGGTCAAAGCTGGGCTCCTCCTCCTTGTCTCAGAGCCAGCCCCTCTACTGACTTTCCCAGCTGTGTGGACAGCACACAACACCTGTCCAGTCATCCAAGTGCAGCTCATCGTGTCGACCTCTGTTCCCCCTTCTTCACTTGTCCTACCCTCAGGATGTCCTGAGGAGCATATGTGAGCCCAACCTGTCAGGAAGTCCTCCTTCACAGCTAATTCCTTTCCTTGATCAGCAGCTGGTCCATTTTGTTTGGGGCTAGAGTAGAGAAACCGATTGCCAATGAGCAAATAATCTCACGAGAGTGGAAAAACCAGCCTTTTGTCCACACATGTGGCATTCTTCCCTCAGCAAGATGGGACAACAGAGCCCCTTCCAGAAGGACCATCTCTAGATCTATTTTGCAAGTGTGTATGGGGAGAACGAAGGGCCCTGTGGTCAGATCTCAGCTGGCCTGATTCCCCTCCCCCAGGAGAGAGCTGGAGATTCTAAGAATTTTGTGATTATATAATTTATTTGCCTTCCCCTCTAGCTATAAGCTTCCCAAGAGACAGGAGTATGAAAGCTCACCACTCTATGTCCAACTCTTAGTACAGTCCCTGGCGTATAGAAGATGCTCAAATTGGAATGAAATGGATGGGAACCATGAATGAAGCTTCATTCTTCAAACTAAAGGTCTGTGGCAGAGACTTGTGATGCACCACACCCCATCCCCTCGGCCTCCCTGATTTCAGCACACCTGTGATAGACAGTTCCCTGGATGACACCAGTGTCGTTCTTCAAATGAAACCCATAGAAGGCCACTCAGCTACCTTATAGGAAGTGGTAAGTACAGGGCAGTCAATGTGCCCATGAATACATCTCAACCACTAAGGGATGGGGGTGAATAGAGAAACTCTTGCCTCCCCATCTTCTGTGGGACAATTCTGAGTGTGTTCTACATTGTTCTTCATAAGGTCACAAGTAGGACTGAGACCCAACAACCTCATCAATAACTAGCTCATTAATGTACCCTTTTTGTTTTTGTTTTCTCTCCTTTCCCGTCTTGCTTTCTCTGCTCCTTCATTGTACTTTATTTATTTATTTATTTACTTACTTACTTATTTATTTTTGAGACAGTTTCGCTGTTGTTGCCCAGGCTGGAGTGCAACAGCAGGATCTCAGCTCACCGCAACCTCCACCTCCCAGGTTCAAGCAATTCTCCTGCCTCAGCCTCCCAAGTAGCTGGGATTACAAGCATGCGCCACCACATCTGGCTAATTTTGTATTTTTAGTAGAGATGGGGCTTCTCCATGTTGGTCAGGCTAGTCTCGAACTCCCGACCTTAGGTGATCCGTCTGCCTCAGCCTCCCAAAGTGCTGGTATTACGGGCGTAAGCCACTGCGCCTGGCCAGTCCTTCATTGTACTTTCTAAGATCATCTCCCAAATAAACTATCTGCACACAGATCCTCATCTCCACCTCTGACTTGGGGGAACCCCAAATTAACAGGCTAACAGCCTGTTCATTTGTTGAGGCTGCTCAACTCTCCTGTGGTCAATATTTGTTTTATTTGGTTTTTCCGGCATTTGACCCAAGCTCTGAAAACTCTCAACCACAAGCCTATCTTCCCCCATCTCCAGGGGTTACCAAACAATGCCCCTGGAGGCTTGGTCTCGACATCAGAAACTTGGCCATCATTTCTGACATGTTTTCTTCTCAGAGAGGAAAGTGGAATAAACTTCATACTTGACACAAATGTCATTCACCCAACCTCCAAGTCTAGAATTTTGTAGGCCATATTGAACCACTTATTGAAGTATCAGAGAGCACAATCCTCTTGAAATTGTATCACAATCTCTTTTAAAGGGGCCAGTAAAATAGAACCCAGAAGGGCTCCACTTTCAAATATGGCTATTGAGCAATGACAGCTATTGCTCCAGAAATACTTCTTCGCCCTGCTGCTGTGCTGCCTGGCTAACTCAGGATTCTCTAAAGCAACAGGATGCAGAGATCTGAAAACAGAAAAGAGACCTGCCAGAGGAATCCTTTCATTCTGGTTTCTGTGAGACTCTGCCTTTCATTTAGGTGAGGGGGAGTCCAGAGGAACAGAAGTGGCTCTATTGAAGTGCCACGTCTGAACCAGATGCTGAGTGTTAACAGAGCAAATGCCTCTTGGAAAGAAGTTGAAAACTCAGCCAGAGAGAGGGAGAGGGAAAGTGCTTTGCATTTGGGTGGGCTCAGTGCAGAATATGCTGGAGCCCATAGAAGGAGAGGTGCGGGGAGGAAGAGGCTTTGTGTGGCTGCACTATTGGTGCTACCCCAGAACCCCTCAGCCCACTCTGGGGGTCATTTGCCAGTATTCCCATGCATGCCAACATCTTTTTCCATCTCTCTGCCTGAGGGCTTTTGCTGGCTGCAGGAGTGTGCTTGGCCCACTTAAAAAGACAAGCTAAAGTACAGGAGAGTTTGGTGCCTCAAATGAGACCCTCAACCGATGTGAGGTGGGAGTTTGTGAATATATATCCTGGTTTCCATGACGTTCATTAGAATAATCCTAGGTGTGTCCCATACACTCCCAGAGGGCTCCCAGTGAGAATGAGCCCAGTTGCCTGCAGCAGTAAGTCATTCATTCACACCCCATCTATTAGCTTTGCTGTCTTCCCTGTCTCATCTTCCAAACTCCTCTATAGAGTTTCTTGGGATCACTTCCAAAGTAAACTTTGCACACCCAGTATTTATCTTAGGATCTGCATTTAGGGATGCAGTGGGGAAACCACTAAGACAGTGGTGAAACCGGTCTATTGGTATGGAGGCCCCCAACAGCCTCAGGTGTTCAAATGACAAGTGTCAGCAGTCAAAGGACAGCAAATTCCCGCACTGTGAGGGGAAGCTGATACGTCTGTAAGGAAAGGAATCAGGTGGCCTCCAGAGAAGATGCCTTGACCATGCAACCTTGTCAGTAGAGTTTTGGTGTATGAATGCTTCCCAAGAGAAATGGGCATTCGATTACCCTGTGTTAGTCTGCTGGGGAAACCATAACAAAGCACTACAGACTGAGAGAAATTTATCTTCTTAGTCTGGGAGGCTAGAAGTATGAGAACAAGCTATCAGCAGGGTTGATTTCTTCTGAGGCCTCTCTCTGTGGCTTGTAGGTGGTCATCTTTTCTATTTCTTCATCCTGCTGTCCCTCTATACATGTCGGTTTCCAAATTTTTTCTTCTTTTGAGGACAACAGTCATATTGGATTAAGACTCACACATTTGACCTCATTTTACCTTAGTTATCTCTGTACAGACGCTATCGCCATATAAAGTCACATTCTGAGCTACTGAAGGTTATGTCTTCGACATATAAATTTGGCAGGGACTCAGTTCAGCCCACAGCCGACCCCAAGAGAGATGCCCACCTCCAGGCTGAACAAAGATTCTGATTTCATCATTTTCCAAATTCCTGGATGTGACAGCTTTTGGTTAGAGAGCAAAGCAATGATGAGGCCGAGAGGATGAAAGATAATGAGGCCTAAAATGAGCCTGTCAGATGTAAGGAGGTGGCAAGAGAAGTGGGTGTGAAGTCTCAGACACAGCAACTCTTTGACCTACCAGTGGGTCTGGTCCTATTTCTATGGAAATGAGCTCATTATGGTTAAATATTTTTTCCAGCTCCTGGTTGATTCATGAAGTGGTTTCGAATGTTGATAATCACTTCATGAATCACTGACAAACACAAGAGCCAAATATCTGGCACTTGCGATTGCTGTCTCTCCTGATGAGCATTCCCGCCATGATTTGGGGTGCCCCTCTCTCAGCAACCAGGTGTTCAGACTAGAAAAGCCCTCATTTATATTCCAAAGTCTCCTGATTCAGTAATTCCACACTGGCCATTTTGTCAGGCATTGAATCTCCCCCCCACATCTAATGAACATTAATGATTGAATTCTGAAAGATCATTTTGAAATGCTCACAACACTGGGCATGAAGCTATCAGCCATCAAGTTCTGCAACATTGTTTCCAGGGAAAGTAAAATGGTGTTGCACAGAGGATCTCATGGCGACCATGTTTCTGCCCAAGGGGGAATCTGCTTCAGCACAGACAATACACAAGACACGGCCATTCCCTCTAGGCAAAGAGAGACCAACTAGTCTTCAAAGAAAACAGAAACTAGAGGATGAGATTGGAGAAAGATACAGAAAGTCGCCACGTTGCATTTGGATATTAGTGAGGTGGATATTAGAGCAACAAAAAAGATTCAATGGCTTCCTGTACATTTTAAATGTAGAGGCCACTTAAAAGCAGAAGCAGGCCAGGCATGGTGTCTTAGGCCTAAGGTTCCAGCTACTCAGGAGACTGAGGTGGGAGGATCGGTTGAGCCCAGGAGGTCGAGGCTGCAGTGAACTATGACTGCATCACTGCACTCCAGCCTGGGTGACAGAGTGAGACCCTGTCTCAAAAGTAAAAAAAAAAAAAAAAGATGCCCAGACAAATGTCCCAGATACCTGCCTGGCTCACTCTCTCCCTTCACTCACCTCACCTCACCTACCTGGCCACCCCACAGATAGAGCCCCTGCCGGCCTTCTGCTGCCCTTCCTTTACGTATTGTCCTCCCCGACACTTACCCCTACCTACCACATGAAAGATCTACCTATCGGCTTATTCTCTGCCTCCTCTCACAAGCAGGTAAGCTCCAAAAGGCGGGGATCTCTGTCTGTTTTGTTCTCTGCTACAGACTCATGGCCTAAAACAGTGCTTGGCACACACAGTAAGTCCTTAATTAATATTAGCAAAATGAATGATATAAGCGTGATAGGGATTATACTGAACATAAAGAAGAAAATCTGCAGAACTTGAAAAAAGAGGAATGCTGTCTGGATGATCACTTCTCCCACTATCCCAGGCACACATTTGTAGGTCTCGAGTCCTTGGTGAGAAGGGGCAAGGATCCCAAATTAGTATCAACTGAGTTCTTCATACACAAGTTGGTACTCAGTTCTCATACCTGTGTAAACTGTGGCACCCCCAACATATCATGTCAAAGCCTTCACTAAATCTGAAGAAAAGATCTCCCTCCAGATGCTCTGACCAAGCCATGTTTGGGTAGACCCCAAATAACCTGTGAGGTTCAGACCCAGGAGCCCAGAGTTGGCACAATCAGGCAAGGGGCTCTCTTCTCCCAAGGCTGCCTTAGCAAGGCTTATTTATGTTTGGTTGTGTAGTGAATTTCTACATGCCATTTAAGTAAGGTCAAATAAGGGTTTCGCTGAAAGGGCCTTTCTGGATTATCTACTTCCTCCTCATTGGAAATGTAACTTGTAAGACTCAGAGAGGCAAATACCCAACCCAAGGTCACACAGCAAATTGTGATAGAATCAAGACAGAAACATAGGCCTTCTAATTGTTGCTGGGGTGTGTATGTTTCCACACTAAGCTATCCACCTATATTCTAAATTTGAAGAATCGTGCCTGAAGGGAGGAAATAACTTATGATCTTACCTGGTTGTATGTAGACCAGAAGAAACCAAGTGGCTTAGGTCAGGATTCCTGGGGCCTCTGGTTTTATATATATATATATATTTTTTATATAT